>NC_057803.1:113798037-114130111 GCF_018294505.1 Triticum aestivum
GTCAGTTTTCCCACTTCGTCTCTCCCTCTCTCGCTCAAGAACGGGGCCGGAGTCCCTCGCCGGATCTCCGTCTCCGGCTGCTCTCCTTGGATTCCGACCGGTGGGATCATTCCCCACCACTTCCTCTTGCCATGGACCAAGGTTTTTCCCCAATTCCCTCTCTTTCTAGTTGGTTCTCTTGTCTCTAGGTTTTTGGGGAGATGCATGTGTTCTTGAGATTTTAGGCCTAATCTTTGCAAGATAAGGTTGTAGGAGAGTAGTGGTGCGTAGAAATTATACTTGATATATTGTCCCATGGTAGATTTGATCAACCGTAGTTCCGCCGTGGTTTCGCGCGTCTTCTCAGATTCAAAAGTAGGTTCGGATCTGACGCGGTGCGGTACTACCGTGCTTCTGGTGCGGTACTACCGCCCGTTCGGTGTGGTACTACCACACGTTCTGTGGCACTAAGGTCTTACTACCACTCCAAGCCACGGTACTACCGTATCCTCACACGATACTATCGCGACTAGGAGCGGTACTAAAATTTTAGTACCGCACAACCAGGCGGCACTACCATTGTTGTCCCATCTTCCTCGTGGCATTTATCCCGTATGCTTTCTACCTGTTTCCCTTGCTTTGCCGTGGTCTTTGCATTGATTATTCTCGCTCTTTGTGTGTGCTTTCTCTTGTGTCTTAGGTGGTGGCTCTCGCTGTTCCAATCCCAGTCGTGACACTGGCTCCAAGCGACTGCACAATCCTCAAGATGAAGCAACAGAGGGCTCCAGTGCCCCCAAGCGCAATTTCAAGACCACTGCCAGCTAGCAAAAGGAACCTGCTAAGGGCATGGACGAGATTCCCCTCACTGAGTACATCAAACGCCGGAAGATCAACCCTTATGTGAATGCTTGTGCTATCCTCAGAGGCAATGAGTTGTTTTGGACCAAGCAGCAGGTTCTCATTTATCTGGATGTCATCAAGAACAAGCAAAACACCTACGTGGATGTCAAGTGGATAGATATGAATCACTTGAGGAAGGACAAGTTTCGTGACTACTTTGGAGAAGCTCTGGATTTGGTGGAGCAGTTCGGTATTGAACATGTGATCTCTTTCCACCTTGACTATGACCCTGAGCTTATCTGTCAGTTCTTTGCCTCGGTTCACTTTCACCCCGGGGATGAGCGGAGGATGACCTGGATGACCAATGGTCGTCAGTTGACTGCTACCTGGAAGGAGTTCATGGATCTGCTCCACGCTCCTGATGATGGGCTCCACACACCCGTTGGTGTTCGCCCACACGCCAATTCTGAGTCTGCTAGCAAGAACAAGCTTCAGCCGTTCTATGTTGAGAAGGTGCTTCCCAGTGGCAAGTCGACTTGGGTGCTGAACTCTTTTCTGGATATCATGCATCGCATCTTCCGCAACACTCTGTTCCCTCGCATTGGTGACAAGGACAAGGTTCATGCCTATCTGGTGGACATGATGCTCCTGTGCGAGGAGGCTCATACGTCTCAGACTTAGCCACTTGATGTCTCACACATCATGTGGTGTGAGCTTCGGTTTACGGTGTACACCCGCAAGGTACCTATCTATGGACCATACATGTTTCTGTTGATCTCCATGACTTGGGAGAAGATGTACCCTGGTGATGAGTTCCTTGCTCGAAACTGGATTCGGCATGAGTCCATCAGTCTCCGCGTCAAGCCCAACTAGGACAACACTACTACTCGTGCTAAGGCGTCTGCTGCTAGGAGGGGTGTTGATGAGGAGGAGGCTCGAGCAGAGGATGTTGCTGAGGAACGTGCTGCTAGGTCTTACCAACCTTCCTCTAAGCCCTCGTGGGCCAAGAAGCTGAAGGACAAGATGAAGACTCTTTTCTGCATGCAAGCAAAGGGGCAGTACAGGACTCATGTGGCATCCAAGGAGAGTCGCCGCCACGACAAGAAGGTTATGAGGCTTTTTGGAGAGGATGTCTCTGGCGGTTCTGAGGATGCCATCACGCCAGAGGCTGAATGGATGGCGAAGCAAGGCTTCAAGTGGACTAGTTCTGAGGAGGACATCGAGGAGACCATCCCCACCGTCGAGTCTGATGCGGAGCACGAGGAGCATTGGGATGATTTCTCTGCCTGAGCCACCCCTTGTGTGTAGGTGTCCTCTCTGCCTTTTTGGCGTCTCGATGCCAAAGGGGGAGAGAGTGTAGGGATTTGCGTGCTTGCGAGTCGTGTCGTGTTTGGTGTTTGCTCTGTCGTTTGGACCTCAGTTGCTTTGGTTTGGTTTGAGCCTCTGAGACTTATCCTTCATATGGTGTAAGACATATGCACTCTATTCTATCTTAGTGAGCTTATGTTTGTGCTACTTATGCTATGCTAGTATTTGCTATCTTGTCTAGTGTTAGCCTTACTATTGCAAGATATGCCTTGTCTCTATAATATAGGGGGAGCTTTGATCCTAGTACGTGTGCCGTGCAGTCCAAAGCACCCATCTAGTTGGCACACATCTAGGGGGAGCCCGTCTATATTCTAGAGAGGAGGGGTTTGCGTTTGCTTAATATTATTTCCCTTTACAAATCCCGTATTGTCATCAATCCACCAAAAAGGGGGAGATTGTAAGGGCATATTTATCCCTAAGGTGTTTTGGTGATTGATGACAATGCTTTTGCGGACTAATCGTGTGTCTTGAGCTTCCCAGACGTTTCATCGCTTGGCACAAGACGGTTTGGTGTCCCTCGAAGACTATTGAAGACGACGTTTTTCTACGTTTCTTTTTGGTGGATTTGAGTGGTAGGAAAGCTGTACTATAAGAGGGGGTCCGCATCGGAAAGGTTCGGGTGGAATCATCACGTACACGTTTTCTTCCTTGTCCCCTCCTTTCCCCTGCACTTTGGAGCATTCTCCGTTTATCCTCTTTGCCTTGTCCTGGCTGATGTTGATGGGCTTGCGGTAGTACTGCTCCCTGGAGAGCGGTAGTACCGTAGGCACCCGCGGTAGTACCATACTACGGCGCGGTAGTACCGCTCCCCTGGAGCTGTTGTACCGTGGCCCCCAGGCCAAGTACCGCTCCTTCGCGATAGTAGGGGCGGATGTAATTTTTTACATCCGTGCCACTGGGGTAGTACCGCATCCCTTGCGCGGTAGTGCCATGCGCAGCCTGGCTCAGCTGCCAGGTGGTAGTACCGCTCCTCCGCGTAGTACTGTGTCGGATTTTTGCTTCGTCCATTTTCCAGCGGAAGTAGGCACGGATGTATTTTTATCCGCGCTCTTCCCAGGCTAGGGGTTTCCTGCCTCGCGGTAGTACCGCAAGGGGAAGCGGTAGTACCGCGCCTGCGACAGTACCGTCCTTAGCCCTTGTGCTACAGGTCTGCCCTAGCTACTGCTGCTGCTACAGTAGTACCGCGGTTCCTCACGGTAGTACCGCATGGCCTTGCGGTAGTACCGCTTGTCAGGAGCGGAAGTACCGCATGGCCTTGCGGTAGTACCGCTGGTCTAGGGCGGTAGTACCGCTGGTCACGGGCTGGTAGGTGGATAATGGTTGGATTTTTGTCCTCAGCTATAAAAGGGGTGTCTACTTCCTCTAGTTGACCACCTCTTCCAACCCTAAGCTCCATTGTTGCTCCAAGCTCCATTTTCGCCCGATCTCACTCTCTAGCCAATCAAACTTGTTGATTTGCTCGGGAGTGGTTGAGAAGGCCCCGATCTACACTTCCACCAAGAGAAATTAGATTCCCCCACTAATCCCTTGCGGATCTTGTTACTCTTGGGTGTTTGAGCACCCTAGACGGTTGAGGTCACCGCGGAGCCATAGTCCATTGTGGTGAAGCTCCGTGGTGTCGTTGGGAGCCTCCAATTGAGTTGTGGAGTTTGCCCCAACCTTGTTTGTAAAGGTTCGGTCGTCGCCTCCAAGGGCACCAATAGTGGAATCACAGCATCTCGCATTGTGTGAGGGCATGAGGAGAATACGGTGGCCCTAGTGGCTTCTTGGGGAGCATTGTGCCTCCACACCGCTCCAACGGAGACATACTTCCCCTCAACGGGAAGGAACTTCGGTAACATATCCTCGTCTCCACCGGCTCCACTCTTGGTTATCTCATGCCTTTACTTGTGCAAGCTTATTTGTGATATATCTCTTGCTTGCTTGTGTACTTATCTTTGTTGCATCATATAGGTTGCTCACTTAGTTGCATATCTAGACAACCTACTTTGATGCAAAGTTTAAATTGTCAAAGAAAAGCTAAAAGTTGTTAGTTGCCTATTCACCCCCCTCTAGTCAACTATATCGATCCTTTCAATTGGGCATCAAGATCTATAGAGATAGATCAAGATGCTTAATTGGACTTTCACAATGCACATACCTTGATAAAGTTTTGAAGAAGTTCAAAATGGATCAGACAAAGAAAGGGTTCTTGCCTGTATTACAGGGTGTGAAGTTGAGTCAAACTCAATGCCCGACCACTACAGAAGATAGAGAGAAAAATGAAAGGTGTTCCCTATGCTTCAGCCATAGGCTCTATCATGTATGCAATGTTGTGTATCAGACCTGATGTGTGCCTTGCTATCAGTTTAGCAGGGAGGTACCAAAGTAATCCAGGAGTGGATCACTGGACAGCGGTCAAGAATATCATGAAATATCTAAAAAGGTCTAAGGATATGTTTCTCGTATATGGAGGTGACAAAGAGCTCGTCGTAAACGGTTACGTCGATGCAAGCTTTGACACTGATCCGGATGACTCTAAGTCACAAACCGGATACATGTTTTTTATTAAATGGTGGAGCTGTCAGTTGGTGTAGTTCCAAGCAGAGTGTCGTGGCGGGATCTACGTGTGAAGCGGAATACATAGCTGCTTCGGAAGCAGCAAATGAAGGAGTCTGGATGAAGGAGTTCATATCCGATATAGGTGTCATATCGAGTGCATCGGGTCCAATGAAAATCTTTTATGACAATACTGGTGCAATTGCCTTGGCAAAGGAATCCAGATTTTACAAGAGAACCAAGCACATCAAGAGACACTTCAATTCCATCCGCGATCAAGTCAAGGAGGGAGACATAGAGATTTGCAAGATACATACAGATTTGAATGTTGCAGACCCGTTGACTAAGCCTCTCTCACGAGCAAAACATCATCAGCACCAAGACTCCATGGGTGTTAGAATCATTACAATGTAATCTAGATTATTGACTCTAGTGCAAGTGGGAGACTGAAGGAAATATGCCCTAGAGGCAATAATAAAGTTGTTATTTATATTTCCTTATATCATGATAAATGTTTATTATTCATGCTAGAATTTTATTAACCGGAAACTTAGTACATGTGTGAATACATAGACATACAGAGTGTCACTAGTTTGCCTCTACTTGACTGGCTCGTTGAATCAATGAGTGTTATGTTTCCTAACCATAGACATGAGTTGTCATTTGATTAACGGGATCACATCATTAGAGAATGATGTGATTGACTTGACCCATCCGTTAGCTTAGCATGATGATCATTTAGTTTGTTGCTATTGCTTTCTCAATAACTTATACATGTTCCTATGACTATGAGATCATGCAACTCCCGAATACCGGAGGAACACTTTGTGTGCTACCAAACGTCACAACTTAACTGGGTGATTATAAAGGTGCTCTACAGGTGTCTCCGATGGTGTTTGTTGAGTTGGCATGATCAAGATTAGGATTTGTCACTCCGATTGTCGGAGAGGTATCTCTGGGCCCTCTCGGTAATGTACATCACTATAAGCCTTGCAAGCAATGTAGCTAATGGGTTAGTTATGGGATGTAGCATTATGAAATGAGTAAAGAGACTTGCTGGTAATGAGATTGAACTAGGTATTGAGATACCGACGATCAAATCTCTAGCAAGTAACATACCGATGACAAAGGGAATAACCTATATCGTTGTGCGGTTTGACCGATAAAGATCTTTGTAGAATATGTAGGAACCAATATGAGCATCCAGGTTCCGCTATTGGTTATTGACCGAAGACGTGTCTCGGTCATGTCTACATACTTCTCGAACCCGTAGGGTCCGCACGCTTAACGTTCGGTAACGATCGTATTATGAGTTTATGTGTTTTGATGTACCGAAGGTAGTTCGGAGTCCCGGATATGATCACAGACATGACGAGGAGTCTCGAAATGGTCAAGACGTAAAGATCGATATTTGGACGACTATATTTGGACATCGGAATGGTTCCGGGTGAGATCGGGCATTTACCGATGTACCGGGAGGTTACCGGAACCCCCCGGAAGGTATATGGGCCTTATTGGGCCATAGTGGGAGAGAGGGGAAGGGAGCAAAGGAGCCCCCCAGCCCAATCCGAATTGGTAAGGGGGCCGGCCCCCCTTTCCTTCCTCCTTCCGCCCCTTCCTTCTCTCCTAATCCAACTAGGGAAGGGGGGGGGATCCTACTCCCGGTTGGAGTAGGACTCCCCTTGGGGCGCGCCTAGGAGGCCGGTCCCCTCCCCCTCCTCCACTCCTTTATATACGGGGGAGGGGGGCACCCATAGACAAACAAGTTGATCATTGATCTCTTAGCCGTGTGGGGCCCCCCTCCACCATAATCCACCTCGGCCATATCGTAGCGGTGCTTAGGTGAAGCCCTGTTCCGGTAGAATCATCGTCACCGTCGTCACGACGTCGTGCTGACGAAGCTCTCCCTCGACACTCTACTGGATCGTGAGTTCATGGGGCATCACCGAGCCGAACGTGTGCAAATCGCGGAGGTGTTGTACCTTTGGTGCTAGGATCGGTCGATCGTAAAGATGTACGACTACATCAACCGCGTTGTCATAACGCTTCCGCTTACGGTCTACGAGGGTACGTAGACAACACTCTTTCCTCTCGTTGCTATGCATCACCATGATCTTGCGTGTGCGTAGGAAGTTTTTTGATATTACTGCGTTCCCCAACAAGAACTAATTTGGTTTTTAATAACATGAACTCTTCTACTTTGCAGGCTATTTTCCGTTGTACGCACTCGCTTCGTATGTGGTCTACGCTACAACCAACAGAGTACCAACCAATGTTGAAGGCGGTGTGTACGCAGCTGGAGCGGGTGGCCTAGGAGGTTTTTACCCAACATGGATGCAGCATAATTTTCGGATCGGCCCACCACCTTTTTCGGCATAGGCAAAGTGTTGGTCCTATATGACTCTATTGTTGCCGATATGTCGGTTTCTCGTTTATTTTCATTTTTTGTCACGATTTTTTTGTGTTTGGTTGTGCGCATCTTCGTTATGCAGAGACCGTGTGTTACTCATCATGCTTAGTATCCGCTTGATACTACATTTTAAGTTAATAAAATCGTCATTTATCGGCTACTCCCTCAATAAAGGATGCTTTAATTAACTTAAAATGTAGTACCAACCGGATACTAAGCATGATGAGTAACACCCGGCCTCAAACGAGTTTCAAACGCCCGGGTTGACAGGCACCCCTCATACCCAGCGGATGGGGCGTCCAGGCAAGTTCGCCACATCGGACCCGACCCACGCTGGCCCACCCGACCCCATATATATTCCTCCTCATCTGCTCGCTGGACCAAACCCTAGCCACTTCACTCCACTCCACTCTGCCACCCAAGTTCATCCCCGACGCCGTCCGGCAGTCTCCAGCATGCAGACGATGGATCCGAGCCCTTCACCTCCAGATCCGTTGACTCCGAGATCACCTCACGTGGCCTGGAAGAGGAGATGACTGTCTGGCTTGCGCTCCGCCGGTCCAGGGGGGAGGCCCATGCACCGTGCACGGTAGTGCTCGGACTCCTTCCATCGAGAATCCATTGTGTCCGCCCAAATGGCGCATGGATCCGGCGCTATGGAGGCCACGGTTGCCTCACCGGAGTGTTGGGGAACATAGCATGCATTTTCAAAAAAATTCCTACGATCATGCAAGATATATCTAGGAGATGCATATCAATGAGAGGGGGAGAGTGTGTCCATGTACCCTCGTAGACCAAAAGCGGAAGCGTTAACTTAATGCGGTTGATGTAGTCGAACGTCTTCGCTATCTAACCGATCAAGTACCGAACATATGGCACCTCCGAGTTTAGCACATGTTTAGCTCGATGACGTCCCTCGAACTCTTGATCCACCAAAGTGTCGAGGGAGAGTTTCATCAGCACGACGGCGTGGTGATAGTGATGGTGATGTGATCCGTGCAGGGCTTCGCCTAAGCACTACGACAATATGACCGGAGGAGTAAACTGTGGAGGGGGGCACCGCACGCGGCTAAGAGAACAATTGATGTGCTTTGGGGTGTCCCCTGCCCCCGTATATAAAGGAGGAGAGGGGAGGAGTCCGGTTCTAGGGGCGCGCCATGGGGGGAACCGACTTGGACTCGTAGTCCTAGTCGCCCCCTTCCTTCTTTCGGAGGGGGGAGGAAAGGGGGGACGCCCCCCTCCCCTTGTCCAATTCGGACTGCCCATGGGGGGCCGCCACCCCTTGTGGGCTTCCCTCTCTCTCCCCTATGGCCCATGTTGGTCCATTACTTTCCCCGGGGGGGTCCGGTAACCCCTCGGTACTCCGATAAATATCCGAAACACTCCGAAACCATTCCGGTGTCCGAATACTATCATCCAATCTCCAATGTATCAATCTTTACCTCTCAACCATTTTAAGAATCCTTCGATGTCCCTGATCTCATCCAGGACTCTGAACAATCTTCGGTCACCAAAACACATAACTCATAATACAAATCGTCATCGAACGTTAAGCGTGCAGACCCTACGGGTTCGAGAACTATGTAGACATGACCAAGACACATCTCTGATCAATAACCAACAGCGGATCCTGAATGCTCATATTGGTTCCTACATATTCTACGAAGATCTTTATCGGTCAAACCGCAATGACAACATACGTCATTCCCTTTGTCATCGATATGTTACTTGCCCAAGATTCGATCGTCGGTATCCTCATACCTAGTTCAATCTCGTTACCGGCAAGTCTCTTTACTCATTCCGTAATGCATCATCCCCTAACTAACTCGTTAGTCACATTGCTTGCAAGGCTTATCATGATGTGCATTACCGGGAGGGCCCAGAGATACCTCTCTGATACCCGGAGTGACAAATCCTAATCTCGATCTATGCCAACCCAACAAACACCTTCGGAGACACTTGTAGAGCATCTTTATAATCACCAGTTATGTTGTGACATTTGATAGCACACAAGGTGTTCCTCCGGTATTCGCGGGATTTGCATAATCTCATAGTCAAAGGAATATGTATAAGTCATGAATAAAGCAATAGCAATAAAACTTAACGATCATTATGCTAAGCTAACGGATGGGTCTTGTCCATCACATAATTCTCCTAATGATGTGATCTCGTTCATCAAATGACAACACATGTCTATGGTCAGGAAACTTAACCATCTTTGATTAACGAGCTAGTCAAGTAGAGGCATACTAGGAACACTTTGTTTTGTCTATGTATCCACACATGTATCAAGTTTCCGGTTAATACAATTCTAGCATGAATAATAAACATTTATCATGATATAAGGAAATATAAATAACAACTTTATTATTGCCTCTAGGGCATATTCCCTTCAGTCTCCCACTTGCACTAGAGTCAATAATCTATATTACATTGTAATGGTTCTAACACCCATGGAGTCTTGGTGTTGATCATGTTTTGCTCATGGAAGAGGCTTAGTTAACGGGTCTGCAACATTCAGATCTGTATGTATTTTGCAAATCTCTATGACTCCCTCCCTGACTAGATCACGGATGGAGTTGAAGCGTCTCTTGATGTGTTTGGTTCTCTTGTGAAATCTGGATTCTTTGTCCAAGGCAATTGCTCTAGTGTTGTCACAAAAGATTTTCATTGACCCGATGCACTAGGTATTACACCTAGATCGTGTTGGGGAACGTAGTAATTTAAAAAAATCCTACACACACGCAGGATCATGATGATGCATAGCAACGAGAGGGGAGAGTGTCGTCCACGTACCATCGTAGACCGTTAAGCGGAAGCGTTATGACAACGCGGTTGATGTAGTCATACATCTTCACGATCGACCGATCCTCAGTACTGAACGTACGGCACCTCCGCGTTCAGCACACGTTCAACTCGGTGACATCCCATGAACTCACGATCTAGTAGAGCTCGGGGAAGAGTTTCGTTAGCACGATGGCGTGGTGACGATGTTGATGAAGCTACCATAGCAGGGCTTCGCCTAAACACCGCTACAGTATGACCGAGGTGGATTATGGTGGAGGGGGGCACCGCACACGGCTGGGAGAGATCTTTGTGATCAACTTGTCTAGAGGTGCCTGTCGGTGTCAAAATTGGCGGATCTCGGGTAGGGGGTCCCGAACTGTGCGTCTAAGGCTGATGGTAACAGGAGGCGGGGGACACAATGTTTACCCAGGTTCGGGCCCTCTTGATGGAGGTAATACCCTACTTCCTGCTTGATTGATCTTGATGATATGAGTATTACAAGAGTTGATCTACCACGAGATCATAGAGGCTAAACCCTAGAAGCTAGCCTATGATTATGATTGTTGTTTTCCTACGGACTAAACCCTCCGGTTTATATAGACACCGGAGGGGGCTAGGGTTACACAGAGTCGGTTACAGAGAAGGAGATCTACATATCTGAATCGCCAAGCTTGCCTTCCACGCAAAGGAGAGTCCCACCCGGACACGAGACGAAGCCTTCAATCTTGTATCTTCATAGTCCAACAGTCCGGCCAAAGTATATAGTCCGGTTGTCCGAGGACCCCCTAATCCAGGACTCCCTTAGTAGTCCCTGAACCAGGCTTCAATGATGATGAGTCCGACGCGCAGATTGTCTTCGGCATTGCAAGGCGGGTTCTTATCCAAATCCTGAGTACCTGTCGGAACGAGTAGTGTCCGGCTTCCCATGAATGTTGCACTCCTCGGCTTCTGTGCTTTAATAATGGCTATCTTCCACATGTTGAGCAAATGCGAGAAGTCGGGGCATTTTTACATTTGCCACCCTAACCATGTAAGTAAATCGTCTATTTAAAGAGTCGGGGATCCTCAGATCCAGATCACACCATCCTCCCACGGCAAGTATCCATCGGAGCGTGCCCAGAAAAGTCCATCCCATCATGGCCGGCCATCATAGCTCCTCCTCTCGCTCCCGTAGCACTAAGCCAGGCAATTGGGAGAAGTGTTCCGTCCCCCACAGCCAATTAGTAGAGTTACAGACCCAGGGGTTTCTCCCTCCTATGTATATGGTTCCCGTCCGAGCCGGACTAGCCACTTATAATGGCGGGGAGCAAGCGGAGAGCTTTCCCAACCCATCCAGGGGGAGCGGGTATGCCTTGTCCCTTACTTATTGAGGGGACTCAGATTTCCAATCCATCCATTCCTCCGCGGGCTCATGGAGTTCTACGGCCTCCAGCTGCATAACTTTACTCCCGCCTCCATATTACACATCGCCGGCTACATCGCCTTTTGCGAGCTGTTTCTGGGCTGCGAAGCTCATTTGAGCTATGGAAGAGGCTATTCTGCCTCGTACCCCGTACACAGGAGGGGTGAATATATGAAGTGGGCGGAGCCGAAATATGGCGCATCACCGGGACCAGATACCTGTCCGGTACTCCGAAGAAGACATCCGAAGACTGGCCTTTGGAGTGGTTTTATATGGAGGACGTCCCCCTTCCGGACCCTATTCGGATGGGCCTTCCCGAGTTTAACAATGCCCCTTTGAAGAAACGCCACAACTGGCGCCCTCGGAGCCCCCAGGAGGAAGATAATAGAGAGGTCCTTTACCTGATGAGCAGGATAAAAATGCTGGCCAAATCAGGATTGGCAATAGTCGAGGTTATGTCAATATGTATAATGCGGGGGGTGTATCCACTTCAGTATCGGGGGAAACCCATGTGGCACTTCAATGGAGAAGATGATGCCACCCGCTGCGTTTGTAAAGGTCCGGACTCCGCCGCTGCTCTAGCAAAAATACTGTCTGATTTGTACAAAGGAGAGGAAGAGGAGTTCATCCGCATTAAGCCACGGGATGGACTCTCCATGTACAACCCCCCAAACTGGGTGAGCTGCTACCTTTTACTCCAGACCTTCCCGCATTCTTCATCATAAATATTTACCTTGCTATTTCATAGCAGGAACTGTGAAAAGCTGTGAGGGAGGTCCATAGCCCGTCTGTATATCCAAAGGACCCTGACCGGGCCCTCGACCCCGGACTCGAAGAAGATCCGGACATATTTGTGGAGCTCGTCGATAGGACGTTCTATCAGTTAAGCTAGGACGGTGCCTTGGTGGCCATCATAGCCGATTATCTTGGCCTGCTCCCTGCATCGCATGTAAGTAAAACCGGAGTCCCAACTTCCGAGAAGGATCCCTTTTTTGCACCTCACCCACCGCACACGTATTGCGTCTTACATGGAAGGCCCTCGAGGCGCCATGCCGAACCCGTGGTGACTCATCAACAAGGGGCACCGAAGGCGGGTAAGCTTAAAAGGAAGGCGGACAGGATTGAGACACCGTCGCAGAGGTATGAAAAAAAAACCTACTCCGTGGTTGTCGTCTTTAAAATATAATGACGTCCATGGTTCCTGGCAGAAAAAACGCTCGCCGGACCGTGTCCGGAGAGCCTGCCGGCCATGCCTCCACCAACCGGACTCCAGAGCCGGACTTAGGAGAAAATGCTAACGTGGGGACAACACCGAATGTTCCTTCTACAGAGGATGCAGATAGGCTGTCCACTACAAGTTCCGAAGTGGAGAGTGCCATGAATCACAGGCGTCGCCGGGCCGTACTCCGTGACCCTGGTTTCTCCGAAGAGGCGTTTGATGCCTTCAACTCAGGAGATGCATACATCCGAGCTGCTCAAAATGGCCTTGCTAGAGCCACGGACCAGTATGTAAAGGATATACGTGTAAGAAAATCTGATAATTATGTATATCAGTAGCCCCCGAGACTTGAAACAGTTGGCACAACTGATTTAAAAATCATTATATGTGTAGGTTCTTACAGAGAAGAATACCCAGTTGTCTCAAGAGCTGGAGGAGTGCAAAGCCCAGCTACGGGCCGCAGTTGCCGAAATGGAGGAGTCCAAGAAGGCCCCATTTGGTAATACTTGTCCTGATCGAAAATAATGAAATGACATGTACCAGTTAGCATTCGGCATGCATGCAAATCTAACAATAGATTCTGCAGATGATCCCAGAGTGAATCCAAAGATCATGCGAGGGGATGAGCAACATGCTCAATGACAGCTAGAGGCTGGCGAGCACATGCTTACGCGGGTTAGGCGGGAGAAAAACGACCTCCAAGATGCCAATACCTGGCTGGGCGTTGAACTGAAAGATGTTCGGGCCTAGCTAGTTGACTCCGTAAAGGAGAATAAGAGGCTTCGACGTGGCATTTTTAGTAAGTGCTTGAACAAACTTTTATAGAGTTCGGCGAAGAAACCGGCTAACAGAGTTATATCTGTAGGTATACTAACGGGTCGTGCCGAAGAGGAGATGCCCGGATCTGCGGGCGATCTTCTGCCAGAGCTCTCACAACTGCATGAACAAGTTCGGCAGGTGATGCAGGGCATTGCCCAGGCCTTGTGGCCATCCGCCTCCCTGCCAGGAGGCATGGGGGAGCTCGTAGAGATGCTCAAGGGAGCGCGGTGGCGCTTCCGATTATGGAAGATATCTGCCTGCCGACAAGGTGCAAGGGAAGCCTGGGCCATGGTGAAGATGTGATATACCAAGGTTGACCCGAACCACTTGGTCGAGGTCAGACCTGTAGGGTCTGATGGGAAGGAGATACCCGTTAGTCTGGTATATGACTAGGTAAAATTAGCCGCGAAGTATTCCCAACAGTATTGTAGGCTAGACAACCTGTTGGATGGTATAGAGGAAGAATTTAGTCAGTCTAAGTGACTGTGTACTTCAAGTGACATATTTTGTCCCTAGCCGGATTGTAAATCATTTGTCATGGCAGACCTTTTTGCTTCGACCTCCGGACCCGACAGTCCAGAGTGTATCCGAATACCCGCTCAGTTATGTAAAAACTGGGGTAAGCATGGAAACCAGGTGTAGGGGTCATAAGTGCTTCAACAGACAAGTACCCAACTAGCTATGTTATATTACATGGATAGTAAGAAACATCTTCCAGGGAGAATAGTTCCGTTAAGGGTTCCTTTCCCTGGGTACGCATGCATTAATGTGCATGTCCGAACTGTGAAAAGAGACGCAGGATATAAACATCTAGGGGCATGTATTGCAATAAGTAAAAGTCTTCTTTTGTTCACCGAACGGATATTCCCTTAAGAACGCTAGCTTTCGGCTTCACCCAGTCTGAGGTACACATCCGACTGACCCGGCAGTAACAATCGCAGAGGTGCTCCCCTTATGCCCTAGCCGAATTAATGGGAACGTAGGGCATAAACGCAAGAGCCAGGCAACCTAGCTTGGCCGAAACTTAAGTCATATCGATGCATATAATGGCGAAGAAAAAGTACATGTGGAAAAGTAACACATGTGCAGGGGCATAGAGCCCGAAACATAATTATATTAAGCTTCTGTATAAGAAGCCCCAGGTATAATGAGCATGCATGGCGTGTCAAGATTGTGTAGTCAAGACACATTTTAACCTTTTAAGGCCGTGAAGAAAAAGGGAAGAAAGAAAGAAAGACAAATAGCGGATATATATATATATATTAAAAAGGCGGAGGTAAGGAGACGAACACAGAGTCCGGCACTAGGCGTAGAACCTTCAGAGTCTGGCCGCGTTCCATGGGTTTGGCTCGAGTCGATTGTCCGATGCATCACGCAGACGGTACGCTCCACCGATTAGAACTTTGTCAATGATGAAGGGACCTTCCCATTTGGGCTTGAACTTGTCCTTTTTCTTCTCTGGTAGGCGTAGAACGAGTTCGCCAACGTTATAAGTTTTGGCCCGTACTTCTCTGCTTTGATACCGTCGAGCCTGTTGCTGATAGAATGCGGAGCGGGCTTTTGCAATGTCACGCTCCTCCTCCAGGGCGTCTAAACTATCCTGCCGATCAAGCTTGGCTTCTTTCTCTTCGTACATGCGCACTCGAGGTGAGTCATGAATGATGTCGTAGGGCAGTACCGCCTCTGCGCCGTACACCATAAAAACGGTGTGTATCTGGTAGTGCGATTCGGCGTGGTCCGCAGCCTCCATAGTACGGAGTCGAGCTCCTCAACCCAGTGCGTATCTGATTCCTTCAAGGATCGCACTAATATGGGTTTAATGCCGCTCATAATAAGACCATTTGCTCATTCGACTTGACTGTTTGTTTGGGGGTGATAGACGGAGGCATAATCGAGCTTAATGCCCATGTTGCCGCACCAAGTTTTTACCTCGTCAGCTATGAAGTTCGAGCCATTATCGGTGATGATGATGTGGGGGGCACCATAGTGGTGTACAACCCCGGATATGAAGTCTATCACTGGTCCGGACGCAATGTTTGGCTTCTATCCATTTGGTGAATTTATCCACCATGACCAATAGGTACCTTTTCTTATGGCTTCCTCCTTTAAGGGGTCTGACCATATCAAGCCCCCAGACCGCAAAGGGCCAAGTAATGGGGATTGTTTGGAGAGTGGTAGGTGGCATATGGCTTTGGTTTGCAAAAGGCTGGCAACCGACGCAATGTTGGACGAGGTCCTGTGCGTCTGCTTGGGCTGTCAGCCAGTAGAAACCTGTACGGAAGGCCTTGCTTACAAGGGCCCGAGCTGTGGCGTGATGGCCGCCGAGTACAGCGTGATGTTGTCCTACGGACTAAAACCCTCTGGTTTATATAGACACCAGAAAGGGCTAGGGTTACACAAGGTCGGTTACAAAGGAGGAGATATACATATCCATATTGCCTATCTTGCCTTTCACGCCAAGTAGAGTCCCATCCGGACACGAGACGAAGTCTTCAATCTTGTATCTTCATAGTCCAACAGTTCGGCCAAAGGATATAGTCCGGCTGTCCGGAGACCCCCTGAGGGAGTCTTGGATTAGGGGGTGTCCGGATAGCCGGACTATACCTTCGGCCGGACTCCTGGACTATGAAGATACAAGATTGAAGACTTCGTACTGTGTCCGGAAGGGACTTTCCTTGGTGTGGAAGGCAAGCTTGGCGATACGGATATGTATATCTCCTACCATTGTAACCGACTCTATGTAACCCTAGCCCTCTCCGGTGTCTATATAAACCAGAGGGTTTTAGTCCGTAGGACGAACAACAATCATACCATAGGCTAGCTTCTAGGGTTTAGCATCTCTGATCTCGTGGTAGATCTACTCTTGTACTACCCATATCATCAATATTAATCAAGCGGGACGTAGGGTTTTACCTCCATCAAGAGGGCCTGAACCTGGGTAAAATATTGTGTCCCCTGCCTCCTGTTACCATCCGCCTAGACGCACAGTTCGGGACCCCCTACCCGAGATCCGCTGGTTTTGACACTGACATTGGTGCTTTCATTGAGAGTTCCTCTGTGTCGTCGCCATCAGGAAGGATGCCTCATCCCATCTTTAAAGACGGCACCGTTGCTAAGGGAGCTTTGGTTGTCGGCCAGACTCTCAGGCTAGGTGGTTTCCTTATGACCGCCCGTTCGGCTGCTGCGCCGATGATGACCTCTCGGGTCATCGAAAGCAATCTTCACGTCAGCTCGGAATTCGCCGAGCAGCTAGATCCAATGGAGCTCTCTTCCCTAAACGAGCTCTTGGAGCGCTTCGCCGCCCTGGGAGTCACTACGGATTACGACTAGATTGGGCCTAAACCCGATCTGAGAGAGATTAACTCTCCCCAGGTCACCCATCATGTCGACGTGGTAGAGGGACAGTGCGGCGACCCTTCATCTATCTTAAGGACTAGCTATGTCCGGATTCCCGATCCCTCCAAGCCGGATACCCGCGGAGGGGAGGACATCACTCAAGACCTGAACTTAAAGTCGGGTGATAGGCTAGATTCATTGGACAGCATCCAAGAATCCAAACTTCCGAGTTCGGAAACTCCTTGGCCCCTGGGTCTCAGTTTGGGTGAGGTTTCGGATTTGATTCCACCCACCCACCCGTACATAAGCGATCTATCTCAAATTAGGCAAGAGCCCGAAGAAATAGTACATCATTACTGGGCCAGATTCCTCTTAGTTATGAACAGGATAAAGGACTGACGCGAGGAAGACGCAATTTCATTCTTCTGCAATAATTGCACGGACAAGGGAATCCTCAATGCCATAAGTCACCGTGATATTACACGCTTCACTGATTTGGCATCCATAGTACGAAAGTACTATGCGATGGAAAGCGCCTGGAAAACCGAAATAAAATTTTGGGACAATCCGGCCTTGAATACAAACCCAGTCCGAAATAAAAGGGTGCATCATTGCCAGACACTCGGGTTCAATACCAAAAAGCAAAAGCCCTCTACAGGGCACGGAACCATGCTGGAAGGATGACTTAATGGACCCTGTAAAATTCACAGTGCAGAGGGCGCCACACCAACTCATAGCCTTAGAGCATGTTGGATACTCCGACAGGTGGCAAAAGTTGGCGAAGATCTTCTAATTCCAGAAGCCACAGAAAGCCACCCAGAGACACCAGTACGGTATCAACAGTCTTCGAGACTTTCACATCAAATAATATGCGAAAAAGAACACTCTGCAGCCTTGCCGAAGTCTACCAAGTAGCAACAATAAACCCATGGAGTGACACGGCTATCACTTTTAATGCCAGTGATGAACCTAAATTCCGAACAGCCCGAGCACCAGCCGCATTGGTCCTCAGTCCAATAGTGGACGGCTTTCGTCTTACCAAGGTACTCATGGATGGCGGCAGCGGATTGAACCTCATTTATGAGGAAACCCTTCAAAAAATGGAAATAAACTGGAACCGCATTGAGCGAAGCAGCACAACCTTTAGAGGAATAATCCCCAGTCGGGAAGCGCGCTGTACAGGAAAAATCACACTAGATGTGGTGTTCGGCACGCCGGATAATTACAGGTCCGAAGAGGTCACGTTCCAAGTGGCCCCGTTCAGTAGCGGATATCACGCTCTGCTAGGGCGGGAAGCGTTTACAATCTTCCAAGCAATACCCCATTACGGGTACATGAAGCTCAAGATGCCCGGGCCTAACGGAATCATCACTCTTGCTAGTGATCCGGACATAGCACTCCGCGCCGAAAACAAGACAGCCGCACTGGCCCTCGAGGCGCTATCCGAAGCCCTAGTGGCTGAGGAACTGACTGCGCTGCGCTCCATGGTGAATAGGGACGATGTGATACTCGACAAAAGATCCAAGTCCACCTCCTTTAAACCGGCGGACGAAATAGTCAAATTCCAGGTCCATCCAACGACCCCAATAAAACAGCTTCCATCGGAGCACAGTTAAACCCTTATGTAGACGCCGCACTGTGAGAGTTCCTACGAGAGAACTGGGGCATTTTCGCCTGGCACCCTTCAGACATGCCAGGAATCCCATGCAGGCTGGCCGAACACAGCTTAAATATCCTAAAAGGATTCAAGCCAGTCAAACAGGCTCTTCGGCATTTTTTCGAACCTAAGAGACAGGCCATGGGAGAGGAACTAGCCAAGCTACTGGAGGCCGGATTCATCAAAGATATAAAACACCCGGACTGGCTAGCAAACCTGGTGATGGTACCAAAGAAGGACAAATCCTGGTGCCTGTGCGTTGAATATAAAGACCTTAACAAGGCTTGCCCAAAGGATCCCTTCCCTCTCCCCTGCATCGATCAAATTATCAACGCCACCACAGGACATGATTCGTTATGTTTCCTCGACGCATACTCCGGCTACCATCAAATAAAGAAGACAGAGTCAGACCAAGCCGCAACGGCTTTCATCACACCATACGGCCCATTCTGCTTGAACACAACGCCCTTCGGGCTCAAAAATGCCGGCGCAACATATCAGCGCATGATCCAGACATGTCTGGCAAACCAGATCGGCAAAACAGTGGAGGCATACATAGATGATGTGGTCGTTAAAACAAGACATGTCGAATCTCTAGTAGACGACTTGAGGCTAATATTCGGTAACCTCCGAACATACGACATCAAGCTCAACCCGGAAAAATGCGTTTTCGGCGTTCCAGCCGGAAAGCTCTTGGGCTTCATTGTATCCGGTAGAGGAATTGAAGCAAATCCAGCCAAGATTCGAGCTCTGTCACAATTGGATATCCCGAAGGACCTCAAACAAATACAAAAATTAACCGAATGCGTGGCGGCTCTAAGCCGCTTTATCTCCCGCTTGGGAGAAAAGGCCCGACCCCTTTACCACCTCCTTCGGCGCACCGAACACTTCGAGTGGACGGATGCAGCCACGGTCGGACTCGACGAAATAAAAGCCATCTTGGCAACTAACCCAGTCTTGGCCGCGCCAAACATTAGCGAACCAATGCTATTATACATCGCAGAAACCCATCAGGTCGTAAGCGCAGTGCTCGTTGTCGAACGAGAAACGGACGGACAC
The DNA here is from genome assembly GCF_018294505.1 of Triticum aestivum. Classification (NCBI taxonomy): domain Eukaryota; kingdom Viridiplantae; phylum Streptophyta; class Magnoliopsida; order Poales; family Poaceae; genus Triticum; species Triticum aestivum. The sequence goes on from NC_057803.1 coordinate 113,817,452, forward strand.
AAATCCCCCCTTCAAAAGCCGGTCTACTATGTGTCCACTGTCCTTACTCCGTGCAAGTCACGGTACCCGCATTATCAAAAGATTGCATACACGGTATTTATGGCATCTCGGAAGCTGCGACACTACTTTCAAGAGTGTTCAATAACAGTAGCCTCGGAAGTGCCACTTAACGATATTATAAACAACCGCGACGCGACGGGCAGGATTGCAAAATGGGCCATTAAGCTCCTCCCGTTCGACATAACTTACAAGCCACGGCGAGCTATCAAGTCACAAGTTTTGGCCGACTTCATCGCAGAATGGACGGAGGCCGAACTCCCTAAAGAGTACGGCACATATTCAAACTGGGTCATGCACTTCGATGGCTCCAAAATGTTGGCCGGTCTAGGGGCTGGCGTCGTTTTGACGTCCCCCACAAGAGACACAGTTTAATACGTACTCCAGATAATGTACACAGACTCCAACAATGCAGCCGAATATGAGGCCCCTTTACATGGTCTCCGGATGGCAGTATCCATGGGCATTCAACGCCTAGAGGTGCGCGGGGACTCAAACCTTGCAATATCCCAAATAAATGGAGACTTTGATGCCAAGGATCCAAAAATGGCAGCTTATCACAACGCCGTCCTAAAAATGTCAGCTCGGTTCGAAGGGGTCGAATTTCACCATATAGCCCGGGAAAATAATCAGGCGGTAGATGTCCTGGCACGCATCGGCGCAAAACGCGATCTAGTCCCCCCCAACATCTTCTTGGAAAGGCTGTTCAAGCCATCCGTAGTATGGGAAGGGGAACCTGGCAATAACAACCCGGACCCAACCGCACTACCCGACACCGAACACTCTGACATAATTGGAGGCTCTGCCAATGAAATAACACCTTCAACCCACGTAATAATGGCCATCGTCGCCCCGTGGACAGAACCATTCCTCGCCTACCTTACTAGGCAGGAACTCCCCGAGGACCAAAATGAGGCACGCTGCATAGTGCGGCGATCTAAAGCCTATAAAGTCCATGAGGGAGAGCTTTATAAGAAAAGCGCTACCGGAGTCCTTCAAAGGTGCATCTCCGAAGAGGAAGGGCGGAACCTCCTGGCTGAAATTCATGCCGGACTCGGTGGTCATCACGCTGCAGCTCGGTCCCTTGTAAGCAAGGCCTTCCGTACAGGCTTTTATTGGCCGACGGCCCGGGCGGACGCCCAGGACTTAGTCCAATGATGCGTCAGTTGCCAGCTTTTTGCAAACCAAAGCCATATGCAACCCACCGCCCTCCAAACTATCCCCATCACTTGGCCCTTCGCGGTCTGGGGGCTTGACATGGTTGGACCCCTTAAAGGCGGAACCCACAAGAACAAATACTTACTGGTCATGGTGGATAAGTTCACCAAATGGATAGAAGCCAAGCCTGTTAAGACGACTGAATCCGGACCGGTGATAGACTTTAAATCCGGGGTTGTACACCGTTACGGCGTCCCCCACAGCATCATCACTGATAACAGCATGAACTTTACGGCCGACGAGGTAAAACTCTGGTGCAAAAACATGGGCATCAAGCTCGATTATGCTTCCGTCTATCACCCACAAACTAACGGTCAGGTCGAACATGCAAATGGTCTTATCATGAGCGGCATCAAACCCAGATTAGTGCAGTCCCTTAAGGAATCTAATACGCACTGGGTGGAGGAGCTCGACTCCGTACTCTGGGGGCTGCGGACCACGCCGAATCGCACCACCGGATACACACCATTCTTCATGGTGTACGGTGCAAAGGCAGTTTTGCCCTGCGACATAATTCATGACTCACCTCGAGTGCGCATGTACGAAGAAAGAGAAGCCGAGCTCGATCGGCAGGACAGTTTGGATGCCTTGGAGGAAGAGCGTGACGTGGCAAAAGCCCGTTCCGCATTTTATCAACAACAGGCTCAAAGATACCAAAGCAGAGAAGTACGGGCCAAAAATTACAACATTGGCGAATTAGTTCTACGCCTGCCGAATAAGAAAAAGGACAAACTCAAGCCCAAGTGGGAAGGTCCCTTCATAATTGACCAAGTCCTGACTGGTGGAGCGTACCGCCTGCGAGATGCATCGGATAACCGACTTGAGCCAAACCCATGGAATGCAGCCTGTCTCCAAAGATTCTACGCCTAGTGTCGGACTCTGTGTTCGTCTCCTTCCTCTGTCCATTTTTTATATACTTTCTGTCTTACATTTCTCTCCTTCTCCTCTCTCTCTCTTATAGCCTTTAAAGGCTCATACAGTGATGCGCTATCCGCGCTGATTAAACCTGGGGGCTTCCTTAAACAGAAGCTTATTTGTACGGGCTTCATGCCCAACACATGTGTCGCACTTCCGCATGTACCTTTTATTCACCATTATATGCATCGATATGACTTAAGTTTTGGCCAAGCTGGGTTGCCTGGCTCCTGTGCTTACCCCTACGTTCCCGATTGTTTGGCTAGGTGGTAAAGGGAGCACCTCTGCGATTGTTACTGCCGAGTCAGCCGGATGTGTACCTCAGACTGGGTGAAGCCGAAAGCTAGCGTTCTTAAGGGAATATTCGGTCGGTGAACTAAAGATGATCCTTTTTTCACTTATTTATCTATACGCCCCCAGATGTTTTTCCTGCGTCTCTTTCCGCAGAATGGACATGCACTTTAGGGCATGCCTCCCAGGGAAAGGAACCCCTAACGGAACTATTCTCCCTGGAAGATGTTTCTTACTAACCATGTAATATAACATAACTAGTTGGGCACTTGTCTGTTCAAGCACTAATGACCCCTACGCCCGGTCTCCATGCATACCCCGGTTCTTATATAACCGCGAGGGTATTCGGACACACTCCGGACCGTCAGGTCCCGAGGTTGAAGCGAAAAGGTCGGCCATGACAAACGATCTACAATCCGGCTAGAAGGCATTACACATGTCAATTATATTACATAGTCAACCTGACTGATTGTATTCCTCTTCAATACCATCTAATAGGCTGTCTAGTTTATAGTCCTGTTGGGAATACTTTGCGGCCAATTCTACTTGGCCGTATACTAAGCTCACAGGGATCTCCTTCCCATCGGGCCCCACGGGTCCAACCTCGGCCATGTGGTTTGGGTCAGCCTTCGTGTACCGCGTCCTCACCATGGCCCAGGCCTCCCTAGAGCCTTGATGGCAGGCAGGCATCTTCCACAATCGGAAGTGCCACCGCGCTCCCTTCAGCTTCTCTACAAGCTCTCCAAGGCCTTCGGGCATGGAGACGGATGGCCACAAGGCCTGGGCGACGCTTTGCATCACCTGCCGAACTCGCTCGTGCAGTTGTAAGAGCTCGGGAAGAAGGTCACCCGTAGAACCGGGCATTTCCTCTACAGGACGACCTGTTAGCATACCTACAGACATTACTCTGTTAGTCAACTTCCTCGCCGAACTCTTTTTTCAAAGTTCGTTTAAGCACTTACTATATATGCCGCATCGAAGCCGCTGATTCTCCTTCACGGTGTCCAACAACTAGGCACGAACATCCTTCAGTTCAACGCCCAGCTTGGTGTTGGCATCTTGGAGATCGTTCTTCTCCCGCCTCACCTTTGTCAGCACGCTCTCACCAGCCTTTAGCTGGCGTTGGAGTTGTTGCTCTTCCAGATTTAATCCGGTGCCATCTGCAATTTCATTTGTTAGATTTGCACCCACGCCACACTTCGCAAAATACTTATCTTTCAAAGCGTATATTACCATAGGGGGTCTCCTTGGGCTCCCCTGCCGCGGCTAGTGCGGCCTCAAGTTGGGCTTTGCACTCTTCCAGCTCCTGGGACAGTAGGGTATTCTTTTCTGTAAGAACCTGCATAACAAATGATCCTTAAATCAGTTATTCTAACTGTTTCAAGTCTTGGGGGCTACTGCTATATATATAATTACCAAAATTTTCTTACCTGTATGTCTTTTACATATTGCTCTGTGGCTCTGGCTAGACCATTTTGAGCGGCACGGAGGTACGCATCTCCCGAATTGAAGGCATCCAATGCCTCTTGGGAGAAACAAGCGTCGCGAAGAACTGTCCGGCGATGCCTGTGGTTCATGGCACTCTCCACCTCGGAATTGGTGGCAGACAGCCTGTCCGCATCCTCTGTCGGAGGAGCATCCGATGCGCACCTCGTGTTCGCCTACGCGTCCGGACCAGGCTTTGGAGCCTGGTTGGTGGAGGCGCGATTGGCAACCTCTCCGGATATAGTCCGGCGAGGTCTCTTCGTCCTGAAGAGAGCACGAGCATTAGTATGCCTTGAAGGAATAACACCTAGGAATAAGATGGCACGCTATACCTTTGCGCCGGCATCTCAGTCTGGACCGCACTTCTTTTCAGCCCGCGGGGCCTTGCCGCCCCTCGTTGGCTAGTCGCCGCAGGCTCGGCCTCCAGTCTCAAGGACCTCCCCTGCAGAACACGGTTGTCATACGGCAATCGAAAACACGGGAGGATAGATCTCTTTTCAAAGTGCTGGGACTTCGGTCTCAGTTACCTGTGAGGCTGGGAGTAGCCCTTGGTAATCGGCCGTAATGGCCACCAAGGCGTTGTCCTTGCTCAATTGATGAAACACCCCATCAATCAGCTCCACAGATAAGTCCAGATCCTCTTGAGAGGCCGGGTCGAGGAACCGTCCCGGATCCTCGGGTTGTGGAGGAGGGCTGTTTATTTCTTTAACAGCCTGGCGCAGTTACTGCATTGAAGTCGTTAGACTGAATATTTAACAATGGGAATATAAAACGAATGGGCAAGTAAAAGTGTCCACTTACCCAACTTGGGGGATTGTACATAGAAAATCCACCCTGAGGGTTGATGCGGAGAAATTCCTCCTCTTCTACCTTGTACAAAGTGGACAAGATCTTTATTAGAGCGGCAGCCGAATCCGGCCCCTTACGGCCGTGGCGGGTGGTGTCGTCCTCCCCGTTGAAGTCCCACATGGGGCGGCCTCTATACTGAAGCGACTGCACCCCTCGCATGATGCATGCGACCATGACCTCGATCATGGTAAGTCCAGAATGAGCTAACAATCTTATCCGGCCCATCAGGTAAAGAACGTCCTTGTCGCTTTCCCTCTGAGGGCTCCGTGGACGCCAACTGAGGCGCTTCTTTAGGGGAGCACTGTCAAACTCAGGGAGGCCGATCCGGACAGGATCCGGCAGCGGGACGTCCTCTATATAAAACCATTCCAAAGGCCAGTCTTCGGACGCCTTCTTTGGGGTTCTGGATAGATATCCGGTCCCGGCGATGCGCCACACTTCGGCTCTGCCCACTTGATATATTGACCCCTTCTTAGAATGGGGCACAAGGTAGAATAGCCTTTTCCACAGCGCGAAATGAGCCTCGCAGCCCAAAAACAGCTTGCAAAGGGCTACGAAGCCCGCGATATGCAATATGGAGGCATGCGTGAGGTTGTGCAGCTGGAGGCCATAGAACTCTAGGAGCCCCCGGAGAAACGGATGAATCGGAAATCCGAGCCCTCTTATTAAGTAAGGGACAAGGCATACCCGCTCTCCTTTGGAGGGATTGGGGGCGCTCTCCGCCATTATAGGGGGCAAGTCCGGCTCGAACCGGGACCATATAGGCCGGGGGGAGAAATCCCTTGGTCTAGAGCGTCGCTAGCTTGCTGTGCGGGATGGAACACCTCTTCCAATCTCCAGGCTGAGGGCTGGAAGGGCGAGAGGAGGAGCTGCGGCGGCCAACCATGATAGAATGGACCTCTATCGGATACGCTCTGATGAATACTCGTGGAGGGGAGAAGGCGTGGTTTGTATCTAAATCCTCGTCCCCTTAAATAGGCGGCTCATTCACGCGACTAGGGGTGTAAATATAAAAAAACACCCTGACTTTTAGTATTCATTTGACACATGGAAGACGGCCATTATTGGGCATAGAAGCCAAGGAGCGCTACAAGAAACCGGACATTTTCAACAGGTACACGGAATTTGGAGAACCCGCCTTGCAATGCCGAAGACAATCTGCACGCCGGACTCGTCATCATTGAAGCCTGGTTCGGGGGCTACTGAGGGAGTCCTGGATTAGGGGGTGTCCGGATAGCCAGACTATACCTTCGGCCGGACTCCTGGACTATGAAGATACAAGATTGAAGACTTCGTCCCGTGTTTGAAAGGGACTTTCCTTGGCGTGGAAGGCAAGCTTGGCGATATGGATATGTAGATCTCCTACCATTGTAACTGACTCTGTGTAACCCTAGCCCTCTCCGGTGTCTATATAAACCGAAGGGTTTTAGTCCGTAGGAAGAACAACAATCATACCATAGGCTAGCTTATAGGGTTTAGCCTCTCTGATCTCGTGGTAGATCTACTCTTGTACTACCCATATCATTAATATTAATCAAGCAGGACATAGGGTTTTACCTCCATCAAGAGGGCCCGAACCTGGGTAAAACATTTGGTCCCCTGCCTCCTATTACCATCCGCCTAGATGCACAGTTTGGGACCCCCTACCCGAGATCCGCCGGTTTTGACACCGACACCCCCTAATCCAGGACTCCCTCAGTAGCCCCTGAACCAGGCTTTCAATGACGATGAGTCCGGCGTGCAGTATTGTCTTTGGCATTGCAAGGCGGGTTCCTCCTTCGAATACACCACGGAAGAATTTGAATACAAGGATAGTGTCCGACCCTGCAAAATAAGTTCCACATACCACCGTAGAGAGAATAATATTTCCACAAATCTAATCTGCTGACTTGTTTTGGCAACATGACATTAAGCCATGGCCTGGTGATTATTCGAACTGTTTCCTTTAACTAGCCCCGCACATAACGCGAGGCAGTTTTTTGACACGTCTTGTCAAAGCAGAGATCATGTTCCCCTTATTACAAGATTCTCTTCAATACGGGCATGGGTAACCCAACCGCACCATAGATTACGACGCTTGGGGGATAAGCGAGTTTTACCAGGCTAGTGGGGATGCATAGTTTCGTCCGCCCATATAAAGGGATAAGGATTCACCTTTTCATCCACGCCTTCTTCCTTCTTTGCTCATCCATTTTCGCACACTCAAGCTCCAGCGTCCAAGTCCGCATTTCCCACCTCGACCTTCTCCAACCATGTCCGGAGCGGGAGGCAGGTGGATGGTCTCCTCCGTCACGAAGGGACACATCAAGAAGCTGAGGAGAGACGGATACCTGCCCGACGACATCGCGCACCAGCTCCCAGATGAGGGGCAGCTCATCCCCACCCCCAGGCCCCATGAGAGGGTAGTGTTCCTTACCCATTTCCTCCGCGGACTGGGATTCCCTCTCCACCCATTCGTCCAGGGGCTCGTGTTCTACTACTGCCTGATTTCCATGATCTGGCCCTGAATTTCATCCTCAACATCTCGGCGTTTATCGTCCTATGTGAGGCCTTCCTCCGCATCAAGCCCCACTTCGGCTTATGGCTGAAGACCTTCAATGTCAAGCCGAAGGTAGTGAGCGGCCGCCAGGCGGAGTGCGGAGGCGCCATGGTGGGCAAGATGCCCAACGTCACATGGCTCGAGGGCTCCTTCGTGGAGACCGTAAAGGGGTGGCAATCGGGGTGGTTCTACATCACCGAGCTGCGTGACCCTAAATGGGAAGCGGCCCCCGAGTTCCGATCTGGCATCCCCACGCGGCTCACCTCCTGGCAAGAGAAGGGCCTGTCCTGGGGTAGTTCGGGAGAGCTGACTGGACTCCAAACATGTATTCAAAACATGGTGAACAAGAAGCTCAAACTCGTCAACGTAGTCCAGGTCATGTTCATCCGCCGGATCCTCCCATGCCAACAACGGGCTTTCAACTTGTGGGAGTTCGACCCGGCCCAGCACCGAACTTTGAACAGGCTCTTCGACACAACTCACGAGGATGCCTGGAAGGTGCTATTCAAGGGTGCCGAGGTTCCCCCTCCCACTACCGAGGATCACGGATTCTGCGTGAAGCGCCAAGCCAGCGCAGTAAGCTATTTTACCTCTCACAAGATACTTGTTTTTCATAGTTTGATTCTTGCGGGATCTAAACTCCCGTACCTTTGACAGGATTGGCAGGAGACGGCTGGAAAGATCGACTGTCTGGCTCCTTTTCCCAAAGGCCCAGCAGACGCCTTCCTGACGAAGATGCTGACTCCGGCTCCTTAGAAGGTGCCGGAGAAGACCAAGAAGGCCAAGGGAACCCAAAAGAGTTCCCGATGCCAGGCGTCATCGGACTCATTGTCCGATAACTCTGCGACACACTCCTCCCCCGAAGACGAGGAGGAAGAAGAAGATGCTCCCCCTTCAGTTGCGGGAGACAAGAAAAGGAAGGCCGCCCCAACTGGGGAGGCCGAAGGGTCCAAGAAGGGAAGGACTCTCCTTCCGAACAGTTCCACCACCGCTGCCGAAGGCGAAGACGAGTGGCTGCTCAGGGCCAAGCCCCTAGCGAAGTCGTAAGTATTCGGATACCAGAGTAACTCATAGCATTCCTTTGTCGCACTGCTTCCCCTAACGTGGAATATGATTATGCAGGCCGCCACGAGCCCGTATCGATGTATCGTCGGACGCCTCCCTGGGCTCGTCGGATATGGATAGCGATCCACTTCCGACCGCCACCTTCCCTTGCCCTGCGGACGACGCCGAGGTATTGTCTCAAGAGGCACCGGGTCGAGGGGAGACAGTCCCGAAGGCGCCTCAAGGCGACCTTTCGGACTCCGGGAGCAGAGGGAACAAGGCCCCTAAGGGCTCCGAGTTCGGCCCTCAGCCGAACACCGCGCCGGAACCTCTAGTGGTTCCGGACTTGGGCAGGCGGCCTCCTTCCAAGAGGGGCAAGACGCCTGTGCCGGTGACCTCTGTCCATCTAGAGGTGCCGGACAATCTGCTGGGAGCGCTTCGCAGCGCTTCCGTCGACGAGGAGCACCGTACTATTATGAGTGCGGTGGTCTAGAAGGTTCAGTCCACCAAGAGTGGATTGACTGAAGCCTGTGCCAGACTTCTAACAGGCTTTGAGGTAAGTGTTTAAAATATAGGAAAAACATTACCGCATAGACAGTAGCCCCTGATGCTCTGTTCGGTGTTCACAAAGAAAAGTCGAACAGAGGATCAAACAATATCGCAGGAGTCTAATATAAGCATGTCAATAAGCGTATGCAGGCTTCACTGCTGGCATCTGCCGCACTGACTGCGGAGGTCGCCGCGCTGAAGCAGGACCTTAAAGGGTCCAAGGACGAGCTCGGCCTTGCCAAGAGGCAGCTCGAGGAGAACAAAGATAAGTAGTACCTAGTCTATGGATATGTATAAAAAGAATGCGATTGCAAAATGATAGGATCATCATGAATTTGCCAGGGGCCACGACCGAAGTGGCGACCCTAAAGCAAGCACTGTCTGAGGCCGAAGATAAAGTGGCCAAGGAGCGCACCGAGCGGGAAAGGCAAGAGGCTCGGGTGGGCGAGGTACAGCAAGAGCTCCAGGCTCTCATGACGAAGCACGAGGCGTTGGAGTTTGACTCGAAGATGCGAGAGTCTGAGCTTGCCGCGGCCCTCGAGAGCGCCAAGAGTGCCAAGGCCGAAGCCCAAAAGGCCCTCTAGGAGATTGACGCGATGAAGAAAATAGCGGCGGGTAAGGCATTCTATATGCAAAGAAAGCATGTGAAAGTAAATTACCTATTACTTACCCGAATCCGGAGTTCTCTAGGAGCATTCGCAGATTTGCCCCACAGCGAGTCGGATGCCGCACAGTTTTACCAGGCCGAGGAGGGAAGCTCAACGAACAAGCTGTTCTGGTCTCAGTATACTGGGACTGAACACCCGGTGCCTATGAGCGACCAGCTGAAGCAGCTGGTCGAGCTACACAAGGCGGCCGAACAGGCCATGAAGGGCTTTATAGTCCGGTTGTGGCCTGGCGATGCCCTTCTGAACAGCTACTTCAGCCTGGTGAGGCGGCTTGTGGATGCCTGCCCATGGCTGGAAGTCGTCAAGCGGTCTGTCTGCAGCGAAGGTGCACGCCGGGCTTTCGCCCGTGTGAAGGTGCAATGGGCCAAGCTAGACACCGTGAAGCTGATCAAGGAAGGACCGCCGCAGGGCAAGGAGCATCGCACCCCCGAAATTTATTATGAGGGTGTCCTGAAGGGTGCCCGTCTTGTAGCGGACGAATGTCCAAAGGATGTAATATTTGAGTAAACTTGCTCATGTGATCCTGTATGATGAAAACTTGTTTCATATGCGCTATGCAACGCTTTTTTGAATTTAAAATATTACCTTCTGTTTGGTTGTTTATCCAATCTAAGAGATGGCTAGTCCTCAGCTTCTGCCCCCATACCGCGAGTGCTGGGGTGTTCGGGATAAACCTGAGCACTCTTGTTCCCATTCTTGGGTCCTTCGAGGGAGGTGCTCAGCACAGCGAACAAGGCAATCGGACTAATAATGCTTTATCACTCTCACTTAGCCATAGAATTCTATAATTTTAAATTTCAGCGAAGCCCCTGGTATTCGGAAGGCCGAATTCAGGGCGCGATACACGCCTTTAAGCCGGACAGGACCGGCTCCTCGCTCTAAGCGGCATAAGTCTTTAGGGACTCGAAACCTCGCCGAACAGCGACCAGTCTCTCGCCTTATCATGACAGTCAGTTTTAGCTTTCTCTACTGAGGTGCTTAGCCCAGCAGAACCGGGGCACAATCGCAGTAGTTCTCCTAGTGGTACCTTAGCCGATAGAGTGGAACGTAAGGTACCAAAACATAGGAGCTGGGCAAACCCAACATTTGACCAAAGACATGATTCAGAGCTGATGCATATAATGCTATAAGTTCGGGGTGCCACACTTGTGAAAGTGTTTGGACTTCTCACACCATATTGTGGGGTACGTAAGCCCCTGGTGTATTGGCCGTACCAAAGTGTACGGTTGCAAGGCATCATTAATGAACACACACACACACATATATATATAAAGAAGAATGCAATAATAGTCTTAATGCTATGCATTGTTTATTCAAAAAGGTGCGTTAAAGCAGAATGATACATGCAGTGCAATAAGCAAAAAGTAGGACTATATCCCCTCCAAGGGCAAGCTGAGGAATAATGTTAAAGCAAATATTTCACTTGTTATCGTAATCCACCTGGGAGTTCCGTGGTGTGACGTAGCTTTCTGCCTCCTTGGTTGCTGCATCATGTGTTCGGCAATCATGCTGCCGGATAGGGTTTCTAGAGATTAAAGTCCTGAAAGAGAAAAATAACAAAGCGGGAAGCCCCTAGTACGGTTTAAGCTGCATATTGGGGCGTGCCGTAGTTGTGCCCCCCTCCCCGCCTGTGCCCATGGTATTTTTAATGCATAATTATGTACGCGTGGCACGGATTTCACCGTTTGGCTTGGGCCGGGGTGGGGGCCGCATTGCTACACGAACTCAGATCGTGCCAGGCGGTCTAGTTGCTGATTACTCCGAGCGCGCTTGATGGTGTCCGGGTCTTGAAACGCCGAACTGGTGGATTGCCTTGAGAGGCTGCTTTGCGCTTCTGCTGCGAGGGCCACAGTGTGATCCTCCGTGCGGAGAGAGCGCTTTGTGTTTCCATTAAATGTGATGATCCCCCGAGGTCCTGGCATCTTGAGCTTGAGGTATGCATAATGCGGTACCGCATTGAATCTCACAAATGCGGTTTGCCTGAGTAGTGCATGATAGCCACCGCGGAACGGGACTATATCGAAGATTAATTCTTCGCTTCGGAAGTTATCTGGGGATCCGAAGACCACTTCCAGTGTAATTGAGCCTGTGCAATGGGCCTCTACACCTGGAATGACGCCTTTAAAGGTCATTTTTGTGGGTTTGATCCTTGAGGGGTCTATACCCATTTTGCGCGCTGTGTCCTGGTAAAGCAGGTTCAGGCTGCTGCCACCATCCATAAGGACTCGAGTGAGGTGAAATCCATCGATGATTGGGTCTAAGACCAGTGCAGCGAATCCTCCATGATGGATACTAGTGGGGTGGTCCCTGCGATCGAAGGTGATCGGACAGCAAGACCATGGGTTGAACTTTGGGGCAACTGGCTCCAATGCATATACGTCCCTGAGCGCACGCTTCCCTCTTGGGGATGTGGGTTGCGTATATCATGTTCACCGCCCGCACTTGTGGGGGGAACCTCTTCTGTCCTCCGGTGTTCCGCTGCCGGGGCTCTTCCTCGTCATCGCTATGTGGCCCCTTATCTTTGTTTTCGGCAATTAACTTGCCGGCCTGCTTGAATACCCAACAATCCCTATTGGTGTGGTTGGCTGGCTTGTCGGGGGTGCCGTGTATCTGACACGAGCGATCGAGTATGCGGTCCAAACTGGACGGGCCCGGAGTGCTTCTTTTAAATGGCTTTTTCTGTTGACCGGGTTTAGAGCCTTTGAATCCGGCATTGACTGCCGTATCCTCGATATTGTTGCTGTTAATGTGGCGCTTATGTTTATTTCGACGTGACCTGCCATTGCCATCCTTGGTATCCGAAGTACCATGGTTCTTTGATATGTTATTACTGCGAGCCAGCCAGCTGTCTTCTCCCGCACAAAAGCGGGTCATGAGTGTCGTGAGGGCTGCCATAGATTTCGGCTTTTCCTGACCAAGGTGCTGGGCTAGCCACTCATGGCGGATGTTGTGTTTGAAAGCTGCTAGGGCCTCTCCATGAGGACAGTCGACGATTTGATTTTTCTTTGTTAGGAACCGAGTCTAGAATTGCCTGGCCAATTCTTCTGGCTACTGAATTATGTGGCTCAAGTCATCAGCATCTGGTGGTCGCACATAAGTGCCCTGAAAGTTGTCGAGGAATGCGGCCTCCAGATCTTCCCAACAGCTAATGGACTCTGCTGGCAAGCTGTTAAGTCAATGCCGTGCTGGTCCTTTGAGCTTTAGTGGGAGGTATTTGATGGCGTGTAAGTCATCACCGCGGGCCATGTGGATGTGGAGGAGGAAATCCTCGATCCATACCGCAGGATCTGTTGTGCTGTCGTATGATTCTATATTTACGGGTTTGAAACCCTCTAGGATTTGATGATCCATGACTTCATCTGTGAAGCATAAGGGGTGTGCGGCGCCTCTGTATTGGGCTATATCGCGACGCAACTCGAATGGGTCTTGCCCGCTGTGTTCGGCCCGGCCGGATTTACTTTTACTGTATCCGGCGTGACATTTATCGTCTTGCATAGTGGCGCGCCCTCGTGATCCGTAGATTGATCTTGAATGTTTTGCTTTGTCTTCCAATACGTCTCGCAGGTCTGGCGTATTTCCCCATGCCTTTTTGTTTGAATGGTGTCGGGGTGCAGGCTAAGTTTTTGGCTGGAATGCCTCTCTATCGCGGCCACGAGGTGGCCGATCAACCGCGTCATACGCTTCTTCCTCCAGTCGGGGTAGCAACCTGCATTTTGGGTAACTCTTGGAGGGGCGCTCGAGTTTATATTCCTCGGCCATGAGGACTTCAGTCCATCTGTCAGCTAGCAGATCTTGATCAGCTTGAAGCTGTTGATGCTTTTTCTTAAGGCTATTTGCCGTGGCTATAAGCCGGCGCTTGAAGCGCTCTTGGTCGACGGGATCCTCTGGCACGACGAATTCGTCATCGTCGAGGCTTGCCTCGTCTTCGGAGGGGGGCATGTAATTATCATCCTCCGCCTCTCCATCTGCCGCTCTCTCTGGAGGGCTGGCTCCTCCATCCTCCTGCTCTAAATCTTGCTGGAGGGGATTGTTGCCATCTTCGGCAGTGTTATTATCTCCTGTGCCGGTATCAACACTTTTGCTTTGGCGGGACTTAGAGCGGCGCCGCTCACGTCGGCACTTGGGTTGCTTCTTGGAGGGGTCATCCTCCGCTATCTTGTCGTCATTGCATTCTTTGGGTGTGTCCACCATGTATATATCGTATGATGAGGTGGCTGTCTAGTGCCCTGTGGGCAGTGGTTCCTCTTCGTCCCCCGCATCATCGTCCATACAGTCAATGTCTTCGGAGTCGAAGTCAAGCATGTCGGTTAAGTCATCGATAGTGGCTACTAAGTGGGTGGTGGGTGGGCAGCGAATTTCTTCGTCATCCGCATCCCAATCATGCCGGACATAGTTCGGCCAGGATCCTCCTGACAAGGAGAGAGACCTTAATGAGTTCAGTATGTCACCAAAGGGCGAGTGCTAAAAAATATCCGCAGAGGTAAACTCCATGATTGGCGCCCAATTGGATTCGCTAGGAACGGGCGCAAGTGGTTCGGAGTCCGTGGCCGGAGAAGGATCCAGTAGTTTGACAACACGGCTCTCGTGCAGGGTAAGGTCGATGTTCGGCTCGATCACCGCTGAGGGTAAGGCCTCCGTGGCGGGGTCCATCCACCCGTCCATGGACGGCATAACTGGATCCGAATTGAGGGTCGGAGTGGCTGCCGGTGCGATCTCTTGATCACTGTCTGATGGTAGAGCTAAATCATACTCATCGTGACTGCATGGCGCACAAGGCAGAGGCTCGAATCCGTCGACGATCAAGTATCCGCAAATATCAGCCATGTAGTTTAAGCTTCCAAACCTGACCTGGTGGCCAGAGGCGTAACTTTCGATCTGCTCCAGATGGCCAAGCGAGTTGGCCCGCAGTGCGAAGCCGCCAAACACAAAGATCTGTCCAGGGAGAAAAGTCTCACCCTGGACTGCATCGCTATCGATGATTGTAGGAGCCATCAAGCCTAATGGCGACGACACAGAGGAACTCTTAATGAAAGCACCAATGTCGGTGTCAAAACTGGCATATCTCGGGTAGGGGGTCCCGAACTGTGCGTCTAAGGAGGATGGTAACAGGAGGCAGGGGACACGATGTTTTACCCAGGTTCGAGCCCTCTTGATGGAGGTAAAACCCTACGTCCTGCTTGATTAATATTGATGATATGGGTAGTACAAGAGTAGATCTACCACGAGATCAGAGAGGCTAAACCCTAGAAGCTAGCCTATGGTATGATTGTATGTTGTCCTACGGACTAAAACCCTCCGGTTTATATAGACACCGAAAAGGGCTAGGGTTACACAAGGTCGGTTACAAAGGAGGAGATATACATATCTGTATTGCCTAGCTTGCCTTCCATGCCAAGTAAAGTCCCATCCGGACACGAGACGAAGTCTTCAATCTTGTATCTTCATAGTCCAACAGTTCGGCCAAAGGATATAGTCCAGCTGTCCGGAGACCCCCTAATCCAGGACTCCCTCATATATGTTTCATGCTATGGTTAGGTTTACCTTAATACTTTTGTTGTATTTGCGGATGCTTGGAATAGAGGTTAATCATAAGTGGGATGCTTGTCCTAGTAAGGGCAGCACCCAAGCACCGGTCCACCCACATACCAAATTATCAAAGTACCAAACGCGAATCATATGAACGTGATGAAAACTAGCTTGACGATATTCCCATGTGTCCTCGGGAGCGCTTTACATCTTATAAGAGTTTGTCCAGTCTTGTCCTTTGCTACAAAAAGGATTGGGCCACCTTGATGCACCTTATTTACTTTTGTTACTTGTTGCTCGTTACAAATGATCTTATCACAAAACTATCTGTTACCACTTATTTCAGTACTTGCAGAGAATACCTTGCTGGAAACCGCTTATCATTTCCTTCTGCTCCTCGTTGGGTTCGACACTCTTACTTATCGAAAGGACTATGATAGACCCCCTATACTTGTGGGTCATCAAGACTCTTTTCTGGCGCCGTTGCCGGGGAGTGAAGCGCCTTTGGTAGGTGGAATTTGGTAAGGAAAAATTTATATAGTGTGCTGAAATTTACTGTCACTTGTTACCATGGAAGGTAATCCTCCGAGGGGCTTCTTCGGGGTATCTTCACCCTGACCAGTAGAGCAAAGAGTTGCTCCTCAACCTACTGAACCTACTAAAAATGAATATGAAACTGAAAATGCTTGCTTTGAATTTCCTTCGGGTATGATAGAAAAACTGCTAGCTAATCCTTTTTTAGGAGATGGAACAAAACATCCTGATGAACATTTGATATATGTGGATCAAGTTTGTGGATTATTTAAGCTTGCAGGTGTAACCGGAGATGTTGTTAAGAAGGTCTTCCCCTTATCTTTGAGGGGAGATGCATCGACATGGTATAGGCTATGTGATGATATGAGGTCTTGGAATTACAAACAATTGAAATTGGAATTTCATCAGAAGTTTTATCCTATGCATCTTGTTCATCGTGATCGCAATTATATATATATATATACTCGCGAAGGAGAAAGCATCGCTCAAGCTTGGGGGAGGCTTAAATTAATGTTATATTCATGCCCCAATCGTGAGCTCTCAAGAGAAATGATTATTCAAAATTTTTATGCTCGGCTTTCTGGTAACAATCGCACCATGCTTGATACTTCTTGTGCTGGCTCTTTTATGATGAAGACTATTGAATTCAAATGGGATTTATTGGAAAGAATTAAACGCAACTCTGAAGATTGGGACCTCGACAATGGTATGGAGTCAGGTATGACACCTAGTTTTGATTGTGTTAAATATTTTATAGATACCGATATTTTTCATAAATTTAGCACTAAATATGGACTTGACTCTGAGATAGTAGCTTCTTTCTATGAATCTTTTGCTGCTTATGTTGATCTCCCCAAGGAGAAGTGGTTTAAATATCATCCTCCCATAGAAGTAAAAGTAGCTGCACTAGTTAAAGTTGAAGAAAAGACTATCACTTATAATGATCCTATTGTTCCTACTTCTTATGTTGAGAAACCACCTTTCCCTGTTAGGATAAAGGATCATGCTAAAGCTTCAACTATGGTTCGTAAAAGCAATATTAAAACATATACCCCTCCTGAGCAAGTTAAAGTTGAACCTAATATTGCTATTGTTAAAGATCTCTTGTCTGATAATATGGATGGGCATGTTATTTATTTCTGTAATGAAACTGCTAGAATTTCTAAACCCCGTGATAAAGATAAACCTAGACCTGTGGTAGGCATGCCTGTTATTTCTGTTAAAATAGGAGATCATTGTTATCATGGCTTATGTGATATGGGTGCTAGTGCTAGTGCAATACCTTATTCCTTATACAAAGAAGTTATGCATGATATTGCACCCGCTGAGATGGAAGATATTGATGTCACAATTAAACTTGCCAATAGAGATACTATTTCACCAATGGGAATTGTTAGTGATATTGAAGTCTTGTGTGGCAAAACTAAATATCCTGCTGATTTTCTTGTTCTTGGTTCCCCACAAGATAGTTTTTGTCCCATTATATTTGGTAGACCCTTCCTAAATATTGTTAATGCTACCATAGATTGCAAAAGAGATGTTGTTACTATCGGTTTAGATGATATGACTCATGAATTTAATTTTTCTAAATTCAGTAGACAACACCGTGAAAAAGAATTACCTAGTAAGGATGAAATTATTGGTCTTGCTTCTATTGCCGTACCTCCTAGTGATCCTTTAGAACAATATTTGCTAGACCATGAAAATGATATGTTTATGAATGAAAGAAGGGAACTAGATGAAGTATTCTTTAAACAGGAACCTATTCTGAAAAACAATTTACCTGTTGAAATCCTAGGGGATCCTCCTCCACCAAAGGGTGATCCCGTGTTTGAGCTTAAACCGTTACCTGATACTCTTAAATATGCTTATCTTGATGAGAAAAAGATATATCTTGTTATTATTAGTGCTATCCTTTTAGAACATGAAGAAGAGAGATTATTTAAAACTCTGAAGAAGCACCATCCTGCTATTGGGTATACTCTTGATGATCTTAAGGGCATTAGTCCCACTCTATGTCAACATAAAATTAATTTGGAAGAAGATGCTAAACCAGTTTGTGATCATCAACGCCGGTTGAATCCTAAAATGAAAGAAGTGGTAAGAAAGGAGATACTAAAGCTCCTTGAGGCAGGTATAATTTATCCCGTTTCTGATAGTCAGTGGGTAAGCCCTGTCCATTATGTCCCTAAGAAAGG
This sequence comes from Triticum aestivum, assembly GCF_018294505.1. Classification (NCBI taxonomy): domain Eukaryota; kingdom Viridiplantae; phylum Streptophyta; class Magnoliopsida; order Poales; family Poaceae; genus Triticum; species Triticum aestivum. The sequence continues at coordinate 113,835,325 of NC_057803.1, forward strand.
AGGTATTACTGTTGTTCCTAATGATAAAGATGAATTGATTCCTCGAAGAATTATTACAGGTTATAGGATGGTAATTGATTTCCGCAAATTAAATAAGGCTACTAAAAAAGATCATTACCCCTTACCTTCTATCGATAAAATGCTAGAAAGATTGTCCAAACATACACATTTTTGCATTCTAGATGGTTATTCTGGTTCCTCTCAAATACCTGTGTCAGCCAAAGATCAATCTAAGACTACTTTTACATGCCCTTTTGGTACTTTTTCTTACAGATGTATGCCTTTTGGTTTATGTAATGCACCTGCTACCTTTCAAAGATGCATGATGGCTATATTCTCTAACTTTTGTGAAAAGATTTGTGAGGTTTTCATGGACGACTTTTCCGTCTATGGATCTTCTTTTGATGATTGCTTGAGCAACCTTGATCGAGTTTTGCAGAGATGTGAAGAAACTAATCTTCTCTTGAATTGGGAAAAGTGCCACTTTATGGTTAATGAAGGTATTGTCTTGGGGCATAAAGTTTCTGAAAGAGGTATTGAAGTTGATAAAGCCAAGGTTGATGCTATTGAAAAGATGCCATGTCCCAAGGACATTAAAGGTATAAGAAGTTTCCTTGGTCATGCCGGTTTTTATAGGAGGTTCATTAAGGACTTCTCAAAAATTTCTCGGCCTCTGACTAATTTATTACAAAAAGATATACCATTTGTCTTTGATGATGATTGTGTAGAAGCATTTGAAATACTTAAGAAAGCATTGATCTCTGCACCTATTGTTCAGCCACCTGATTGGAATTTAACCTTTGAAATTATGTGTGATGCTAGTGATTATGCTGTAGGTGCTGTTCTAGGACAAAGAGTTGATAAGAAACTAAATGTTATTCAATATGCTAGTAAAACTCTGGACAATGCTCAAAGAAATTATGCTACTACTGAAAAAGAATTCTTAGCAGTTGTATTTGCTTGTGATGAGTTTAGACCTTATATTGTTGATTCTAAAGTAACTATTCACACTGATCATGCTGCTATTAAATATCTTATGGAAAATAAAGATGCTAAACCTAGACTTATTAGATGGGTTCTCTTGCTACAAGAATTTGATTTGTATATTGTTGATAGAAAGGAGCTGAGAAACCCGTTGCAGACAACTTGTCTAGGTTAGAAAATGTGCTTGATGACCCACTACCTATTGATGACATCTTTCCTGATGAGCAATTAAATGTCATAAATGCCTCTCATAATACTCCATGGTATGCTGATTATGCTAATTACATTGTTGCTAAGTTTGTACCACCTAGTTTCACATACCAGCAAAAGAAAAAGTTCTTCTATGATTTGAGGCATTACTTTTGGGATGACCCACATCTTTATAAAGAAGGAGTAGATGGTGTTATTAGACGTTGTGTACCTGAGCATGAACAGGAACAGATCCTACGCAAGTGTCACTCCGAAGCTTATGGAGGACACCATGCTAGAGATAGAACTGCACATAAGGTACTGCAATCTAGTTTTTATTGGCCTACTCTCTTCAAGGATGCCCGTAAGTTTGTCTTATCTTGTGATGAATGTTGAAGAATTGGTAATATTAGTAGACGTCAAGAAATTCCTATGAATTATTCACTTGTTATTGAACCATTTGATGTTTGGGGCTTTGACTATATGGGACCCTTTCCTTCCTCTAATGGATATACACATATTTTAGTTGTTGTTGATTACGTTACTAAGTGGGTAGAAGCTATTCCAACTAGTAGTGCTGATCATAACACCTCTATTAATATGCTTAAAGAAGTTATTTTCCCGAGGTTTGGAGTCCCTAGATATTTAATGACTGATGGTGGTTCACATTTTATTCATGGTGCTTTCCAAAAAATGCTTGCTAAATATGATGTTAATCATAGAATTGCATCTCCTTATCACCCTCAGTCTAGTGGTCAAGTAGAATTGTGTAAAAGAGAACTCAAATTAAATTTGCAAAAGACAGTTAATAGGTCTAGAAAGAATTGGTCCAAAAAACTTGATGATGCATTATGGGCCTATAGAACTGCATATAAAAATCCTATGGGTATGTCTCCGTATAAAATGGTCTATGGAAAAGCATGTCACTTACCTCTCCAACTAGAACACAAGGCTTATTGGGCTATTAAAGAACTTAATTATGATTTTAAACTTGCCGGTGAGAAGAGGTTATTTGATATTAGCTCACTTGATGAATGGAGAACCCAAGCCTACGAAAATCCCAAGTTGTTTAAAGAAAAAGTTAGAAGATGGCATGACAAAAGGATACAAAAGCGTGAGTTTAATGTAGGTGATTATGTATTGCTATACAACTCTCGTTCAAGATTTTTTGCAGGAAAACTTCTCTCTAAATGGGAAGGTCCTTACGTGACCGAGGAGGTCTACCGTTCCGGTGCTATAAAATCAACAACTTTGAAGGCACAAATCCGAAGGTGGTGAACGGTCAAAGAATCAAACATCATATCTCATGTAATCCCATAAATGTTGAAACCAATGTTATTGAAACCGTAACCCCGGAGGATACATAAGGGACACTTTCCGGAACGTTTCAGACTCCGAAAAGGAATAGGTATGTGGTACGGTAAGAAAACCGACTCCAAAACAGTTTTTAAGGCAATATTTCTCCGTTTTGGAATATTTAGAAAAAGAGAAAAATAAGTAGCAGTCCGGGAAGGACACGAGGGCTCCACGAGGGTGGAGGGCGCGCCCCCTACCTTGTGGGGACCTCGTGTGCTCTCCAGACTCCGTTTTCATACACGATACGTATTTTGGTCGGTAAAAATTCCTTATATAATCTCTCGGGGGTTTTGACTCCCGTATCACGCAAAAATCTCCTATCTTTGTTTCGAGCTATTTTTCTGACAGATCTAGATTATCATGACGTCTCCAAGTGCCACCAAGGACAAGTTCTTCGAGAAGGTCATCAACCCTTACCTCGCGGAGGTGCAACGACACCCTCAAACCATTGAGATGCGTGGTGGGTTGCTGCACATCCGTGATGCTGAGGGACCGAAGGGGACCGGAAGCGTGGAGACGAGGCTTGAAGCAATGGAGCAACAAGTTTTCATGTGTCAGGGGATGGTGGAGTGTGGACTCAACTCTAACTACATGATGATCGCAGAATTCACCAACAAACACAAGCTGGATGCCGACAACATCGGGGAGACCATCTTCAAGCTTGACGAGAAAATCGAGCACCTTCAAGCTCAAATCTATGACCTCCAAAACCAAAACTATGAGTATGAATATAGATTCAAAAGGATGAGTTTGGATGCAGATTTGAGGATCCTGGAGACTCGGTCATCCTTCTATGATGGTGAGCCTATGCCTTGGAAGGAGGACGACAAGCCTACGCCATCAACAAAATCACCACCATCTCCACCAACAAAGAAGAATTGAGTATCTGGTATGGGCACTCCACTTGGAAACGGCCAAGCTTGGGGGAGTGCCCCGGTATCGTATCACCATCACTTTTATCTTTACCGTTTTTCTTAGTTCGATCCTTTTGGTAATATCTTGATCTAGTAGAATAAAAGTTCTTAGTATGATCTAGTCGTGAGTCTTGCTTTATTATCCTTCTATGTAATCGAGTCCGTGAGCTATATAATAAAGATTAGTGTTGAGTCAAGGGCTTGATTATTTTTCCATGATCCTAAGGGAACAAAAGAAAAGAGAAAGAAATAAAAAGAAACAAAGAGATCATGTGAGTCTTATGGAGAGTAATGAGCTCACATAGAAAGAGTATGATGAATAAAAGTTGTTGAGAGTTGACAAACACAGTTTTGGTCATCGTTGCAATTAATAGGAAGTAATAATGAAAGAGAAGTCTTCACATATAAATATACTACCTTGGACATCTTTTATGATTGTGAGCACTCATTAAAAAATGACATGCTAAAGAGTTGACATTGGACAAGGAAGACAACGTAATGGGTTATGTTTTCTTACATCTGAGATAAATTATATTGTCTTGGATTTTCCAACATGATGAGCTTGCCTTTCCCCCTCATGCTAGCCAAATTCATTGCACCAAGTAGAGATACTACTTGTGCTTCCAAATACCCTTAAACCAGTCTTGCCATAAGAGTCCGCCATATCTACCTATGGATTGAGTAAGATCCATCAAGTAAGTTGTCATCGGTGCAAGCAATAAAAATTGCTCTCTAAATATGTATGATTGATTGGTGTGGAGGAAATAAGCTTTATACGAGCATGTGATATGGAAGTAATAAAAGCGACAGACTGCATAATAAAGGTCCATATCACAAGTGGCAATATAAAGTGACATTCTTTCGCATTAAGATTTTGTGCATCCAAACCATAAAAGCGCATGGCAACATCTGCTTCCCTCTGCGAAGGGCCTATCTTTTACTTTTAGCTCCTACATTGCATAAGAGTCATGGTGATCTTCACCCTTCCTTTTTACATTTTATCCTTTGGCAAGCACAATATGTTGGAAAGATCCTGGTATATATGACTAATTGGATGTGCGTTTTCCTGAACTATTACTGTTGACATTACCCTTGAGGTAAAATGTTGGGAGGCAAAACTATAAGCCCATATCTTTCTCTATGTCTGATTAAAACTCCATACCCATAAGTATTGCATGAGTATCAGCAATTGTGAAAGATTACATGATAGTTGAGTATGTGGACTTGCTGAAAAGCTCTTATACATTGACTCTTTCCTATGTTATGATAAATTGCAATTGCTTCAATGACTGAGATTGTATTTTGTTAGTTTCCAATGAAGTTTACAATTCATACTTGATATTGTGATTGAATTATTACTCTGGCATTAGATATTATATGCCAAAGAATTATGTAAGTTGCTGTTCTAAGAATGATCATGATGCCCTCATGTCCGTATTTTATTTTGATCAACACCTCTATCTCTAAACATGTGGACATATTTTTCGATTTCGGCTTTTCGCTTGAGGACAAGCGAGGTCTAAGATTGGGGGAGTTGATACGTCCATTTTGCATCATGCTTTTATATCGATATTTATTGCATTATGGGCTGTTATTACACATTATGTCACAATACTTATGCCTATTCTCTCTTATTTTACAAGGTTTACATAAAGAGGGAGAATGCCGACAGCAGGGATTCTAGGCTGGAAAAGGAGCAAATATTAGAGACCTATTCTGCACAACTCCAAAAGTCTTGAAACTTCATGGAAGATGTTTTCCAAATATATAAAAAATACTGAGAGCAAGAACTTCACCAAGGGGGCCACACCCTTCCCACGAGGGTGGGGGGCGCGCCCTACGCCCCAGGGTGCCCCCCTACCTCGTGGGCCCCCTGGTGGCCCTCCGGTGGCCACCTTCTGCTATATGGAGTCTTTCGATGGAAAAAAAATCATAAGCCATCTTCTCGGATGAAACTCCGCCGCCACGAGGCGGAACCTTGGCCGAACCAATCTAGGGCTCTCGCGGAGCTGTTCTGACAGGGAAACTTCCCTCCCGGAGGGGGAAAGCATCGCCATCATCATCACCAACGCTCCTCTCATCGGGAGAGGGCAATCTCCATCAACATATTCATCAGCACCATCTCATATCAAAACCCTAGTTCATCTCTTGTATCCAATTCTTGTCTCCAAGTCCAGGATTGGTGCTAGTAGTGTTAATTACTCCTTGTGGTTGATGCTAGTTGGTTTAATTGGTGGAAGATCATATGTTCAGATCCTATATGCATATTAATACCCCTCTGATTATGAACATGTTTATGCTTTGTGAGTAGTTACTTTTGTTCCTGAGGACATGGGAGAAGTCTTGCTATTAGTAGTCATGTGAATTTGGTATTCGTTCAATATTTTGATGAGATGTATGTTGTCTCTCCTCTAGTGGTGTTATGTGAACGTCGACTACATGACACCTCACCATTATTTGGGCCTAGATGAAGGCATTGTGAAGTAATAAGTAGATGATGGGTTGCTAGAGTGACAGAAGCTTAAACCCTAGTTTATGCGTTGCTTCGTAAGGGCCTAATTTGGATTCATATGTTTCATGCTATGGTTAGGTTTACCTTAATACTTTTGTTGTATTTGCGGATGCTTGCAATAGAGGTTAATCATAAGTGGGATGCTCGTCCAAGTAAGGGCAGCACCCAAGCACCGGTCCACCCACATACCAAATTATCAAAGTACCGAACGCGAATCATATGAACGTGATGAAAACTAGCTTGACGATATTCCCATGTGTCCTCAGGAGCGCTTTACATCTTATAAGAGTTTGTCCAGGCTTGTCCTTTGCTACAAAAAGGATTGGGCCACCTTTCTGCACCTTATTTACTTTTTTTACTTGTTGCTCGTTACAAATTATCTTATCACAAAACTATCTGTTACCACTTATTTCAGTACTTGCAGAGAATACCTTGCTGGAAACCACTTATCATTTCCTTCTGCTCCTCATTGGGTTCGACACTCTTACTTATCGAAAGGACTATGATAGATCCCCTATACTTGTGGGTCATCAGTACGCGCCATACTCTTTAGGGAGTTCGGCTTCTCTCTAGTCGGCGACGAAATCAGCCAGTACTTGCGACTTAGTGGCTCGCCGTGGTTTGTATGTTATGTCGAATGGGAGGAGCCCAATAGCCCATTTAGCAATCCGGCCCGTGGCATCACGGTTATTTATTATGTCGATGAGTGGTACTTCAGAGGCCACTGTAATTGAACTTTCTTGAAAGTAGTGTCGTAGTTTCCGGGATGCCATGAAGACCGCATATGCTATCTTTTGATAATGTGGGTACCGTGATTTGCATGGAGTGAGGACAGTGGATACGTAGTATACCGGCTTTTGAAGCGGGAACTTATGTCCGCCCGTATCTCGTTTGACGACGAGCACTGCGCTTACAACCTGGTGTGTTGCCGCTATATATAACAGCATTGGTTCGCCGATATTTGGCGTGGCCAAGATTGGGTTGCTGGCCAAGAGGGCTTTTATTTCTTCCAATCCGGCCGTGGCCGCATCCGTCCACTCGAAGTGTTCGGTGCGTCGAAGAAGGCAATAAAGAGGTAATGCCTTTTCTCCCAATCGGGAGATAAAGTGGCTTAAGGCAGCTATGCATCCGGTTAATTTCTGGATTTGCTTGAGGTCTGTTGGGACAGCCAACTGTGACAGAGCTCGGATTTTAGCCGGATTTGCTTCAATTCCTCTATTGAAAACGATGAAGCCCAAGAGCTTTTCGGCGGGCACGCCGAAAGCGCATTTTTCCGGATTGAGCTTGATGTCATATGTTCGGAGATTGCCGAATGTAAGCCTCAAGTCGTCTATTAAAGATTCGACGTGTCTGGTTTTAATGACCACATCGTCTACGTATGCCTCCACTGTTTTGCCGATTTGTGTTTCCAGGCATGTCTAAATCATGCGTTGATAGGTTGCACCGGCGTTTTTGAGCCCGAAAGGCATGGTGTTAAAATAGAAGGGGCCGTATGGAGTGATGAATGTTGTTGCGGCTTGATCGGACTCCGGCATCTTGATTTGATGGTATCCGGAGTATGCGTTGAGGAAACACAATGAGTCGTGTCCTGCGGTAGCGTCGATAATTTGATCGATGCGGGGGAGGGGAAGGGATCCTTGGGGCAAGCCTTGTTGAGGTCCTTGAAATCGACACATAGGTGCCAGGATTTGTCCTTCTCTGGTACCATCACCAGGTTTGCTAGCCAGTCCGGATGTTTTATTTCTCTAATGAGTCCGGCCTCGAGTAACTTGGCTAGCTCCTCACCCATGGCTTGTCGCTTAGGCTCTGAGAAACGCCGAAGAGTCTTCTTGACTGGCTTGTATCCCTTTAGAATGTTTAGGCTATGCTCGGCCAGCCTGCGTGGGATTCCTGGCATGTCTGAAGGATGCCAGGCGAAGATGTCCCAATTCTCGCACAAGAACTCCTGCAGTGCGGCATCTGTTGTGGGGTTTAGCTGTGCCCCGATGGATGATGTTTTTGTAGGGTCCGTTGGGTAGACCTGGAATTTGACTATTTCGTTCGCTGGTTTAAAAGAGGTGGACTTGGGTCTTTTGTCGAGTATCACGTCGTCCCTGTCCACTGTGGAGCGCAGCGCAGTTAGTTCTCCGTCCGCGAGGGCTTCGGATAACGCCTCAAGGGCCAGTGCGGCGGTTTTATTTTCGGCGCTAAGTGCTATGTCCGAATCACTAGCTAGAGTGATAATTCCATTGGGCCCGAACATCTTGAGCTTCATGTACCCGTAATGGGGTATAGCTTCGAAGATCGTGAATGCCTCCCGCCCTAAAAGGGTGTGGTATCTGCTACTAAACGGGGCCACTTGAAATGTGATTTCTTCGGACCTATAATTCTCCGGCGTGCCGAATACCAGATCTAGTGTGATTTTCCCGCACATCGTGCCTCCCGACTAGGGATGATTCCTCTAAAGGTCGTTCTACTTTGCTCAATGCGGCTCTTGTCTATTTCCATTTTGCTAAGAGTCTCCTCGTAGATGAGGTTTAATCCGCTGCCACCGTCCATGAGCACTTTAGTAAGCCGGAAGCCGTCCACAATTGGACTAAGGACCAAAGCGGCTGGTGCTCGGGCTGTTCGGAATTGAGGTTCGTCACTGGCATTGAAGGTTATAGCCGTATTGTTCCATGGATTTATTGTTGCAATGTGGCAGACTTCGGCGAGGTTGTGGAGTGCTCGCTTGCGCCTATTATTTGAGGCGAAAGTCTCGAAGACTGTCAGTACTGTATTGTTATTTTCCACGGGATGGTGCTCTGTGGTATTGTTGATGAGGAGACCCTCGCCGCTCTTGGCCACCTGCCGGAGTATCCAACATGCTCTAAGGCTATGTGTTGGCATGGTATCCGGTGTACTATGAATTTTGCATGGCCCATTGAGCCATCCCTCCAATACGGTTCCACGCCCTGTAGTGGGCTTTGGTTTCTTTGTAATTGGATCGGGTAACTTACGAGAGTACACCCTTTTAGATCGGACGGAGGGTTTAGTGAGAGCCGGAGGATCCCAGAATTTTGTTTGGGTTTTCCAGGTGCTTTCCATCGCACAGTACTTCTGTACTATGGCCGCCAAGTCAGTTAAGTGTGCTATGTCACGGCGACTTATGGCGTTGAGGATTCCCTTGTCCGTGCAATTTTTGCAAAAGAATGAAATTGCGTCTTCCTCGCGACAGTCCTTGACCTTGCTCATTACAAGGAGGAATCTGGCACAATAGTGATGTACTATCTCTTGGGGCTCTTGTCTAATGTGGGAAAGATCACTTATGTGAGGGTGGGTGGGTAGATTTAGGTCCAAACCCTGACCGATCTCAGACCCAGGGGCAGAGGAGTTTCCGAGCTTGGCAGTTCGGGCTCCGGGACGTTGCCCAATAGTTCTGGCCCGCTATCCGATTCTAGGTTCGAAGCTTGGGCCATGTCCTCCCATAGACGGGTATCCGGCTCGGAGAGCTCAGGAATCTGGACATAGTTTGTCCTCAAAATAGAGGAAGAATCGCTGCATTGCTCCTCCACCACTGCTATTTGATGGGTGACCGGCGGAGAGTTAATCTCCCTTTGGTCGGGTTTAAGCCCGATCCGATCATAGTCCATAGCGACTCCCAAGGAGGCGATGCGATCCAAGAGCTCGTTCAAGGAAGAGAGCTCCATTGGATCCATCTGCTCGGTGAATCCCGAGCCGACGTGGAGGCTGTTTTTGATGACCCGAGAAGTCATCGTCGGTGCGATGGCTGAAAGAGCGGTCATGACAAAGCCGCCTAGTCGGAGAGTTTGGCCTACAGCCAGGGCTCCCCTAGAGGTAATGTTGTCCTTGACAACAAGACGAGCCATCAGGCCTTATCGTGACGGCACAATGGAACTCTCAATTAAAGCACCAATGTCGGTGTCAAAACCGGCGGATCTCGGGTAGGGGGTCCCGAACTGTGCGTCTAAGGCTGATGGTAACAAGAGGCGGGGGACACAATGTTTACCCAGGTTTGGGCCCTCTCGATGGAGGTAATACCCTACTTCCTGTTTGATTGATCTTGATGATATGAGTATTACAAGAGTTGATCTACCACGAGATCGTAGAGGCTAAACCCTAGAAGCTAGCCTATGATTATGATAGTTGTTGTCCTACGGACTAAACCCTCTGGTTTATATAGACACCGGAGGGGGCTAGGGTTACACAGAGTCGGTTACAGAGAAGGATATCTACATATCCGAATCGCCAAGCTTGCCTTCGACGCAAAGGAGAGTCCCACCCGGACACGGGACGAAGCCTTCAATCTCGTATCTTCATAGTCCAACAGTCCGACCAAAGTATATAGTTCGGCTGTCCGAGGACCCCCTAATCCAAGACTCCCTTAGTGCCCCCCTGCCCCTGTATATAAAGGAGCCAGGGGGAGGCCGACCGGCCCTTGTTGGCGCACCATGAGGAGGAATCCTCCTCATAGTAGGAGTAGGATTCCTCCCTTTCCTACTCCTACTAGGAGGGGGAAAGGAAGGGAGAGAAAGAGAAGGAAAGAGGGACACTGCCCCCCTTCTCCTAGTCCAATTCGGACAGAGGGGAGGGGGCGCGCTGCCTTCCCTAGGCCGGCCCTTCTCTCTGTCCCTTATGGCCCAACAAGGCCCATTAGCCCCCGCGGGGTTCCGGTAACCCCTCCGGTACTCCGGTAGAATCCTGATTTTACCCGAAACTCTTCCGATGTCCAAATGTAGGCTTCCAATATATCAATATTTATGTCTCGACCATTTTGAGACTCCTCGTCATGCCCGTGATCATATCCGGGACTCCAAACTACCTTCGGTACATCAAAACATATAAACTCATAAAACTGATCGTCACAAAACTTTAAGCGTGCGGACCCTACGGGTTTGAGAACTATGTAGACATGACCGAGACATGTTTCCGGTCAATAACCAATAGCAGAACCTGGATGCTCATATTGGTTCCTACATATTCTACGAAGATCTTTATCGGTCAAACCACATAACACTATACGTTGTTCTCTTTGTCATCGGTATGTTACTTGCCCGAGATTCGATCGTCGGTATCCCAATACCTAGTTCAATCTCATTACCGGCAAGTCTCTTTACTCGTTTCGTAATGCACTATCCCGCAACTAACTCATTAGTTGCATTGCTTGCAAGGCTTATAGTGATGTGCATTACCGAGAGGGCCCAGAGATACCTCTCCGACAATCAGAGTGACAAATCCTAATCTTGATCTATGCCAACTCAACAAGTACCATCGAAGACACCTATAGAGCACCTTTATAATCACCCAGTTATGTTGTGACGTTTGGTAGCACGCAAAGTGTTCCTCCGGTATTCGGGAGTTGCATAATCTCATAGTCATAAGAACATGTATAAGTCATGAAGAAAGCAATAGCAGTAAACAAAAACGATCAAGTGCTAAGCTAATAGAATGGGTCAAGTCAATCACGTCATTCGCCTAATGATGTGATCCCATTGATCAAATAACAACTCATGTCTATGGTTTGGAAACTTAACCATCTTTGATCAATGAGCTAGTCAACTAGAGGCATACTAGTGACACTATGTTTGTCTATGTATTCACACATGTATTATGTTTCCGATTAATACAACTCTAGCATGAATAATAAAAATTTATCATGAAATAAGGAAATAAATAATAACTTTATTATTTCCTCTAGGGCATATTTCCTTGAGTCTCCCACTTGCACTAGAGTCAATAATCTAGATTACACAGTAATGATTTTAACACCCATGGAGCCTTGGTGCTGATCATGTTTTGCTCGTGGAAGAGGCTTAGTCAACGGGTGTGTAACATTCAGATCCGTATGTATCTTGCAAATCTCTATGTATCCCACCTGGACTTGATCCCGTATGGAGTTGAAGTGTCTCTTAATGTGCTTGGTTCTCTTGTGAAATCTGGATTCCTTTGCGAAGGCAATTGCACCTGTATTGTCACAAAAGATTTTCATTGGACGCGATGCACTAGGTATGACACCTAAATCGGATATGAACTCCTTCATCCAGACTCCTTCATTCGCTGCTTCCGAAGCAGCAATGTACTCCGCGTCACATGTAGATCCCGCCACGACGCTTTGTTTAGAACTGCTCCAACTGACAGCCCCACCGTTTAACATAAACACGTATCCGGTTTGCGATTTAGAATCGTCCGGATCAGTGTCAAAGCTTGCATCACCGTAACCATTTACGATGAGCTCTTTGTCACCTCCATAAATGAGAAACATATCCTTGGTCCATTTCAGGTACTTCAGGTTGTTCTTGACCGCTGTCCAGTGATCCACTCATGGATTACTTTGGTACCTCCCTGCTAGGCTAATAGCAAGGCACACATCAGGGCTGGCACACAGCATTGCATACATGATAGAGCCTATGGCTGAAGCATAGGGAACACTTTTCATTTTCTCTCTATCTTCTGCAGTGGTCGGGCATTGAGTCTTACTCAACTTCACACCTTGTAACACAGGCAAGAACCCTTTCTTAGCTTGATCCATTTTGAACTTCTTCAAAACTTTATCAAGGTATGTGCTTTGTGAAAGTCCAGTTAAGCATCTTGATCTATCTCTATAGATCTTGATGCCCAATATATAAGCAGCTTCACCAAGGTCTTTCATTGAAAAACTCTTATTCAAGTATCCTTTTATGCTATCCAGAAATTCTATATCATTTCCAATCAACAATATGTCATCCACATATAATATTAGAAATGCTACAGAGCTCCCACTCACTTTCTTGTAAATACAGGCTTCTCCAAAAGTCTGCATAAAACCATATGCTTTGATCACACTATCAAAACATTTATTCCAACTCCGAGAGGCTTGCACCAGTCCATAAATGGATCGATGGAGCTTGCACACTTTGTTAGCTCCCTTTGGATCGATAAAACCTTCAGGTTGCATCATATACAACTCTTCTTCCAGAAATCCATTCAGGAATGCAGTCTTTACATCCATTTGCCAAATTTCATAATCATAAAATGCGGCAATAGCTAACATGATTCGGATGGACTTAAGCATCGCTATGGGTGAGAAAGTCTCATCGTAGTCAACTCCTTGAACTTGTCGAAAACCTTTCACAACAAGTCGAGCTTTGTAGACAGTAACATTACCGTCAGCGTCTGTCTTCTTCTTGAAGATCCATTTATTCTCGATGGCTTGCCGATCATCGGGCAAGTCAACCAAAGTCCACACTTTGTTCTCATACATGGATCCCATCTCAGATTTCATGGCCTCAAGCCATTTTATGGAATCTGGGCTCATCATCGCTTCCTCATAGTTCATATGTTCGTCATGGTCAAGTAACATGACTTCCAGAACAGGATTACCGTACCACTCTGGTGCGGATCTTGCTCTGGTTGACCTATGAGGTTCGGTAGTAACTTGATCTGGAGTTTCATGATCATCATCATTAGCTTCCTCACTAATTGGTGTAGGTGTCACAGGAACTGGTTTCTGTGATGAACTACTTTCCAATAAGGGAGCAGGTATAGTTACCTCATCAAGTTTCTACTTTCCTCCCACTCACTTCTTTCGAGAGAAAGTCCTTCTCTAGAAAGGATCCATTCTTAGCAACGAATGTCTTGCCTTTGAATCTGTGATAGAAGGTGTACCCAACAGTTTCCTTTGGGTATCCTATGAAGACACATTTCTCCAATTTGGGTCCGAGCTTATCAGGTTGAAGCTTTTTCACATAAGAATCGCAGCCCCAAACTTTAAGAAATAGCAACTTTGGTTTCTTGCCAAACCATAGTTCATAAGGTGTCATCTCAACGGATTTTGATGGTGCCCTATTTAACGTGAATGCAGCTGTCTCTAAAGAATAACCCCGAAATGATAGTGGTAAATCAATAAGAGACATCATAGATCGCACCATATCTAGTAAAGTATGATTATGATGTTCGGAGACACCATTATGTTGTGGTGTTCCAGGTGGCGTGAGTTGCGAAACTATTCCGCATTGTTTCAAATGTAGACCAAACTCGTAACTCAAATACTCTCCTCCACGATCAGATTGTAGAAACTTTATTTTCTTGTTATGATGATTTTCCACTTCACTCTAAAATTCTTTGAACTTTTCAAATGTTTCAGACTTATGTTTCATTAAGTAGATACTAGTACAAATGCTCGTGCGTTGCAACGGGCAAAAAATATCAAAAAACCTATTCCACTGTGCTAGTACGCGCCACTTTTTGTATCCAACTCTAACAAACATAACAAATGGCAGAAGATAACATTACACATAGATCTACTCCAATGGCCACGGCATTGCTCTGATTGGAGTTTGCCATGAATGCAACAGGGAAAATTGTGTGAATTCAAACTTAGTGATAATTGTTAGATGTCTCACATTTCGCAAAACCAGCTCCATGTGTCACTTCTTATATAAAACTCTTACAAACATCACAAAATAATGTAAACCTCACCTCCAGTGACAATGTGAAAGTAATGTTATTGTACCAAATCCTTCCAGAATTCAACTAAAGGAACATTACAAATAGCTATATTCAAGAATGGAGGAAAATATTGATCGAAGTATGAAGGAAACCTTTGTCAAACTTGGGAAATATGTTTGCTTAAAAATAGATAATGGCCACTATCATTCGTATATAAATTTTGGTAGCAACATACATTTTAATTTACATATCATGTAGCCAGCAATGTGTTTGATATTCAGTTAGGATATTGTTTAATAATACTTGCAGGTGTAAGAGAACATAAAAATAGTGTGAGCTTAAGTTGGGTTTAACCCACCTTACCAACATAATTATTTCTATCTTTATTAGGTAGACCATGGACTTTAGAGCCATTTACATCTAGGGGTGAACCACCATGGGCATGCCGTTGACCTAAAAGACAGATGATTTGATATCTTAACACACATCTACAACTGCGAATGAGGTGCAATACTCCACCACTGAAATGAAATCAAAAGATAAAATTAGCAAAGCTAGAGGATTAGCATATATCTCCAGTGTCGAGAATAATTCTGCAAAGCAAAAGAAAAGGAGATCATGCTATCAACATACATAGCTTGATGCCACATAAATTAACATGTTTAACCCTCACACACCCTGATCTTGAATGTATTTTGTTGCTGCATAAATATGAACAGAATGAATCAAGCAAATCAAATAATCCTAAAGAATTAAGAGCCAACAATAGGCACACGATCGTGGTGCTAACATAACGACCGTTTTAGTACCAAATATATTCAGTGGGAAACTTTTGACTTCATAGAGAATGGAATGGTCATGGGCGGGGGTATTCTCATACAGCTGATACCTTCATACCTTCTCATTTGGGACCTGAAAAGAAACAAGAAAAAAATTGTGGCCATTAAAATCATTTACAATGTCAACTAAAAATATAGTCTTCCCCATGACTCCTTACCAGAGAGTAGATGCTCCAAATGTATTAAGAACTTATTGTCCAACATTACAGTGATATAAGCAAAATCCAGGAAATTACTAAAGATTTTTTTACTCTTCTTGGAAATCAGATAAGCTTGTTTGGATGTAGCAGAACTTATGTCCAACATTACAGTGATATAGACATGTTATCAAAGTAATGCTACTGACACACCCATGCGTGCGGCAATGGATATAAGTTGAGGCAATATATATGCTCATAGAGAGAGAATCCTTGAAAGGGTTGTTCTACAGTCTAAAAATATCATTAGTTCTCTCATGTATCTAAAAATATATAAAACAAATAATGGAGGTTTCATCCAGATTTCAATTCTTACCATTGCAAGTAGCTTAGCTTTCACCCCAGACGCTCTGTCATATGATAACCTATCCAACAAAAATCAAAACTTTCTTCAACCTACTTTTCGTAAAGATGCGTGAAATTTTACAACAAAAGTTCCACAAGAATATACATGGCCCTTATATTTGCATATTCACATAAATGGAGAATGATATAAAGAGGAATATTTTAGGCTGACAGTCCGACACTATGTCCGATGCGGTTCAGATGCATGTATTTCTATGGCTAGATATGCATATAATTTTACATATACACTGGGAACGTGCATCTGCCCTGCTACCAAAGTGACCATTCTACGTTCCCTATGAAAGTTGTGCTTCTGCCTGGCATTTGTGGGAACATATGACATGCATAATGCATGATAAATGAAGCAAAACAAGAGGACTGGAGATTAAAGTGAGAATGATTCCTATATTTTCATAAGTTTCTAAATTGCTCCCAATCCCACAAAAATAAAATAGGAGATACTCCTTTCTCTCTGTAATACCTTGATGTAGAATGTTACTAACCACTCGCTGATTTTTGAAATAGGTATACAACTACTGGCTTCAATGTTTTCCATCGACTCCGCATATATACACATTGGTAAACTGTACATTGGTACGCACTGCAAGCGCAACACATTTGATGTGAAACTGAAACTACACACTTCAGAGAAGAAGATTAAGAATATCACAGAACCACATGACGTGAGACATTTATTAGTTCCGCTTCAGCAACAATCATGCCTCCCATGCCTGCCTCTTGCAAGGTTAGCTTCAGTACGTACCTCAAGCGGAGAACCAGCAAATTGAGTTACGGCAAAGTGTGGAGCATCGGGCGAACGGCGAGCAAAATCAGCTGAGGCGACATTGAACAACAACGTCGAGCACGGAACTTGCGATGACATTGACCCAAGCTTGCATGGAGAGTTGCGGCTCCTCCTTCCGCTTCCCACGTGGTTCCCAATGCCGCCGGTAGGACCTTGTGCACGGGAAGCCAACGGCACGCAGTCGACATTATATCAGAACAACGGAGAGAGGACCCGGTCCGGTGGAAACAACACTGGCCATGGTTTTCCAAAGGCATGTACTGCAACATAATCATGGGCACTCGTCACTTCTGAATCCATATACCGTTGCAACAGTTTTTATCTGCAGCCAAGACAGATTCACTGCTTGCTTATCAGGGAAATTCTCAGAACAACAACTACGCTAACATGCACGATGACACCAGCCCCTAGTCCATGATGCGGAGTTTGCACCATGATGCTCGCGAGCCAGAGACCGGCCACCACATCAGCTAGCCGTCGGCCGTCGTTCAATTAGCAATCGAGGGACTATGAAGCAAGGCACTAATCCACAGAACCGCACGAGGAGCGGAAAAATCGAATCTTTGGGCCGCCTACCAATTAAGGAACAAGAGAAGTGGCCAAACCCGAGGAGACGCTCACCTGGGCGAGAACCACCGTGAAGGACATCTCCCCAGCAGCAGCGTGAGGTCCTGCACGTCGTCACCGTCGCCCTTGCCGTTGGCTTCGCTGTCCTCTCCTCTCCGAGCGGACAACGGTCGCCGGTGCCTCCGCAGGTGAATCCATTTGTGCGGCCGGGAGCGCCAGGAGGCCGAACCGGCAGAGGACGCGAAGGAGGAGGCCCTATTGTCCTACGGAGAGTCTCTAGCGATGTGGGCGGCCTCATCCATCAAAAGGGGGCCCGCTGGAGTTCAAGCCCCACTGCCTGACCTCCTCCCGCGCCTCGTAGATCGCCTCCACGCCATCCCCGAAATAGGATCCGGCCGCTGCCACGCCTCCCCGACCGGATCTGGCCGGAGATCGCCGCCGCCGTGCCCGGCGTCGTCTGCATAGCGGCCCCATCTCGCTCGGAACCGGCTTGGAGCGCCCGGACTCAGGAGGAAATAGATGGTGATGGACTGCGGGCTGATTATGTAAAATATGAGGTTTTTTTATGTAAAACATGCTGAGCGAAACGTTGTTCACTTAATCATGGACTGCAGGTTGATTACCCAAAAGTACAGGGACTTTTTTGCAAAAGTACTAACGACGGATGACCAGAAGCAATCGCTGGTTTATTAGTAGGTAGAGATACCCATATGTGCTCAAATCATCTGTGAAGGTGAGAAAATAACGATACCCGCCGCGAGCCTCAATATTCATCGGATCACATACATCAGTATGTATGATTTCCAACAAATTTGTTGCTCGCTCCATAGTTCAGGAGAATGACATTTTACTCATCTTGCCCATAAGGCACGGTTCGCAAGTACCAATTGATTCATAATCAAGTGATTCCAAAAGTCCATTAGTATGGAGTTTCTTCATGCGCTTTATACCAATATGACCCAAACGGCAGTGCCACAAATAAGTTGCACTATCATTATCAACTCTGCATCTTTTGGTTTCAACATCATGAACATGTGTATCACTAGTATCGAGATTCAACAAAAATAGACCACTCTTTAAGGGTGAATGACCATAAAAGATATTACTCATATAAATAGAACAACCATTATTCTCGGATTTAAATGAATAACCGTCTCGCATCAAACAAGATCCAGATATAATGTTCATGCTTAACACTGGAACCAAATAACAATTATTTAGGTCTAAAACTAATCCCGAAGGTAGATGTAGAGGCAGCGTGCCGACAACAATCATATCAACTTTGGAACCATTTCCCACGCGCATCGTCACCTCGTCCTTAGCCAGTCTTCATTTAGTCCGTAGTCTCTATTTCGAGTTGCAAATATTAGCAACAGAACCAGTATCAAATACCCAGGTGCTACTGCGAGCTCTGGTAAGGTACACATCAATAACATGAATATCACATATACCTTTGTTCACCTTGCCATCCTTCTTATCCGCCAAATACTTAGGGCAGTTCCGCTTCCAGTGACTAGTTCCTTTGCAGTAGAAGCACTCAGTCTCAGGCTTAGGTCTAGACTTGGGTTTCTTCTCCTGAGCAGCAACTTGTTTGCTGTTCTTCTTGAAGTTCCCCTTCTTCTTCCCTTTGCCCTTTTTCTTGAAACTGGTGGTCTTGTTGACCATCAACACTTGATGCTCCTTCTTGACTTCTACCTCCGCAGCTTTTAGCATCGCGAAGAGCTCGGGAATTGTCTTATTCATCCCTTGCATATTATAGTTCATCACGAAGCTTTTGTAGCTTGGTGGCAGTGATTGAAGAACTTTGTCAATGACACTATCAATAGGAAGATTAACTCCTAGTTGAGTTAAGTGATTATGATACCCAGACATTTTGAGTATATGCTCACTGACAGAACTATTCTCCTCCATCTTGAAGCTATAGAACTTATTGGAGACTTCATATCTCTCAATCCGGGCATTTGCTTGAAGTATTAACTTCAACTCCTGGAACATCTCATATGCTCCATGACGTTCAAAACGTCGTTGATGTCCCGGTTCTAAGTCGTAAAGCATGGCACACTGAACTATCGAGTAGTCATCAGCTTTGCTCTGCCAGACGTTCATAACATCTGGTGTTGCTCCTACAGCAGGTTTGGCACTTAGTGGTGCTTCCAGGACGTAATTCTTTTGTGCAGCAATGAGGATAATCCTCAAGTTATGGACCTAGTCCGTGTAATTGCTACCATCATCTTTCAACTTTGCTTTCTCAAGGAACGCATTAAAATTCAACGGAACAACAACATGGGCCATTTATCTACAACAACATGGATAAGAAAAATACTATCAGGTACTAAGTTCATGATAAATTTAAGTTCAATTAATCATATTACTTAAGAACTCCCACTTAGATAGACATCCCTTTAATCATCTAAGTGATCACGTGATCCAAATCAACTAAACCATGTCCGATCATCACGTGAGATGGAGTAGTTTTCAATGGTGAACATCACTATGTTGATCATATCTACTATATGATTCATGCTCGACCATTCGGTCTCAGTGTTCCGAGGCCATATTTGCATATGCTAGGCTCGTCAAGTTTAACCTGAGTGTTCTGCGTGTGCAAAACTGGCTTGCACCCGTTGTAGATGAACGTAGAGCTTGTCACACCCGATCATCACGTGGTGTCTCGGCACGACAAACTTTGGCAACGATGCATACTCAGGGAGAACACTTTTACCTTGAAATTTAGTAAGCGATCATCTTATAATGCTACCGTCAAACAAAGCAGAATAAGATGCATAAAGGATAAACATCACATGCAATCAATATAAGTGATATGATATGGCCATCATCATCTTGTGCTTGTGATCTCCATCTCCGAAGCACCATCATGATCACCGTCATCACCGGCGCGACACCTTGATCTCCATCGTAGCATCGTTGTCGTCTCACCAACTATCGCTTCTACGACTATCGCTACCGCCTAGTGATAAAGTAAAGCAATTACAGGGCGATTGCATTGCATACAATAAAGATACAACCATATGGCTCCTGCCAGTTGCCGATAACTCTGTTACAAAACATGATTGTCTCATACAATAAATATAGCATCATGTCTTGACCATATCACATCACAACATGCCCTGCAAAAACAAGTTAGACATCCTCTACTTTGTTGTTGCAAGTTTTACGTGGCTGCTACGGGCTGAGCAAGAACCGTTCTTACCTACGCATCAAATTCACAACGATAGTTCGTCAAGTTGGTGCTATTTTAACCTTCTCAAGGACCGGGCGTAGCCACACTCGATTCAACTAAAGTTGGAGAAACTGACACCCGCCAGCCACCTATGTGCAAAGCACGTCAGTAGAACCAGTCTCGCGTAAGCATACGCCTAATGTCGGTCCGGGCCGCTTCGTCCAACAATACCGCCGAACCAACGTATGACATGCTGTAGGATCGAAAGTATGTCTAGAGGGGGGGGGGGTGATTAGACTACTTGACCAAATAAAAACTTAACCTTTTCCCAATTTTAGTTCTTGGCAGACTTTAGCTATTGTAGGACAAGTCAAGCAATCATCACACGATTCCAGCAAGCATGCAAAGAGTATATTGGCAGCGGAAAGTAAAGCATGCAACTTGCAAGAATGTAAAGGGAAGGGTTTGGAGAATTCAAACACAATTGGAGACACGGATGTTTTTCCTGTGGTTCGGATAGGTGGTGCTATCCTACATCCACGTTGATGGAGACTTCAACCCACAAAGGGTAACGGTTGCGCGAGTCCACACAGGGCTCCACCCACGAAGGGTCCACAAAGAAGCAACCACCCACAAAGGGTCCACGAAGAAGCAACCTTGTCTATCCCACCATGGCCATCGCCCACACAGGACTTGCCTCACTAGCGGTAGATCTTCATGAAGTAGGCGATCTCCTTGCCCTTACAAACTCCTTGGTTCAACTCCACAATCTTGTCGGAGGCTCCCAAGTGACACCTAGCCAATCTAGGAGACACCACTCTCCAAGAAGTAACAAATGGTGTGTAGGTAATGAACTCCTTGCTCTTGTGCTTCAAATGATAGTCTCCCCAACACTCAACTCTCTCTCATAGGATTTGGATTTTGTGGAAAGAAGATTTGAGTGGAAAGCAACTTGGGGAAGGCTAGAGATCAAGATTCATATGGTAGGAATGGAATATCTTGGTCTCAACACATGAGTAGGTGGTTCTCTCTCAAAACATATGAGTTGGAATTGTGTGTGTGTTCTGATGGCTCTCTCCTCGAATGAAGAGGAGGTGGAGGTGTATATATAGCCTCCACACAAAATCCAACCATTACACACATTTTTCCAATCTCGGTGGGACCAAATCAACAAACTCGGTCGGACCGAAAATGTAAACCTAGTGACCGTTAGAGATTTTCAGTGGGACTGACATGCAACTCGGTAGGACTGATATGGTTAGGGTTTGGGCATAACGTAATCTCGGTGAGACCGATTACACAAACTCGGTGAGACTGAATTTGGTAATTAGCTAACCAGCGAGTTGGTCAGGCAAACTCGGTGGGACCGATTTGCTCTTTCGGTGAGACCGAAAAGTTACAAAAAGGAAACACTGAATTTACATTGCAATCTCGGTGGGACCGATTCACTCTTTCGGTGAGACCGAAAAGTTACAAAAGGGAAACAGAGAGTTTGCAATCCCATCTCGATGAGACCGAGATCCCTATCGGTAGAACCGAAATGCTAGGGTTTGGCAGTGGCTTTTGACAAATGAAACTCGGTGGCGCCGGATAGGAAGAATCGGTATGACCGAGTTTGTCTTAGGGTTTAGGTCAAATGTGGATATGGGAAAGTAGTTGAGGGTTTTGGAGCATATCACTAAGCACATGAAGCAAGATGCTCATTAAGCAACACCTCATCCCTCCTTGATAGTATTGGCTTTTCCTAAAGACTCAATGTGATCTTGGATCACTAAAATATAAAATGAAGAGTCTTGAGCTTTTGAGCTTGAGCCAATCCTTTGTCCTTAGCATTTTGAGGGTTCCACTTTCACATCCATGCCATGCCAATCATTGAGCTTTCCTGAAATAATCATCTTGGAATAGTATTAGCTCAATGAGCTATATGTTGTTATGAATTACCAAAACCACCTAGGGATAGTTGCACTTTCAATCTCCCCCTTTTTGGTAATTGATGACAACATATAGATCAAAGCTTCGACAAATGATAATAAGCATGAAATATATCGTCGCTTTGAGAAGTATGTGATAAGTAAGAGCTCCCCCTAAATTTGTGCATATTTAAAATTTGCTTTGGACTGCAAATGCACAAGGAGTTAGAGTCATGGGTTACTCTTCCATGTCACATACATCTTGGTGGAGCGCTTAAAATGATAAGAATGAAATACATGCACTCATCACCAAGAATAGTGAATGATCACATAAGATAGATAAGATAATAGCATTAAGCAAACATTAAGTGTAGCTTATGATCAAACACATGATCATCAATGTCTCACAGATAATGACGTAGTATCTCAAGCACTCAAAAGCAAACAAAGTTCGAAAAACCACCAAATAAAGCAAGAGAGAAAAAAAGCAACACACTCTCTCTCGAAGCCTATGATCTATACATTTTTCTCCCCCTTTGGCAACAAGTTACCAAAAAGTTCCTAGAAAATGCATAGTGCTAGATCGACGCTCAGGCTTGATCTTCAGGTGGTGGTGGAGTCCGGATCACTCCAAGGACGAAGGCTTCCGTAGACGCTGGAGTTGGAGCTGAAGTAGATGCTGGAGCTAGTGGAACTGAGGCTGTAGCTGGTGCTGAAGTGGTGGCTCTGGTGTCAGCAACTGGCACGGCAGACGACCTCGGACCTCGTGGCACTCTGGCAAAGGCATCAGTGGTAGTCCTGCCTCTCCTCTCCTGCATGTCATCCTGGAGCTGCTCCACTGCAGTCTGAATCTCTGTCACCTTGACATCCAAGTCATAGAACATTTGTTCCATGATCCTTTCTAAGCTTGCCTGGTTCTGAGTTAGGGTGGCTAGTCCTTTCTCAATCCGCAGGGTGGATGCAATCAGGTAACCAAGCTGCTCTTGTTTGGTCTTCAAGAAATATTCAGATGCCTCCTCTTGAGTTGGCATCTTGGCAGCTTTCTCCTTCCTTGCCTTCTCCTTCTTGGCTCGTGCTTGGGCAGATGATGGCTCATTCTCAGTCATGACTACTTGATTGTCCTCAAAATCTGGACGGATGGGCAGGTGTTCCTTGTCCAATAAGTATATGCCCGTGCCCATTTTTGAGTTGATGAGCTCCTGAATCTGAGGGGCATAACCACAGCTCCTCTTCTGATCAGCTGCTGTCCTCTTGATGGTCTCTACCATGAGGCTCATCACCTTGAATTTTTGTGGCACATCAAAGATATGTAGCAAATTGATCACATGGCCTCTGATCATCTTGTGATCTCCAGACTTGGGCAATAAGGTGTGCCTCAGTATCTAATTGATTGTTGGCAGCCCTGACAGAAGATAATGCGCAGACCCAAACTTGAAAGTCTCAAGTGCCTCGTTTGGAATTTCCTTGTACATGTTGGACATAGAGTTGTGGTCCATCTTCTTCTTGGCATAAATGTCCAAGTCATCTACTTGCTCCTCTGGGGCATTGATCAACTTTGCCCATTCCTCAACAGTTGATTGGTACCTCGTACCTTCAGACATCCATGTGATCCTTCCATCTGGGTAGAAGTGAGCTGTGGAGTAGAACTGCATGATTAGCTCCTCGTTCCACTTTGTGAGCTTCTGCCCAACAAAATCTACAACTCCACACGCACTAAAGTTGTCATACACTCCAGGGTAGTGTTCCTCATTTTCCTTCATGTAGGTCCAGTCGACCCATCTCATGTCACAAACTATGGGCTTCTTATCTAGCAGCACTGTCTCATAGAAGTCCTGCTGTTCCTTGGTGTGAAATCTGTAGTCCACAGCAGTCCTTCTCCTTGAAGCATACGGGTCTGCTTCTCTCCACTTTCTCAGCCCTGAGTCTCTCCTGAGCTTCATGTCCTCAGCCACAGGATGAGCATCATTGTGGTCTGGGATCTTGGGCTTGAGTTTTCTGAGAACTTGCTCTTCATCCTCTTCTTCAGCAGCTTCAGGCACTGGGGCCTTGTTCTTTTCAGCAGCAGGTATGCTCCTTGTATTTCTCTTTGGTGCTGTCTTGACCTTTGATGTAGCCTTGGGCTTAGATGCAGTAGCCCCTGATTTGATAGCATCACCCATTAGCTTGGGTGCCTTAGGTGCTGGTGCAGCAACCTCTTCTTCCTCTTCCTCTTCCATGATGGAAGCCTTTCCAAGCACTTTGGCTACGGTCTTCTTGACCCTTTCCTTCCTCTTCTTGCCTTTAGCAGCAACTGGCTCTTTGAGTGCAGGCTGTTCAGTTGAAGCTCTAGCCTTCGACATAGGCTGCCTGCCTGCTGGCCTTTTGATCTTCAGTCCTGGCTTTGTGCCTTGAGCTGGCTCAACTCTCTTTGATGTGGCCTCTTCCTCTGCCACATAATCTTCATCTTCAGAATCTGAAGTTCTCTTCTTCCTCTGTCTAGTGGCAGCTTTTGGCAGATTGCTTGGGGTACTTCTGCTGCCATCATCTGAAGAGCTGGAGGGACTAGTGCCCTCACTCAACACCACTTGCTGTTCTGACACATTCTGGCTGTCACTCTGGTCTGACATGATGAACAAGCTGACTGCTGACCCTGTGAATAGTTTATAGATGAGGTAGAGTGGATGAGCATCACAAAATGCAGAGATTTTTTGCAAAAGAATGATCCAAAAACTTAGTTTTAGTTTCCCACTAAAATCATCTCGGATCTACCGATTTTTAAACTCGGTGATACCGAAGCAGTTTTGGCACCTAAACTAGTGAACTCGGTCAGACCGAGTCACAGTTCGGTGGCACCGAGACTGCTAGGGTTTCACAGAGTTCCAAAATCGGTCACACTGATAAGTAATTCTCGGTCAGACCGAGTCTCACTTGTGCAATGGCATCGGCCAAATCGGTGGGACCAAGTTTTTCAACTCGGTGGGTCCGAGATGGTTTCGGCGGAAACCTAACCCTAAAATTTTCGAATCAAACCTAATCTATGAGCGCATTGACTGGATAGGAGTGTTTCAATCGTGGCAAGAATCATGATGATCACAATGTGCTAAGAATCGGATTGGAGAATAGCACAAAGATCGAGTCCATACCCTAGTTCGGCAGAGACTCGCTACGGCGACAACGGGGGGGGTAGAATTCCCGTTGACGGCGACGGAGACCAGTGACTGGAGGCGGCTGGCGGCGAGGAGACGATTCGGAGACCACGTTGGCAGAGCAGGCTATCGCCCGGGCGAAGGGGTTCGGAGAAATTTCCAAAATTTTGCCTGTGACTATATATAGCCCGACCCTGTCGGTGTGACCGAGTGGAACAACTCGGTGGCACCGAGACTCATAACTGGAGGCAGTTACTGAAACTCGGTGTGACCGAAGGGTTCAAATCGGTTGCACCGAGATCGAAAACCTAGATCAACTTAATGATCTCGGTAAGACCGAAAGTGGGGTACCGGTCAGACCGAGAATCATAAAGAGGTTTTGGAAGTTTAAGTCTATGACGAATCGGGGACTCCGAGCGCTCCTCACACAGAGTGGTTCGAATCTGACTTGATCAAATTTTGTGATGCAGCATGAATAGAGTTTGAGACGAGAAAAGCATAGATAGCTAGAGGAGGTTCTTAGGCACTCTTGTCAATCCACTTGGCAAAAGGAAATAAAACCAAACAATCAAAACAACAAGTGGATGTCCTCGAATGAGTAAAATATGCAACCAACATGCTCACACAATAAGATGGCAAATGAAATATGTGACAAGGCATGCACAACCAATTCTAGCATCTATCAAGCAATTTGCGATGACTAGGTCATCTATATATGAGTATATTGACTTAGGAGTCAAGTGAGAACACTTGATCATAGGTCATACTCATCGTTTAAGCTCAAGTGGGGTTACCACTTTTACATAAAGCATTGTTGTGTTCACATCTTTAGAGTTGCTTTAGCTCAAGTCTTAGAGTAAAGCTCCCCCTAGATGTGATATCCCCCCTTAGAGGGATGAACTAACCTCGGATTTTGTCGATGATGACTTCATGTAGATGTTGAAGATGTGGATGCTCAATGTTGATGTAGATCACTTGGAGCTATCCATTTGAGTGAATTGCACTTTCAATACCTACATGGGTTAGTCCCACAAGGAACAAACAAGGATATCCATAGACATAGAGTGATGCACACACAAGATGATGTCCATGAAAACTTTTAGGTTACCTTGTCCCTTGTCTTACCAACAAGAGGGTTTGTGACTCCTTGAACTAGTGCAAGATGTGGAAGTTGATTGCACTTGTTCTTGCCAAAATGATAAGAGTGAAGTATGTTGGCGGAGTCACCCTCAAGAACTCTCTAGTTCTTCTTCTTTTGGATCCACACCATCTTGATGGGAATCCTTGGAGTTGTAGTCGTACTTGATGAAGTGGAACTTGAAGTAGTCTTGGAAATCCACTTGACTAAGGTCTTAGGAGCTTCTTCAAATGCATCAATTTCCTCTTGAAGCTTGTCCTTGCCTTTTTGCTTGTAGTCTTGTGGTGGAAGATCATCTTGAGCTTGTGTCCCCTTGAAAGAAGTATCATACTTCTCTTGTTGAGGAACAAACTTTGTCTTGGGGTATTGATCTTCTTCCCACTCAACTCCATTGGCATTGAACTTTCGTTCAAAACCAACACCTTGATTCTTCCGGTGCATTCCTTGCTTGCGCACAATTTCCTCGAATTGCTTACTCCCGGCAAGGCTTTTGTACACTCCTTTCTCTATAATTCCCTTCAATAAGCTATTTTCTTTCTCAAGTGTAACTTGGCTAAGAGAATCATTAGTGGAATCAAGAGAACTACTAGAAGCAACAATATTGGATTTAGCATGATCATTGTTACTACTAGAGGAAGAATCTTTCTTGTTCTTGTTACTAGACTTGACTTGAGGCATGTAAGTGGATAAGAGTAAACGCTTGGCAATGTAAGAAGAACTTTTCTTGCAGAGATCATCATTGATTGCTTTTAAGAACTCATGCTCTTGCTCAAGATTGAGCTTTTCAAAGCGTAATTTCTCATGAGCTCTTAAAAGTTCTCGATGATCTTCCAAGATAGTTTCATGAGCTAACTTAAGAGTGTTTAGTTCTTTAGTTAGAGCCTCAATCTTCTCCTTATCATTGTCATTCGTTTTATCTTGATTAGCATGATTAATTAACGTTTCATCATAGTATTCATCACTAGAGTTGTCAACAAGCAAATCATCACCTAACAAGTCATCTTCATCACTATTGAAATCAACATACTCGGAGTGTGTTACCTTAGGACCTTTGGCCATGAAGCATCTTCCAATTCCTTCATTTGGTGAGTCAAATATGTCATAGGAGTTGGTTGACACAAGTGCTAGACCGGCAACACCTTCATCTTGAGTATCTTCGAAGTCAGAGTGATAACTTCTCTCGGAGTGGCTGTCGGAGTCGAAGCCGGATACCCATTCACCAACATGAGCTTGATGTCTTTGTCTTGTGTAGCTCCTTGATGATTTTTCCTTCCTTTCCGAATCCTTGCTTCTCCGTGAGTATCTTCGTTCATAACGATCATCTCTACTCCTTCTCTCTCTTGGTGGTGATTCTTTGCTTCTTCTTTTTGGAGAATCTTCTCTTCTCTTGTAGGGAGCTGTACACTCATTGGAATAGTGTCCGGGTCCTCCACAACTGTAGCAGTTTCGCTCTCGACTAGAAGATCTTTTGTCATTGTAGGACCTTGACTTGAAGCTTCTATCTTTGCTTCTACTCTTGTAGAACTTGTTGAAGTTCTTCACCATTAAGCTCAATTCTTCATTGAGGTCTTGTTTCTCACTTGACGATGGGGCTTCACATGAGGCTTATAGGCACCACTTGACTTGTTGTGAAGTTCCTATTTATCCTTAAGTGACATCTCATGAGCAACAATTCTTCCAATCACTTCCGTTGGCTTGAGATCTTTGTAATTGGGCATCATTTGGATCAATGTGCACACGGTATCATATTTTCCATCCAAGGCTCTTAGAATCTTCTTGATGATGAATCTATCGGTCATCTCTTCACTTCCTAAGCCGGCAATCTCATTTGTGATGAGAGCAAGTCTAGAGTACATTTCAGCGACACCTTCACCATCCTTCATCTTGAACTTGTCAAGTTGACTTTGAAGCACATACAACTTGGATTCCTTGACGGAGTCGGTACCTTCGTGCATATCAATCAAAGTGTCCCAAATTTCCTTTGCATTCTCAAGACGACTGATTTTGTTGAATTCTTCGGGGCACAATCCGTTGAAGAGAATATCACAAGCTTGAGCATTGTATTGCAACATCTTCAACTCATCCGCGGTAGCTTCACGGTTTGGTTCTTTCCCATCAAAGAAGTCACCTTGCAAACCAACACACACAATAGCCCAAACGGCAGGGTTATGTCCAAGAATATGCATTTTCATTTTATGCTTCCAACTAGCAAAATTAGTACCATCAAAGTAAGGACCTCTACGGTGATAATTTCCCTCGCTAGACGCCATACTCTCCTAGGTTGTGAAACCAAGGCTATGACCACCAAAAGCTATGGAGATCAAAGCAAATGGAGACCAAAGCTCTGATACCACTTGTAGGATCGAAAGTATGTCTAGAGGGGGGTGATTAGACTACTTGACCGAATAAAAACTTAACCTTTTCCCAATTTTAGTTCTTGGCAGATTTTAGCTATTGTAGGACAAGTCAAGCAATCATCACACGATTCCAGCAAGCATGCAAAGAGTATATTGACAGCGAAAAGTAAAGCATGCAACTTGCAAGAATGTAAAGGGAAGGGTTTGGAGAATTCAAACACAATTGGAGACACGGATGTTTTTCCCGTGGTTCGGATAGGTGGTGCTATCCTACATCCACGTTGATGGAGACTTCAACCCACAAAGGGTAACAGTTGCGCGAGTCCACACAGGGCTCCACCCACAAAGGGTAATGGTTGCGCGAGTCCACACAGGGCTCCACCCATGAAGGGTCCACGAAGAAGCAACCGCCCACAAAGGGTCCACGAAGAAGCAACCTTGTCTATCCCACCATGGCCATCGCCCACACAGGACTTGCCTCACTAGCGGTAGATCTTCACGAAGTAGGCGATCTCCTTGCCCTTACAAACTCCTTGGTTCAACTCCACAATCTTGTCGGAGGCTACCAAGTCACACCTAGCCAATCTAGGAGACACCACTCTCCAAGAAGTACCAAATGGTGTGTAGGTAATGAACTCCTTGCTCTTGTGCTTCAAATGATAGTCTTCCCAACACTCAACTCTCTCTCATAGGATTTGGATTTTGTGGAAAGAAGATTTGAGTGGAAAGCAACTTGGGGAAGGCTAGAGATCAAGATTCATATGGTAGGAATGGAATATCTTGGTCTCAACACATGAGTAGGTGGTTCTCTCTCAGAACATATGAGTTGGAATTGTGTGTGTGTTTTGATGGCTCTCTCCTCGAATGAAGAGGAGGTGGAGGGGTATATATAGCCTCCACACAAAATCCAACCGTTACACACAGTTTTCCAATCTCGGTGGGACCGAATCAACAAACTCGGTCGGACCGAAAATGTAAACCTAGTGATCGTTAGAGATTTTCGGTGGGACTGACATGCAACTCGGTAGGACTGATATGGTTAGGGTTTGGGCATAACGTAATCTCGGTGAGACCGATTACACAAACTCGGTGAGACCGAATTTGGTAATTAGCTAACCAGAGAGTTGGTCAGGCAAACTCGGTGGGACTGATTTGCTCTTTCGGTGAGACCGAAAAGTTACAAAAAGGAAACACTGAATTTACATTGCAATCTCGGTGGGACCGATTCGCTCTTTCGGTGAGACCAAAAAGTTACGAAAGGGAAACAGAGAGTTTGCAATCCCATCTCGGTGAGACCGAGATCCCTATCGGTAGAACCGAAATGCTAGGGTTTGGCAGTGGCTTTTGACAAATGAAACTCGGTGGCGCCGGATAGGAAGAATCGGTATGACTGAGTTTGTCTTAGGGTTTAGGTCAAATGTGGATATGGGAAAGTAGTTGAGGGTTTTGGAGCATATCACTAAGCACATGAAGCAAGAGGCTCATTAAGCAACACCTCATCCCTCCTTGATAGTATTGGCTTTTCCTGAAGACTCAATGTGATCTTGGATCACTAAAATATAAAATGAAGAGTCTTGAGCTTTTGAGCTTGAGCCAATCCTTTGTCCTTAGCATTTTGAGGGTTCCACTTTCACATCCATGCCATGCCAATCATTGAGCTTTCCTGAAATAATCATCTTGGAATAGTATTAGCTCAATGAGCTATATGTTGTTATGAATTACCAAAACCACCTAGGGATAGTTGCACTTTCACATGCTGGTAAGCAGTATGACTTGTATCGCCCACAACTCACTTGTGTTCTACTCGTGCATATAACATCTACGCATAAAACCTGGCTCTAATACCACTGTTGGGGAACGTAGTAATTTTAAAAAAATTCCTACGCACACGCAGGATCATGATGATGCATAGCAACGAGAGTGGAGAGTGTCGTCCACATACCCTCGTAGATCGTTAAGCGGAAGCATTATGACAACGCGGTTGATGTAGTCGTACGTCTTCACGATCGACCGATCCTTAGTACCGAACGTACGGCACCTCCACGTTCAGCACACGTTCAGCTCGGTGAGGTCCCGCGAACTCATGATCTAGTAGAGATCGGGGAAGTTTCGTCAGCACGACAGCATGGTGACAATGTTGATGAAGCTACCGCACCAGGGCTTCTCCTAAACACCGCTACAGTATGATCGAGGTGGATTATGGTGGATGGGGGCACCGCACACGGCTGGGAGAGATCTTTGTGATCAACTTGTCTAGAGGTGCCCCCTGCCCCTGTATATAAAGGAGCAAGGGGGAGGCCGGCCGGCCCTTGTTGGCGCGCCATGAGGAGGAATCCTCCTCCTAGTAGGAGTAGGATTCCTCCCTTTCCTACTCCTACTAGGAGGGGGAAAGGAAGGGAGAGAAAGAGAAGGAAAGGGGGGCGCCGCCCCCTTCTCCTAGTCCAATTCGGACAGAGGGGAGGGCGCGTGCTGCCTGCCCTAGGCTGGCCCCTCCTTATGGCCCAACAAGGCCCATTAGCCACCGGGGGGTTCCGGTAACCCCTCCGGTACTCCGGTAAAATCCCGATTTTACCTAGAACTCTTTCGGTGTCCAAATGTAGGCTTACAATATATCAATCTTTATGTCTCGACCATTTCGAGACTCCTCGTCATGTCCGTGATCATATCCGAGACTCCGAACTACCTTCGGTACATCAAAAAAATATAAACTCATAAAACCGATCATGATAGAACTTTAAGCGTGCGGACCCTACGGGTTCGAGAACTATGTAGACATGACCGGGACATGTTTCCGGTCAATAACCAATAGCGGAACATGGATGCTCATATTGGTTCCTACATATTCTACGAAGATATTTATCGGTCAAACCGCATAAAACTATACGTTGTTCTCTTTGTCATCGGTATGTTACTTGCCCGAGATTCGACCGTCGGTATCCCAATACCTAGTTCAATCTCGTTACCGACAAGTCTCTTTACTCGTTTTGTAATGCACTATCCCGCAACTAACTCATTAGTTGCATTGCTTGCAAGGCTTATAGTGATGTGCCTTACCGAGAGGGCCAGAGATACCTCTCCGACAATCGGAGTGACAAATCCTAATCTTGATCTATGCCAACTCAACAAGTACCATCGGAGACACCTGTAGAGCACCTTTATAATCACCCAGTTATGTTGTGACGTTTGGTAGCACACAAATTGTTCCTCCGGTATCCAGGAGTTGCATAATCTCATAGTCATAAGAACATGTATAAGTCATGAAGAAAGCAATAACAGTAAACAGAAACGATCAAGTGCTAAGCTAACGGGATGGGTCAAGTCAATCACATCATTCTCCTAATGATGTGATCCCATTGATCAAATAACAACTCATGTCTATGGTTTGCAAACTTAACCATCTTTGATCAATGAGCTAGTCAAGTAGAGGCATACTAGTGACACTATGTTTTTCCATGTATTCACACATGTATTATGTTTCCAGTTAATACAATTCTAGCATGAACAATAAACATTTATCATGAAATAAGGAAATAAATAATAACTTTATTATTGCCTCTAGGGCATATTTCCTTCAGATCGAATATGAACTCCTTCATCCATACTCCTTCATTTGATGCCTCCGAAGCGGCTATGTACTCCGCTTCACATGTAGATCCCGCCACGATGCTTTGCTTGGAACTGCACCAACTGACAGCTCCACCATTCAATATAAATACGTATCCAGTTTGCAACTTAGAGTCATCCGGATCAGTGTCAAAACTGGCATCGATGTAACCATTTACGACAAGCTCTTTGTCACCTCCATAAACAAGAAACATATCCTTAGTCCTTTTCAGGTATTTCAGGATGTTCTTGACCGCTGTCCAGTGATCCACTCCTGGATTACTTTGGTACCTCCCTGCTAAACTTATAGAAAGGCACACATCAGGTTTGGTACACAACATTGCATACATGATAGAACCTATGGCCGAGGCATAGGGAATGACTTCCATTTTCTCTCTATCTTCTGCAGTGGTCGGGCATTGAGTCTGACTCAACTTCACACCTTGTAACACAGGCAAGAACCCTTTCTTTCACTGATCCATTTTGAACTTATTCAGAACTTTATCAAGGTATGTGCTTTGTGAAAGTCCAATTAAGCGTCTTGATCTATCTCTATAGATCTTGATGCCCAGTATATAAGTAGCTTCACCGAGGTCTTTCATTGAAAAACTCTTATTCAAGTATCCTTTTATGCTATCCAAAAATTCTATATCTTTTCCAATCAACAATATGGCATCCACATATAATATTAGAAATGCTAGAGAGATCCCACTCACTTTCTTGTAATTACAAGCTTCTCCAAGAGTCTGTATAAAACCATATGCTTTGATCACACTATCAAAGTGTATATTCCAACTCCGAGATACTTGCACCAGTCCATAAATGGACCGCTGGAGCTTTCCACACTTTGTTAGCACCTTTAGGATCGGCAAAACCTTCTGGTTGCATCATATACAACTCTTCTTAAGAAATCCATTAAGGAATGCAGTTTTGACGTCCATTTTCCAAATTTCATAATCATAAAATGCGGCAATTGCTAACATGATTCGGAAAGACTTAAGCATAGCCACGGGTGAGAAGGTCTCATCATAGTCAACTCCTTGAACTTGTCGAAAACCTTCGCAACAAGTCGAGCTTTGTAGACAATAACATTACTATCAGCGTCGGTCTTCTTCTTGAAGATCCATTTATTTTCTATGGCTTGCCGATCATCGGGCAAGTCAACCAAAGTCCATACTTTGTTCTCATACATGGATCCCATCTCAGATTTCATGGCCTCAAGCCATTTTGCGGAATCTGGGCTCATCATTGCTTCCTCGTAGTTCGTAGGTTCGTCATGGTCTAGTAACATGACTTCCATAATAGGATTACCATACCACTCTGGTGTGGATCGTACTCTGGTTGACCTACGAGGTTTGGTAGTAACTTGATCTGAAGTTTCATGATCATCATCATTAGCTTCCTCACTAATTGGTGTAGGCATCACTGGAAATGATTTCTGTGATGAACTACTTTCCAGTTCAAGAGAAGGTACAACTACCTCATCAAGTTCTACTTATCTCTCACTCGCTTCTTTCGAGAGAAATGCCTTCTCTAGAAAGTATCCATTCTTAGCAACAAATATATTGCCTTCAGATCTATGATAGAGGGTGTACCCAACAGTTTCTTTTGGGTATCCTATGAAGACACACTTCTCCTATTTGGGTTCGAGCTTATCAAGCTGAAGCTTTTTCACATAAGCATTGCAACCCCAAACTTTAAGAAACGATAGCTTAGGTTTCTTGCCAAACCAAAGTTCATATGGTGTCGTCTCAACGGATTTAGATGGTGCCCTATTTAATGTGAGTGCAGCTGTCTCTAATGCATAACTCCAAAATGATAGTGGTAAATCGGTGAGAGACATCATAGATCGCACCATATCTAATAAAGTACGATTAAGACGTTCGGACACACCATTATGTTGTGGTGTTCCATGTGGCGTGAGTTGTGAAACTATTCGACATTGTTTTAAATGAAGACCAAACTCGTAACTCAAATATTCGCCTCCGCGATCAGATCGTAGAAACTTTACTTTCTTATTACAATGATTTTCCACTGCACTCTGAAATTCTTTGAACTTTTCAAATGTTTCAGATTTATGTTTCATTAAGTAGATATACCCATATCTGCTCAAATCATCTGTGAAGGTCAGAAAATAACGATACCCACTGCGAGCCTCAACACTCATCGGATCGCATACATCAGTATGTATTATTTCCAATCAAGTCAGTGGCTCGCTCCATTATTCCGGAGAACAGAGTCTTAGTCATCTTGCCCATGAGGCATGGTTCGCAAGCATCAAGTGATTCATAATCAAGTGATTTCAAAAGCCTATCTGCACGGAGTTTCTTTATGCGCTTTACACCAATATGACCTAAACAGCAGTGCCACAAACAATTTGCACTATCAATATTAACTTTGCATCTTTTGGCATCAATATTATGAATATGTGTATCACCACAATCGAGATTCAACAAAAATAGACCACTCATCAAGGGTGCATGACCATAAAATATATTACTCATATAAAGAGAACAACCATTATTCTCTGATTTAAATGAATAACCGTCTCGCATTAAACAAGATCCAGTTATAATGTTCATGCTCAACACTGGCACCAAATAACAATTATTCAGCTCTAAAACTAATCCCGAAGGTAGATGTAGAGGTAGCGTGCCTATGGCGATCACATCGACCTTGGAACCATTTCCGACGCGCATCATCACCTCGTCCTTAGCCAATCTTTGTTTAATCCATAGCCCCTGTTTCGAGTTGGAAATATGAGCAACAGAACCAGTATCAAATACCCAGGCACTACTACGAGCATTAGTAAGGTACACATCAATAACATGTATATGAAATATACCTTTCACTTTGCCATCCTTCTTATCCGCCAAATACTTGGGGCAGTTCCGCTTCCAGTGACCAGTCCCTTTGCAGTAGAAGCACTCAATTTCAGGCTTAGGTCCAGACTTGGGCTTCTTCCCGGGAGCAGCAACTTGCTTGCTATTCTTCTTGAAGTTCCCCTTCTTTCCTTTGCCTTTTTTTGAAACTAGTGGTCTTGTTAACCATCAACACTTGATGCTCATTCTTGATTTCTACCTCCATAGCCTTAAGCATCGCGAAGAGCTCGGGAATCATCTTGTTCATCCCTTGCATATTATAGTTCATCTTGAAGCCTTTATAGCTTGGTGGCAGTGATTGAAGAACTCTGTCAATGACACTATCATCCAAAAGATTAACTCCCAGCTAAGTCAAGTGGTTATGGTACCCAGACATTCTGAGTATGCGTTTACTAACAAAACTGTTCTCCGCCATCTTGCAGATATAGAACTTGTTGGAGACTTCATATCTCTCAACTCGGGCATTTGCTTGAAATATTAACTTCAACTCCTGGAACATCTCATATGATCCATGACGTTCAAAATGTCTTTGAAGTCCCTATTCTAAGCCGTAAAGCATGGCACACTGAACTATCGAGTAGTCATCATATTTAGCTTGCCAGACGTTCATAACGTCCGAAGTTGCTCCTGCAGCAGGCCTTGCACCTAGCGGTGCATCAAGGATGTAATTATTCTGTGCAACAATGAGGATAATCCTCAAGTTACGGACCCAGTCCGTGTAGTTGCTACCATCATCTTTCAACTTAGCTTTCTCTAGGAACGCATTAAAATTCAAGGGAACGGTAGCACGGGCCATTGATCTACAACATAGATATGCAAAAACCATGAGGACTAAATTCATGATAAATTTATGTTCAATTAATCATATTACTTAAGAATTCCCACTTAGATAGACATCCCTCGAGTCATCTAAATGATCACGTGATCCATATCAACTAAACCATGTCCGATCATCACGTGAGATGGAGTAGTTTTCAATGGTGAACATCTCTATGTTGATCATATCTACTATATGATTCATGTTTGACCTTTCGGTCTCAGTGTTCCGAGGCCATGTCTGTACATGCTAGGCTTGTCAAGTTTAACCCGAGTATTCTGCACGTGCAAAACTATCTTGCACCCGTTGTATGTGAACATAGAGCTTATCACACCCGATCATCACATGGTGTCTCAGCACGATGAACTGTCGCAGCAATGCATACTTAGGGAGAACACTTAAACCTTGAAATTGAGTGAGGGGTCATCTTATAATGCTACCACTGTACTAAGCAAAATAAGATGCACACAAGATAAACATCACATGCAATCAAAATATGTGACATGATATGGCCATCATCATCTGGTGCCTTTGATCTCCATCTCCAAAGCACCGTCATGATCTCCATCGTCACCGGCTTGACACCTTGATCTCCATCATAGCGTCGTTGTCATCTCGCCAACTATTGCTTCTACAACTATCGCCAATGCATAGTGATAAAGTAAAGCAATTACATGGCGATTGCATTTCATACAATAAAGCGACAACCATAAGGCTCCTGCCAGTTGCCGATAACTTTTACAAAACAGGATCATCTCGTACAATAACGTATATCACATCATGTCATGAGCATATCACATCACAACATGCCCTGCAAAAACAAGTTAGACGTCCTCTACTTTGTTGTTGCAAGTTTTACGTGGCTGCTACAGGCTTCTAGTAAGAACCGTTCTTACCTACGCATCAAAACCACAATGATTTTTCATGAAGTGTGCTATTTTAACCTTCAACAAGGACCGACCATAGTCAAATTCGATTCAACTAAAGTTGGAGAAACAGACATCCGCCAGCCACCTTTATGCAAAACAAGTTGCATGTCTGTCGGTGGAACCGGTCTCATGAACGTGGTCATGTAAGGTTTGTCTGGGCGATTCATCCAACACTACCGCCGAATCAAAATAAGACATTGGTTGTAAGCATTAAGACTATGATTGCCCACAACTCTTTGTGTTCTACTCGTGCATATCATCTACGCATAGGCCTGGCTCGGATGCCACTATTGGGGAACGTAGCATGCAATTTCAAAACAATTCCTACGATCACGCAAGATATATCTAGGAGATACATAGCAACGAGAGGGGGAGAGTGTGTCCACGTACCCTCGTATACCGAAAGCGGAAGCGTTAACTTAACACAGTTGATGTAGTCGAACGTCTTCGCGATCCAACCGATCAAGTATCGGATGTACGACACCTTCGAGTTCAGCACATGTTCAGCTCGATGACGTCCCTCGAACTCTTGATCTAGCAAAGTATCGAGGGAGAGTTTTGTCAGCACGACAGCGTGGTGATGTGATCCGTGCAGGGCTTCGCCTAAGCACTACGACAATATGACCGGAGGAGTAAACTATGAAGGGGGGCACCACTCACGGCTAAGAGAACAATTGATGTGCTTTGGGGTGCCCCCTGCCCCCGTACATAAAGGAGGAGAGGGGAGGAGGCCCGCCCTAGGGGCGCACCATGGGGGGGACTGACTTGGACTCCTAGTCCTAGTCGCCCCCTTCCTTCTTTCAGAGGGGGAAAGGGGGAAGGAGAGGGAGAGGGGGAAGGAAAGGGGGGCCGCCCCCTCCCCTTGTCCAATTCAGACTGCCCATTGGGGGGCACCCCTTGTGGGCTGCCCTCTCTATCCCCTATGGCCCATGTTGGCCC
Organism: Triticum aestivum; assembly: GCF_018294505.1. Classification (NCBI taxonomy): domain Eukaryota; kingdom Viridiplantae; phylum Streptophyta; class Magnoliopsida; order Poales; family Poaceae; genus Triticum; species Triticum aestivum. Next base: position 113,873,320 of record NC_057803.1, read on the forward strand.
ATTACCCCCCCCCCCCCCGGGGGGGGGGGGGGGTTCCGGTAACCCCTCGGTACTCTAATAAATATCCGAAACACTCCAAAACCATTCTGGTGTCCGAATACTACCGTCCAATATATCAATCTTTACCTCTCGACCATTTCGAGACTCCTCGTGATGTCCGTGTTCTCATCCAGGACTCCTAACAATCTTTGGTCACCAAAACACATAACTCATAATACAAATCGTCATCAAACGTTAAGTGTGCGGACCCTACGGGTTCGAGAACTATGTAGACATGCCTGAGACACATCTCTGATCAATAACCAACAATGGAACTTGGATGCTCATATTGGTTCCTACATATTCTACGAAGATCTTTATCAGTCAAACCACAATGACAACATACATCATTCCCTTTGTCATCGGTATGTTACTTGCCCGAGATTCGATCGTCGGTATCCTTATACCTAGTTCAATCTCGTTACCGGCAAGTCTCTTTACTCGTTCCGTAATGCATCATCCCATAACTAACTCATTAGTCACATTATTTGCAAGGCTTATCATGATGTGCATTACCAAGTGGGCCCAGAGGTACCTCTTCGATACTCGGAATGACAAATCCTATTCTCGATCTATGCCAACCCAACAAACACCTTCGGAGACACCTGTAGAACATATTTATAATCACCCAATTACATTGTCATGTTTGATAGCACACAAGGTGTTCCTCCGATTTTCAGGAGTTGCATAATCTCATAGTCAAAGGAATATGTATAAGTCATGAAGAAAGAAATAGCAATAAAACTTAATGATCATTATGCTAAGGTAACGAATGTGCCTTGTCTATCACACCATTCTCCTAATGATGTGATCCCGTTCATCAAATGACAACACATGTCTATGGTCAGGAAACTTAACTATCTTTGACTAACGAGCTAGTCAAGTAGAGGCGTACTAGGGACACTTTGTTTTGTCTATGTATCCACACGTGTATCAAGTTTCCGGTTAATACAATTCTAACATGAATAATAAACATTTACCATGATATAAGGAAATATAAATAACAACTTTATTATTGCCTCTAGGGCATATTTCCTTCACAGAGGTGGTGCAGTTCATCTCGCGTCTGAACGCGATGGCGGACACGCAACCCCTCCGTTGGCGCGCCGAGGCCATGGAGGCACCGTGGTCGTCCTCCGACGCAAACATGGTGCGTTGTGCCTGCCGTGCATGGTGGTGGACATTAGCGAGGCGGAGTCGCATTCTCGGGTGCACCGGTCTGGGCGCGTGCAACCGTGTCGTGGTGGATGTCGTCGGCTCATCCCAGGACGGATCCATCATCGATCTAACATCAATAGGCACCCAACGGGTTCTGGGCTCCGACGAGAAAAAGTATGGCATGGGAGACGGCGACGCCTTGAGTCTCGTAAGCCGGCTCGTGTCCCATGCCCTACTCTACCTTATCGGCGACCAGACTAACACTCCGAGGGGCGCAGTCGGCCGCCGGACATGGCCACGGTGGAGCCGGATGAGCGGAGCCGAACCGGATGAAGCTCCACTCAAAGAACATTGTGTTGCATGTAATAATATTGATTTGAGGTATCCGGATGTGGAATGCATTTTTTAAGCGTGATCGCTCACTGTCCGTGGACGCGCCCCCAACGGATTTGCCTATCGTGACTGCAGATGCTCTTAGAAAATCCTAAAATTATAATATGAGTAAAATTAAGCAAGATAATGTGTAAATGAAAGGATATCTCGTAGGATGGAGCATGAGCGGATCTACAGGGTGGCCAGGATGGGCCGTGACCCACCCTGAGATTTTAATCCGCGTGTACACACACCATTGAAGAAGACCAAGAGATGGGATGGAGGAATAATAAGAAAATGCCCAGCAGGCTGGGTAGTCATGCCTGTCCGCAATCACTCACCCCTCGATTCCTCTCTGCTGATGTCCCCTCTCGATATGAACTCGCCATCAGCTGCCTCTCACATGCCTCTATGCCTCTCCGGCCACTCACCATTGCCACCTTCCGCCTACCTCTAGGGGCTCGTCGGTTGTCGTGCCCCCCCCCCCACACACACACACAGGGGCGGCGCCGGTGCAGTCCACCACACCTAACTGCACTTTCCACAAAGAGATAATATCACCAAGATTCATAGAACTTGCGCTGAATGTTCAGTTTGATGCTAGAACTTCGAAAGTATGGATTTAGGGTCATCTAACTTGATTCAAACATGCAGATACGGGCACAACACGCGTATGTGGATGGATCTGGATGTACAGTCCCAGCTGTGAGCGAGTGCGCGATGCATTTTTTTTCCCAAAACACCCTTGTATTATCATTTTTGCAAAAAAGTCAAATATTGCGATGATTTTTTGCACGAAACATCGTCACATTTTTTGTTTGTGGAATGCTCATAAATGAGGAAATTAAACACAAAAAGGGGGCCGCTAGGTCTGAAACCCGGGACCAACAATCAGCGACAGCTACAGCCACTAGCAAGGCACGTTCTACGGTCTAAAATGGATAACCACGTCTATTCAACCAAGCCTATTGCGGAGCTTAAACGGCTGCACATACTGCGGCCTCTTTTGCACACGCTTATTTTCTTTTAGATAAATTGTCAAAGGTAGGCAATAAGTTGTGCTCCAATATTTGTGTGTTAAAAATATACTTACAAACAATTTTAGTAAATAACAAATTTTAAATATAAACCTGTGTATTATATATAAAAATTAGTTAATATGGACAGTTAAAATGTTTATTAAATAAATATGTTTAATGTATACATAAAATAAAATACTAAGTTAATATGGATATATATATATTTTTTAATCATGACACCATTGAATATCCATATCAACAGTTTATTTTTTTAATTAATATGTTTAGTGTTTCGTAAAATTTTATGTAATTTAAATATTGGACAAGATTGAATATCCATATCAACAGTTCAAATTTTAAATTTTGGAATATTTTAATTATACAAATACTGAACTAAGAAAATGTGTGTTTGATTATTGAAATACTTGTATAATTAAATTACATGTTTGAATTGTAATCTTACAAATATTTGTATTATTATAATTATACAAAAAGTTAAATTCATAAATATCTTCTAATATATATAAATTTTAAATAATAATACATGAACAAATTAAAAGTAGGTTACTTCATTGGTGTTTACAATATTTATAATACATGAAGACACTATTTTTATTACTGAGATCATAATAGTATATAGTACATCAATTATGAAAAATATTTAAATATTTTATTTACTAATTATCGTTTGTATGTATATTTTTAACACATAAATATATGAGGATAACCTACGTTTTACAATTATCTTAAAGAAAATAGCGAGTGCAAAATGGGCTGCAGTACCTACAGCCTGTTTAAGCTCCACACACCGCTTGGTTCAGTAGATTTTGTTATCCTTTCTAGAGAGTACAACCTGAATGGTGTAGTTGCTACAGCGGCCTGTTTAATAACTTTTGGTCGCGTGTCCGAAACCTGGCTTCGACTTTTTTGTGTTAATTTGCTCTTTTATGAGCAGTACAAAAATGCATCGCGCACTCAGTGACAGATGGCGCCGTATATACTAATGCGTCCGCATATGCGTGGGTTTTCATGTAAAAATTCATCGTAGTGTTTGGCTTTATTCGAAAAAAAGGTAATACAAGGGTGTTCTATGCAAAAATGCATTACGCACTCAATGACAGATGGGGCCGTACATACTAATGTGTCCGCATACGCGTATTGTGACCGTATTTGTGTTGGGGAACGTTGCATGCAAAACAAAAAAATTCTACGCGCACGCAAGATCTATCCATGGAGATGCATAGCAACGAGAGGGAAGAGTGTGTCTACGTACCCTCGTAGCCCATAAGCGGAAGCGTCTATTAAGGCGGTTGATGTAGTCGAACTTCTTCGCGATCCAACCGATCAAGTACCGAACATAAGACACCTTCGTGTTCAGCACACGTTCAGCTCGGTGACGTCCTCGCCTTCTTGATCCAGCAAGATGGCCGAAGTAGTAGATGAGTTCCGGCAGCACGACGGCGTGGTGGTGCTATCTCCGTAGGGCTTCACCTAAGCACTCCAAAAATATGACCGAGGGACGAAACTGTGTAGAGGGGCGCCGCACACGGCTAAGAGATTGTAGTCGTCTTGTGTGGCGCCCCCTCCCTCATATATATAGATGGGGAGAGAGGGGATGCAACCAGGAGGCGCCCCAAGGGTGGCCGAATCCCTCTTGGGCTCCTGCCCTGTCCCCCCCCCCCTTGTTGGCGCACGGGAGGAAGGCAGGGGGAGGTGGCGCCACCCCTTTCCTTTCTCTCCTGAGGGAAAGGCACGAGGGGCCAACCCTCCCCCTAGGGCCGGCGACCAGGGAGAGGGCGCGCAAACCCCCTTGTGGGCTGGTGTGTGCCTCCCCTTGGCCCACTAGGCCCATAGACCTCCCGAGGCCTCCCGAAACCCCTTCGAGTGATCCGATGGTTACACGGTATGACTGAAACTCTTTCGTTGTCCAAATAGTATCGTCCTATATATCAATCCTTATGTGCAGACCATTCCAGAGCTCCTCGTCATGTGTGTGATCTCATCCAGGACTCCGAACAACATTCGGCCACCAAATCATATAACTCATATAACACTATATCGCCAACGAACGTTAAGCGTGCGGACCCTACTGGTTCAAGAACTATGTAGACATGACCGAGACACCTCTCCGGTCAATAACCAATAGCGGAGCCTGGATGCCCATATTGGTTCGTACATATTCTATGAAGATCTTTATCGGTCGAACCTTATGATAACGTACGTAATTCCCTTTGTCTATCGGTGTGTTACTTGCCTGAGATTCGATCGTCGATATCTTCATACCTAGTTCAATCTTGTTACAGGCAAGTCTATTTACTCGTTCCATAATACATCATCTCGTAACTAACTCCTTAGTCACTTTGCTTGCAAGCTTCTTGTGATGTGTATTACCGAGAGGGCCCAGAGATACCTCTCCGATACACGGAGTGACAAATCCTAATCTCGATCTATGCCAACTCAACAAACACCTTTGGAGATACCTGTAGAGAATCTTTATGATCACCGAGTTATGTTGTGACATTTGATAGCATAGAAGGTATTCCTCCGGTATTTGGGACTTGCATGATCTCATAGTCGAAGGAATATGTATTTGACATTAAGAAAGCAATAGGAATAAACTGAACGATCATATGCTAAGCTAATAGATGGGTCTTCTCCATCACATCATTCTCATAATGATGTGATCCCGTTATCAAGTGACAACACATGTCTATGGTTAGGAAACCTTAACCATCTTTGATCAACGAGCTAGTGTAGTAGAGGCTTACTAGGGACACGGTATTTGTTTATGTATCCACACATATATTTAAGTTTCAGATCAATACAATTCTAGCATGAATAATAAACCTTTATCATGAATAAGGAAATATAATAATAACAAGTTTATTATTGTCTCTAGGGCATATTTCCATCAATTTGCATGTTTAGTAAGTTAGATGACCAGTCATCCGTATTTTTAAAGTTCTAGCAACAAACTGAATGTCCAATGCAAGTTCTGTGGTTCCCAATGATATTACCTCTTGCACAAACTGTAGCAGTCCTGCACGACGATTGACGGTGTGCAACCAACAGTCGTGCAGGTGCGCACCCTGCCTTGGGCGTGCAGCAAAGCTGCCCTCCAGCGGTCCAGCGTGCACCCTGCAAACACAATAGTAGATTGCAGCCAACCCTCCCATGAATAAACACAGTTTGTAGGTATGGTTGCTCCCCATTCTCCAATTTTCCCATTTTTGTAATTTCTGATTCAAACTTATATCGATTTCATTTGCTATTGTCCAACTATGATTGGTAAAATGCATGGACTGGTAGGATGCATAGTTTCTTGTAGAATTGTAGAATAATAAAGGGGACCACATAAATTGTTTTTTCAAAAACAAGTTGCATGGAAAAACTATGCTAAATCTGAAAGTGTAAAAAAATGAGGTGGACCAGCCAGTTTGGAAACCCTAGATCCGCCACTAGGGTGGAGATAAATGTTTTTATATTTTTAAAAAATCATCTCACAACTAACTCCCTAGTAAGGCACACCAACCTTCATTCGTGCGACCCGAGGGCGATCAACTAGGGTTTCGTCTGCCTCTCGCCGGCACTATTGTCAAGTCCCCCTCGTCTCTGATACGTCCATTTTGCATCATGTTTTCTTACTGTTATTTACAATGTTTTTATCCATAATAATGTTTTTTTGGAGTAATTCTAATGCATTTTCTCTCATAATTTGCAAGGTACACACCAAGAGGGAGAATTCTGGCAGCTAGAAATCTGGATCTGGAAAAGCTACGTCAGGCCACCTATTCTGCACAACTCTAAACAAGCTAAAACTTCACGAGATTTTTTATGCATTATTCAAGAATTATTGGAGCAAATAACTACCAGAGGGGGCCCACCAGGTGGGCACAACCCACCTGGGCGCGCTAGGGAGCCCAAGCGCGCCCTGGTGGGTTGTGCCCTACTCGGCCCACCTCTGGTGCACATCTTTTGGTATATAAGTCATTTTGACCTAGAAAAAAATAAGGAGAGGACTTTCATGATGGAGCACCGCCGTCTCGAGGCGGAACTTCGGCAGGAGCACTTTTGCCCTCCGGCGGAGCGATTCCGCCGGGGGAACTTCCCTCCCGGAGTGGGAAATCATCATCATCATCATAACCAACAACTCTCCCATCTTGGGGAGGGCAATCTCCATCAACATTTTCAACAACACCATCTCCTCTCAAACCCTAGTTCATCTCTTGTGTTCAATCTTGTTACCGGAACTATAGATTGGTACTTGCGGGTGACTAGTAGTGTTGATTACTATATGGTTTATTTGGTAGAAGATTATATGTTCAGATCCAATATGGTATTTAATACCCCTCTGATCATGAGCATGTTTATCAATTGTGAGTAGTTACCTTTGTTCTTGAGGTCACGGGAGAAATTATGTTGCAAGTAATCATGTGAATTTGATATGTGTTCGATAATTTGATAGTATGTATGTTGTGATTCCCTTAGTGGTGTCATGTGAACGTCGACTACACAACACTTCACCATATTTGGGCCCAAGGGAATGCATTGTGGAGTAGTAATTAGATGATGGGTTGCGAGAGTGGCAGAAACTTGAACCCCGGTTTATGCACTATTCCATAAGGGACCGATTGGATCCAAAAGTTTAATGCGATGGTTAGAATTTATTCTTAATACTTTTCTCGTAGTTGCGGATGCTTGCGGGAGGGTTAATCATAAGTAGGAGGTTTGTTCAAGTAAGAATAGCACCTAAGCACCGGTCCACCCACATATCAAATTATCAAAGTAGCGAACACAAATTAAACCAACATGATGAAAGTGACTAGATGAAATTCTTGTGTACCCTCAAGAACGCTTTGCTTATCATAAGAGACCATTTTAGCCTGTCCTTTGCCTCAAAAGGATTGGGCTACCTTGCTGCACTTTTGTTACTACTATCGTTACTTGCCCGTTACAAATTATCTTGCTATCAAACTACTCTGCTACTTACAATTTCAGCACTTACAGCTTACTGAAAACTACTTCTCATTTCCTTCTGCTCCTCCTTGGGTTCGACACTCTTACTTATCAAAAAGAGCTATTGATCCCCTATACTTGTGGGTCATCAAGGATATTTTCTGGCACCGTTTCTGGGGAGTAAAGCGCCTTTGGTAAGTGGAATTTGGTAAGGAAACATTTATATAGTATGCTGAAATTTATTGTCACTTGTTACTATGGAAAACAATCCTTTGATGGGTTTGTTCGGGGTATCTTCACCTCGTCCGGAACCACAATTAGCTACCCCTCAACCTACTGCACCTACTGAAAATATTGAATATGAAATTCCTTCGGGTATGATAGAACAACTGCTAGCTAATCCTTATGCAAGAGATGGAACCGAACATCCTGATATGCACTTGATATATGTAGAACAAATTTGTGGATTGTTTAAGCTTGCAGGTTTACCCGGAGATAAGGTTATGAAGAAGGGTTTCCCTTTATCTTTGAAGGGAAAAGAATTAGCATGGTATAGGCTATGCGATGATATTGGATCATGGAATTGGAATCGTTTGAAATTGGAGTTCCACCAAAAAAATTATCCTATGCATCTAGTTCATCGTGATCGGAATTATATATATAATTTTTGGCCTCGTGAAGGAGAAAATATCGCTCTAGCTTGGGGGAGGCTTAAGTCAATGTTATATTCATGCCCCAATCATGAGCTCTCAAGAGAAATTATTATTCAGAACTTTTATGCTCGGCTTTCTCGTAATGATCAAACCATGCTTGATACTTCTTGTGTTGGTTCCTTTATGAAGAAGACTATTGAATTCCAGTGGGATCTTTTGGAAAGAATTAAACCCAACTCTGAAGAATGGGAACTCGACAAAGCTAAAGAGTCAGGTATTAAACTTGAGTATGATTGTGTTAAATGTTTTATGGATACCAATGCTTTTCAAAAGTTTAGCACTAAATATGGACTTAACTCTGAGATAGTAGCCTCCTATTGTGAATCTTTTGCTACTCATGTTGAACTCCCAAAAGAGAAGTGGTTTAAATATCACCCCCCAATTAAAGAAGAAACAAAAGAACCGACACCAGTTAAAGAAGAAACTATACTCTATAATGTTGGTCCAGTTGTTCCTTCTGCTTATATTGAGAAACCACCTTTCCCTGTTAGGATAAAGGAACATGCTAAAGTTTCAACTGGGGTTAACAAAAGCTATATTAGAACAACTAAACCCGATGAACAAATTAAATTAGAACCTAGTATTGCTATGGTTAAATATCTCTTGGAAGAAGATATGGATGGCCATGTTATTTACTTTTGTGAAGAAGCTGCTAGAATTGCCAAACCTGATAAGAAAGATAAACATAGACCTGTAGTTGGCATGCCTGTCATCTTTGTTAAAATAGGAGATCACTGTTATCATGGTTTATGTGACATAGGTGCTAGTGTGAGTGCTATTCCTTATACCTTATATCAAGTAATTATGAATGACATAACACCCGCAGAGATAGAAGAAATAGATGTTACTATTAAACTTGCTAATAGAGACACTATATCACCAATTGGGATTGTTAGAGATGTTGAAAGCTTGTGTGGGAAAATAAAATACCCTACCGATTTTCTTGTTCTTGGTTCCCCACAAGATGACTTTTGTCCCATTATCTTTGGTAGACCTTTCTTGAACACCGTTAATGCTAAGATAGATTGTGAGAAACAAACTGTCGATGTTAGTTTTGGTAATGAGTCTCATGAGTTTAATTTTTCCAAGTTTAGTAGAAATCTTCATGAAAAATAATTGCCTAGTAAAGATGAATTAATTGGTCTTGCTTCTATTGCTGTACCACCTACTGATCCTTTAGAACAATATTTGCTAGACCATGAGACTGACTTTCATATGCATGAAAGAAATGAAATAGAAAATTTTTTCTTTGAACAACGTCCTCTGCTTAAACACAATTTGCCTGTTGAAACTCTAGGAGGTCCTCCTCCACCTAAAGGTGACCCTGTGTTTGAATTAAAACAATTGCCAGACACTTTGAAATATGTTTATCGTGACGAAAAGAAGATATATCATGTTATTATTAGTGCTAACCTTTCAGAACATGAAGAAGAAAGATTATTGAAAGTTCTAAGGAAGTACTGAGCTGCTATTGGATATACTCTTGATGATTTGAAGGGCATTAGTCCCACTCTATGTCAGCATAAAATTAATATGAAACCTGATGCTAAACCCGTTGTTGATCACCAACATTGGTTAAATCCGAAGATGAAAGGGGTGGTAAGAACAGAAATATTAAAACTTCTGGAAGCAGGTATAATCTATCCCATAACTGATAGTAGGTGGGTAAGTCCCGTTCATTGTGTTCCTAAGAAAGGAGGTATAACTGTTGTTCCTAATTATAAGAATGAACTTATTCCACAAAGAATTTTTACAGGCTATAGAATTGTAATTGATTTTAGAAAATTAAACAAAGCAACTAGAAAAGATCATTACCCTTTGTCTTTTATTGATCAAATGCTTGAAAGATTATCTAAGCACATACACTTTTGCTTCCTTGATGGATATTTTGGCTTTTCACAAATACCTGTTTCTCAACCTGATGAAGAAAAGACCACTTTTACTTATCCCTTTGGAACCTATGCTTATAGACATATGTCTTTTGGTTTATGTAATGCACCTGCTACCTTTCAAAGATGTATGACTGCTATATTCTCTGACTTTTGTGAAAAGATTGTTGAGGTTCTGATGGATGACTTTTCTGTTTATGGGATGTCTTTTGATGATTGTTTAAGCAATCTTGATCGAGTTTTACAGAGATGTGAACAAACAAATCTTGTCTTGAAGTGGGAGAAGTGCCACTTTATGGTTAATGAAGGCATTGTCTTGGGTCATAAGATTTCTGAAATAGGTATTGAAGTGGACAAAGTGAAGGTTGATGCAATTGAGAAAATGCCATGTCCTAAGGATATAAAAGGTATTCGTAGTTTCTTAGGTCATGCTGGTTTCTATAGGAGATTTATCAAAGACTTTTCAAAAATTTCTAGGCCTCTTACTAGTCTCTTGCAAAAGGATATTCCTTTTGTTTTTGATGATGATTGTTTAGAAGCCTTTGAAACACTTAAGAACGCTTTAATTTCCGCACCTATTGTTCAACCACCTGATTGGAACTTGCCTTTTTTAAATTATGTGTGATGCTAGTGATTATGCTGTTGGTGCTGTTGTAGGACAAAGAGTTGATAAAAAAACTCAATGTTATTCATTATGCTAGTAAAACTCTAGACAATGCTCAAAGAACTTATGCTACTACTAAAAAAGAATTCTTAGGAGCTGTGTTTGCCTATGATAAATTTAGACCTTGTATTGTTGATTCCAAAGTAACTGTTCACACAGACCATGCTGCTATTAAATATCTTATGGAAAAGAAAGATGGTAAACCTAGACTTATTCGGTGGGTTCTCTTGTTACAAGAATTTGATTTACATATCATTGATAGAAAAGGAGACGAGAACCCAGTAGCTGATAATTTATCTAGGCTTGAAAATGTTCTTGATGACCCACTACCTATTGATGATAGTTTTCTTGATGAGCAGTTAGCTGCAATAAATGTCTCTCATAGTACTCCTTGGTATGCTGATTATGCTAATTACATTGTTGCTAAATATTTACCACCTAGCTTTACATACCAATAAAAGAAAAAAAAATTCTTCTATGATTTAAGACACTACTTTTGGGATGACCCACATCTTTGTAAAGAAGGAGTAGATGGTATTATTAGACGTTGTGTACCTGAGAATGAACAGGGACAAATCCTACGGAAATGTCACTACGAAGCTTATGGAGCACATCATGATGGAGATAGAACTGCTCACAAGGTATTGCAATCTGGATTTTATTGGCCTACTCTCTTCAAGGATGCCCGTAAGTTTGTCTTATCTTGTGATGAATGTCAAAGAATAGGTAATATCGGTAAGCATCAAGAAATGCCTATGAATTATTCACTAGCTGTTGAACCATTTGATGTTTGGGGATTTGATTGTATAGGACCTTTTCCTTCCTCTAATGGGTATACACATATTTTGGTTGCTGTTGATTATGTTACTAAATGGGTAGAAGCTATTCCAATTAGTAGTGCTGATCACAACACCTCTATTAAAATTGTTAAGGAAGTTATTTTCCCAAGGTTTGGAGTCCCTAGATATTTAATGACTGAGGGTGGTTCACACTTTATCATGGTGCTTTCTGTAAAATGCTTGCCAAGTATGATGTTAACCATAGAATTGCGTCACCTTATCATCCTCAGTTTAGTGGTCAAATTGGGCTTAGCAATAGAGAAATAAAATTAATTATGCAAAAGACTGTCAATAGGTCCAGGAAGAATTGGTCTAAGAAATTAGATGATGCACTTTGGGCTTATAGAATAGCATATAAAAATCCTATGGGTATGTCTCATTATAAAATGGTTTATGGAAAAGCCTGTCATTTGCCTCTTGAGTTAGAACATAAAGCATGTTGGGCCATCGAAGAGCTCAACTATGATTTCAAACTTGCTGGTGAAAAGAGGTTATTTGATATTAGCTCATTAGATAAATGGAAAACCCAAGCTTATGAAAATGCAAAATTATTTAAAGAAAAAGTTAAAAGATGGCATGACAAAAGAATTCAAAAGCGTGAGTTGAAGGTCGGAGAATATGTTATTTTGTACGACTCTCATTTCAAATTCTTTGCAGGAAAACTCCTCTCAAAATTTGAAGGCCCATACGTCATCGAGGAGGTTTACCGATCTGAAGCCATCAAAATAAATAATTCCGAAGGTACTAACCCAAAGGTTGTCAATGGGCAATGAATAAATCATTATATCTCAGGTACGTCTATTAATGTTGAAAGTAATATTATCCAAACTATGACACGGGAAGAACACATAAAAGAGTCCTTCCGGAACACTCCAGAATCGTGAAAATAAGGAGGTACATGATACGGTAAGTAAACGGACTCCAAAAAATCCGCAAAAATATTTTTTATCAGTTTTGGAATATTTAAGAATTTTGGGAATAAAGAAACTTCGAGGAAGAGTCCCCTGGTGGGCAGAAGACACCAGGGCGCGCCAGGCGCAAGCCTGGCACGCCCAGGTGGGTTGTGCCCACCTGGGACACCTTTCGTACTCTGTCTTTCTACCATATACTTATCCTTCAAGATAAAAAAAATCTATAGATACTTCCCGAACCTGTTGACCACCATAACACAGAGAAATCCTCTGTTCTCTTTTTGTGTCGTTTTCTGTCAAATTTGTCAGGCCAGGTGTTGGTGTCAAAACTGGCGGATCTCGGGTAGGGGGTCCCGAACTGTGAGTCTAAGGTTGATGGTAACAGGAGATAAGGGACACAAAGTTTTACCCAGGTTCTGGCTCTCTTGATGAAGGTAATACCCTACGTCCTGCTTGATTGATATTGATGAGTATGGGGGTTACAAGAGTTGATCAACCACGAGATCGTAATGGCTAAAACCCTAGAAGTCTAGATGTATGATTATGATTGCTCCTATGGACTAAACCCTCCGGTTTATATAGGCACTGGAGGGGACTAGGGTTGTACAAAGTCGGTTACAGAGAAAGGAATCTTCATATCCGAACGCCAGGCTTGCCATCCATGCCTAGGAGAGTCCCATCCGGTCACGGGAGAGAGTCTTCTATCTTGTATCTTCACGGCCCATCAGTCCGGCCCATGTCCAACAGGCCGGACGCCCGAGGACCCCTTAATCCAGGACTCCCTTAGTAGCCCCTAAACCGGGCTTCAATGACGAGGTGTCCGACGCGCAGATTGTCTTCGGCATTGCAAGGCGGGTTCCTCCTCCGAATACTCCAAAACAGCCTTCGAACACAAAAAATGTGTCCGGCTCTGCAAAACGAGTACCACACACATACGCAGAGAGTATAATATTTTATGAGTCCAATCCACTGATAACTTTTGTAGCGTGACATCATGTCACGGCCCGGTCATTATTTCGAACCGTTTTTTAGCCTCCCACTCCATGTTTCAAGATGCGGTTTTATTGGCACACCTTGTCAAAGCAGAGTTCGTGTCCTCTTATTGCGGGATTCTCATCAATACGGGCATGGGTAATCCAACCGCACTATCTGCACGACCCTTGAGGAATAGGCGAGTGGGGATGCGCTTGATATTCACAACCTTTTTAAAGGGATAAGGATTCACCTCTTCCACCCACACCTTCCTTCTCTCTGCCCATCCATTCTCGAGCCCCAGCGCCCAAGCTTCCATCCTTTCCATCTCAAAAAATCACTCCAGCCATGTCCGGATCCGGAGCGCAGGGCAAGTGGATGGTCTCCTTCGTCAAGGAGAAGGACATCACCAAGCTCCGGGAGGCCGAGTAATTAGCCAAGGAAATCGCCCACTGGCTTCCGGCCAAGGGACAGATTGTCCCTACTCCGGAGCCCCCTGAGAGGGTCGTGTTCATCCCCCACTTTGTCCACGGGTTGGGATTTCCTCTCCACCCATTCGTTCGCAGACTCATGTTCTACTACGGGCTGTATTTCCATGATCTGGCCCCCAACTCCTTCCTCAATATCTCAGCATTTATTGTCGTGTGCGAGGCCTTCCTCCGTATCCCACCCCACTTCAGACTGTGGTTGAAGATCTTCAACGTGAAGCCGAAGGTGGTGGATGGCCAACATGCAGAGTGCGGAGGCGCCATGGTGAGCAAGATGCCCAACGTCACATGGCCCAAAGATACCATCGTGGAGACCGTCAAAGGGTGGAAACAGCAGTGGTTCTACTCACAGAGCCTCGCGACGCCACTTGGGCCGTGACTCCTGAATTCCAGTCCGGCGCACCGATGCGGCTCACCTCCTGGTTAGAGAAGGGCCTGGACTGGTCTTCGTCGGACGAGCTGACATCACTTCAGACGCGCATCAAGCGCATGGTGGACAATAATGTCAAGCTTGTCAATGTGATCCAGGTGATGCTCGTTCGCCGGATCCTGCCGTGCCAAAGCCGGACTTGCCACTTGTGGGAGTTCGATCTAGCCAAGCACCACACCCTGCAACAGTTCTTCGGCACTACGCACAAAGACATCTGGAAGGTGCTCTTCAAGGCCAACGAGACGTGGTCGGCGACGACTACGGACCGCGGGCACGACCTGGCCCATCCCGCTAGTGCGGTAATTTTTCCGTATTTCAAGGTGTATCCTTTACTTACATACTCAAGGAAGATATCTAAGCTTCCCTATTTGTTTTTTCAGGGCTGGACAAAGAAGGCGGAGCGGATTCAGTGTCCGGCTCCGCTGCCCGAAGAACTAGCTATCCCACTTCTGACGAAGATGCTGGTTCCGGCGCCCTATCAAGCGCCAGGGAAGAAGGCCAAGGGGAACAGGGGTGGTCTCCGCCATAAGGGCACTTCGGACGTGACGTCCGGAGACGCTGAAACCCACTCCCCTCCCGCCACCGACGACGAGGAAGAGGAGGAAAGCAATTCTCCCCCTAAGGGGGGAAGGAAGAAAAGGTTGACCTCCACACATCTAGAGGCAGAGGCGTCCAAGAAAGAGAAGGCCTCTGCCGCGGACAACTCCGCGTGGGAGATTGATAGCAGCTCCGAGTGGCGCCCCAGGGATAAGCCTCTGGCCGAATCATAAGTACTCGAAGACGCACACAAATACCCAGCCTCTTTACTTCATAATTTTAATCATGTTAAATCATGCACTTGCAGTCCGGCTCGCTCTGACTTTGAGCGATCCTCAACTTCAGGAAATTCGCTGGATCCGAAAGTGATGGACAGCGGGTCCCTTCCGGCGGCCTCCTCTCCCAAGGCTACGGAGGATGCTGAAGTGCTATCCCGAAGGACCCTCCCGGCCCAGGGGGGCACAGGAGGCCATCACGGTGGCGCCAGAGGATGATACCTTAGCCCCCGGACACATGGGGGAGCAGATCCCCATGGAGACTGGCGATGGGGGCCATGTCCAATTCGGCCCCCAGGCGAATACGATCCCAGAGACCTATGCAGCTCCGGAATCCGGCAAGCAGCCTCCTTCGAAAGAAGGAGGCGCACCGATTCCACCGGTGACCTCTGTCCATCCAGAGGCACTGGATACTCTACTGGAAGCGCTACGAAGTGCTTCCATTGTTGAGGAACACCGTACCCTCATGGATACGGTGGTTGAGAGGATGCAGTCTGCCAAGAGCGGACTGACCGAAGCCTGCACAAACCTTCTAACAGGCTTTGAGGTAAGCGACGCAATTGTATAAAAAGAATGTCATAGTATAGACAGTAGCCCCTGAGACACTATTCGGTGTTCGAAAAGAAAAGCCGGACAGAGGATCAACTAATTTTCGCAGGAGACTAACCATACGTGTCTATATGAATAAGCAGGCGTCTTTGCTGGCTGCGACCTCTCATGCTATGCTGAGGTATCTGGACTGAAGTAGGGTCTGGAGCGGACCGAGGAAGAGCTCGGCCGTGTGAAAAAACAGTTGGAGGATCATCAAGGTATGCGATGACCTTTTGTAGATCCGTAAGGGATGAATGATTTGTGCTGACCATAGTGCCATGATATTTGTTGGGAGCGGCGATCAAGGTGGAGGCCCTCAAGAAGGCGCAGGCCGAAGCCCAGGAGAGAGCGGCAAAGGAACAAGCCGCTCGTGAGAAACATGAGGCCGGGGTTGGTGAGGTCCAGCAGGAGCTCCAGGACGATGTGCAGAAATGCGAGTCCTTGGAGCGTAATATGGCGGATTAAGAGTCCGAACTTGCCATGTCCCGCCAGAGCGCACAGGATGCTCGGATTCAAGCCCAGGGCGCCCTCCAGGAAATCCAGGAGGCCAAAAAAAAAAACGCGGCGGGTAAGGCCTTTATTAGTCAGAGCAAGTATGTGAAGAGAATATTTCTCTTACTGACCAGGATTTGGAGATCTCCAGGAGCGTTTGCGGATCTGCCTGTTGGAAATATGCCCTAGAGGCAATAGTAAAATGATTATTATATTTCCTTGTTCATGATAATTGTCTATTATTCATGCTATAATTGTATTATCCGGAAATTGTAATACATGTGTGAATACATAGACCACAATGTGTCCCTAGTGAGCCTCTAGTTGACTAGCTCGTTGATCAACAGATAGTCATGGTTTCCTGGCTATGGACATGGGGATGTCATTAATAACGGGATCACATCATTAGGAGAATGATGTGATGGACAAGACCCAAACCTAAGCATAGCACAAAGATCGTGTAGTTCATTTGCTGTAGCTTTTCTGAATGTCAAGTATCATTTCCTTAGACCATGAGATTTTGCAACTCCCGGATACCGTAGTAGTGCCTTGGGTGTGCCAAACGTCACAACATAACTGGGTGACTATAAAGGTACATTACAGGTGTCTCCGAAAGTGTCTGTTGGGTTGGCACGAACCGAGACTGGGATTTGTCACTCCGTATGACGAAGAGGTATCTCTGGGCCCAGTCGGTAATGCATCATCATAATGAGCTCAATGTGGTCAAGTGGTTGATCACGGGATCATGCATTACGGTACGAGTAAAGTGACTTGCCGAAAACGAGACTGAACAAGGTATTGGGATACCGACGATCGAGTCTCAGGCAAGTAACGTACCAATTGACAAAGGGAATTGAATACAGGATTGATTAAGTCCTCGACATCATGGTTCATCCGATGAGATCATCGAGGAGCATGTGGGAGCCAACATGGATATCCAGATCCCGCTATTGGTTATTGACCGGAGAGTCGTCTCGGTCATGTCTGCTTGTCTCCCGAACCCGTAGGGTCTACACACTTAAGGTTCGGTGATGCTAGGGTTGTAGAGATATGAGTATGCAGTAATCCGAAAGTTGTTCGGAGTCCCGGATGAGACCCTGGACGTCACGAGGAGTTCCGGAATGGTCTGGAGGTGAAGAATTATATATAGGAAGTGTAGTTTCTCCCATCAGGAAAGATTCGGGGTCACATGTATTGTACCGGGACCACCGGATGGGTCCCGGGGGTCCACCGGGTGGGGCCACCCATCCCGGAGGGCCCCATGGGCTGAAGTGGGGAGGGGAACCAGCCCATAGTGGGTTGGTGCACCCCCCCTTGGGCCCCCCTGCGCCTAGGGTTGGAAACCCTAGGGTGGGGGGCGCCTCCACTTGCCTTGGGGGGCACTCCACCCCCCTTGGCCACCGCCCCCTTGGGAGATCCCATCTCCAGGGCCGCACCCCCCAGGGGGCCTATATAAAGGAGGGGGGAGGGAGGGCAGCGATACCTGAAGTCTTGGCGCCTCCCTCTCCCGTGTTACACCTCTCCCTCTCGCAGAAGCTCGGCGAAGCCCTGCTGCGATCACTGCTGCATCCACCACCACGCCGTCGTGCTGCTGGATCTTCATCAACCTCTCATTCCCCATTGCTGGATCAAGAAGGAGGAGACGTCATCCCCTCCGTACGTGTGTTGAACGCGGAGGTGCCATCCATTCGGCACTTGGTCATCGGTGATTTGGATCACGGCGAGTACGATTCCATCATCCCCGTTCTCTGAACGCTTCCGCTCGTGATCTACAAGGGTATGTAGATGCACTCCTCTCTCCCTCATTGCTAGATGACTCCATAGATTGATCTTGGTGATGCGTAGAAAATTTTAAATTCTGCTACGATCCCCAACAGTGGCATCATGAGCTAGGTCTATGCGTAGTTACTATGCACGAGTAGAACACAAAGTAGTTGTGAGCGTCGATATTGTCAATTTGCTTGCCGTTACTAGTCTTATCTTGATTCAGCGGCATCGTGGGATGAAGCGGCCCGGACCAACCTTACACGTACGCTTACGTGAGACCGGTTCCACCGACTGACATGCACTAGTTGCATAAGGTGGCTGGCGGGTGTCTGTCTCTCCCATTTTAGTCAGATCGGATTCGATGAACAAGGTCCTTATGAAGGGTAAATAGAAATTGGCAATTCACGTTGTGGTTTTAGCGTAGGTAAGAAACATTCTTGCTAGAAACCTATAGCAGCCACGTAAAATCTTGCAACAACAATTAGAGGACGTCTAACTTGTTTTTGCAGCAAGTGTTTTGTGATGTGATATGGCCAAAGGTTGTGATGAATGATGAATGATATATGTGATGTATGAGATTGATCACGTTCTTGTAATAGGAATCATGACTTGCATGTCGATGAGTATGACAACCGGCAGGAGCCATAGGAGTTGTCTTTATTTTTTTGTATGACCTGCGTGTCATTGAGAAACGCCATGTAAATTACTTTACTTTATTGCTAAACATGTTAGCCATAGTAGTAGAAGTAATAGTTGGCGAGCAACTTCATGGAGACACGATGATGGAGATCATGGTGTCATGCCGGTGACAAGATGATCATGGAGCCCCAAGATGGAGATCAAAGGAGCTATATGATATTGGCCATATCATGTCACTATTATTTGATTGCATGTGATGTTTATCATGTTTTTGCATCTTGTTTACTTAGAACGATGGTAGTAAATAAGATGATCCCTCATAATGATTTCAAGAAAGTGTTCCCCCTAACTGTGCGCCGTTGCGACAGTTCATTGTTTCGAAGCACCACGTGATGATCGGGTGTGATAGATTCCAATGTTCACATACAACGGGTGTAAGACAGATTTACACACGCAATAAACTTAGGTTGACTTGATGAGCCTAGCATGTACAGATATGGCCTCGGAACACAGAAGACCGAAAGGTCGAGCATGAGTCGTATAAAAGATACGATCAACATGAAGATGTTCACCGATGTTGACTAGTCCGTCTCACGTGATGATCGGACACGGCCTAGTCAACTCGGATCATGTTATACTCAGATGACTGGAGGGATGTCTATCTAAGTGGGAGTTCATTGAATAATTTGATTAGATGAACTTAATTATCATGAACTTAGTCTGAAATCTTTACAATATGTCTTGTAGATCAAATGGCCAACGTTGTCCTCAACTTCAACGCGTTCCTAGAGAAAACCAAGCTGAAAGACGATGGCAGCAACTATGCGAACTGGGTTCAGAACCTGAGGATCATCCTCATAGCTGCCAAGAAAGATTATGTCCTAGAAGCACCGCTAGGTGACGCACCTGTCCCACAGAACCAAGACATTATGAACGCTTGGTAGACACGTGCTGATGATTACTCCCTCGTTCAGTGCGGCATGCTTTACAGCTTAGAACCGAGGCTCCAAAAGCGTTTTGAGCGACACAGAGCATATGAGATGTTCGAAGAGCTGAAAATGGTTTTTCAAGCTCATGCCCGGGTCGAGAGATATGAAGTCTCCGACAAGTTCTTCAGCTGTAAGATGGAGGAAAATAGTTCTGTCAGTGAGCACATACTCAAAATGTCTGGGTTGCATAACCGCTTGACTCAGCTGGGAGTTAATCTCCCGGATGACGCGGTCATTGACAGAATCCTTCAGTCGCTTCCACCGAGCTACAAGAGCTTTGTGATGAACTTCAATATGCAAGGGATGGAAAAGACCATTCCTAAAGTATTTGCAATGCTGAAATCAGCAGAGGTAGAAGTCAAAAAGGAACATCAAGTGTTGATGGTGAATAAAACCACTAAGTTCAAGAAAGGCAAGGGTAAGAAGAACTTTAAGAAGGACGACAAGGGAGTTGCCGCGCCCGGTAAGCAAGCTGCCGGGAAGAAGCCAAAGAATGGACCCAAGCCCGAGACTGAGTGTTTTTATTGCAAGGGAAGTGGTCACTGGAAGCGGAACTGCCCCAAATACTTAGCGGACAAGAAGGTCGGCATCAGAAAAGGTATATGTGATATACATGTAATTGATGTGTACCTTACTAGTACTCGTAGTAGCTCCTGGGTATTTGATACCAGTGTTGTTGCTCACATTTGTAACTCAAAGCAGGAGCTGCGGAATAAGCGGAGACTGGCGAAGGACGAGGTGACGATGCGCGTCGGGAATGGTTCCAAGGTCGATGTGATCGCTGTCGGCACGCTACCTCTACATTTACCTATGGGATTAGTTTTAAACCTCAATAATTGTTATTTAGTGCCAGCTTTGAGCATGAACATTGTATCAGGATCTCGTTTAATTCGAGATGGCTACTCATTTAAATCCGAGAATAATGGTTGTTCTATTTATATGAGAGATATGTTTTATGGTCATGCTCCGATGGTGAATGGTTTATTCTTAATGAATCTCGAGCGTAATGCTACACATATTCATAGTGTGAATACCAAAAGATGTAAGGTTGATAATGATAGTCCCACATACTTGTGGCACTGCCGCCTTGGTCACATAGGTGTCAAACGCATGAAGAAGCTCCATGCAGATGGACTTCTAGAGTCTCTTGATTACGAATCATTTGACACGTGCGAACCATGCCTCATGGGTAAAATGACCAAGACTCCGTTCTCAGGAACAATGGAGCGAGCAACCAACTTATTGGAAATCATACATACAGATGTGTGCGGTCCAATGAGTGTTGAGGCTCGCGGTGGTTATCATTATGTTCTCACCCTCACTGATGAATTGAGTAGATATGGGTATGTCTACTTAATGAAACACAAGTCTAAGACCTTTGAAAAGTTCAAGGAATTTCAGAGTGAGGTTGAGAATCAACGTGATAGGAAAATCAAGTTCTTGCGATCAGATCGTGGGGGAGAATACTTGACTCACGAATTTGGCACACACTTAAGAAAATATGGAATAGTTTCACAACTCACGCCGCCTGGAACACCTCAGCGTAATGGTGTGTCCGAACGTCGTAATCGCACTCTATTAGATATTGTGCGATCTATGATGTCTCTTACCGATTTACCGCTATCATTTTGGGGCTATGCTTTAGAGACTGCCGCATTCACTTTAAATAGGGCTCCGTCGAAATCCGTTGAGACGACACCGTATGAATTATGGTTTGGGAAGAAACCTAAGCTGTCGTTTCTAAAAGTTTGGGGATGCGATGCTTATGTCAAGAAACTTCAACCTAAAAAGCTCGAACCCAAGTCGGAAAAATGCGTCTTCATAGGATACCCTAAAGAAACCATTGGGTATACCTTCTACCTCAGATCCGAAGGCAAGATCTTTGTTGCCAAGAATGGATCCTTTCTAGAGAAAGAGTTTCTCTCGAAAGAAGTAAGTGGGAGGAAAGTAAAACTTGATGAAGTATTGCCTCTTGAACCGGAAAGTGGCGCAACTCAGGAAAATGTTCCTGAGGTGCCTGCACCGACTAGAGAGGAAGTTAATGATGATGATCATGAAACTTCAGATCAAGTTGCTACTGAACTTCGTAGGTCCACAAGGACACGTTACACACCAGAGTGGTACGGCAACCCTGTCTTGGAAATCATGTTGTTAGACAACGGTGAACCTTTGAACTATGAAGAAGCGATGGCGGGCCCGGATTTCGACAAATGGCTGGAAGCCATGAAATCCGAGATAGGATCCATGTATGAAAACAAAGTATGGACTTTGACTGACTTGCCCGATGATCGGCGAGCCATAGAAAATAAATGGATCTTTAAGAAGAAGACAGACGCGGATGGTAATGTGACCATCTATAAAGCTCGGCTTGTCGTTAAGGGTTATCGACAAGTTCAAGGGGTTGACTACGATGAGACTTTCTCACCTGTAGTGAAGCTGATGTCCGTCCGAATCATGTTAGCAATTGCCGCATTCTATGATTATGAGATATGGCAAATGGACGTCAAAACAGCATTCCTTAATGGTTTCCTTAAGGAAGAATTGTATATGATGCAGCCAGAAGGTTTTGTCGATCCTAAGAATGCTGACAAGGTGTGCAAGCTCCAACGCTCAATTTATGGGCTGGTGCAAGCATCTCGGAGTTGGAACATTCGCTTTGATGAGATGATCAAAGCATTTGGGTTTATGCAGACTTATGGAGAAGCCTGCATTTACAAGAAAGTGAGTGGGAGCTCTGTAGCGTTTCTCATATTGTATGTGGATGACATACTGTTGATGGGAAATGATATAGAATTCTTGGAAAGCATAAATGCCTACTTGAACAAGTGTTTTTCAATGAAGGACCTTGGAGAAGCTGCTTATATATTAGGCATCAAGATCTATAGAGATAAATCGAGACGCCTCATTGGTCTTTCACAGAGTACGTACCTTGACAAGATATTGAAGAAGTTGAAAATGGATCAGTCAAAGAAGGGGTTCTTGCCTGTATTGCAAGGTACGAGATTGAGCACGGCTCAAAGCCCGACCACGGCAGAAGATAGAGAAAAGATGAGTGTCGTCCCCTATGCCTCAGCCATAGGGTCTATGATGTATGCTATGCTGTGTACCAGACCTGATGTAAACCTTGCCGTAAGTTTGGTAGGAAGGTACCAAAGTAATCCCGACATGGAACACTAGACAGCGGTCAAGAATATCCTGAAGTACCTGAAAAGGACTAAGGAAATGTTTCTCGTTTATGGAGGTGACGAAGAGCTCGTCGTAAAGGGTTACGTCGATGCTAGCTTCGACACAGATCTGGATGACTCTAAGTCACAAACCGGATACGTGTATATTTTGAATGGTGGGGCAGTAAGCTGGTGCAGTTGCAAGCAAAGCGTGGTGGCGGGATCTACATGTGAAGCGGAGTACATGGCAGCCTCGGAGGCAGCATAAGAAGCAATCTGGGTGAAGGAGTTCATCACCGACCTAGGAGTCATACCCAATGCGTCAGGCCCGATGACTCTCTTTTGTGACAACACTGGAGCTATTGCCCTTGCCAAGGAGCCCAGGTTTCACAGGAAGACCAGGCATATCAAGCGTCGCTTCAACTCCATTTGGGAAAGTGTTCAAAATGGAGACATAGAAATTTGTAAAGTACATACGGACCTGAATGTGGCAGATCCATTGACTAAACCTCTCCCTAGAGAAAAACATGATCAACACCAGAATTCCATGGGTGTTCGATTCATCACAATGCAAATAGATGATTGACTCTAGTGCAAGTGGGAGACTGTTGGAAATATGCCCTAGAGGCAATAATAAAATGATTATTATATTTCCTTGTTCATGATAATTGTCTATTATTCATGCTATAATTGTATTATCCGGAAATCATAATACATGTGTGAATACATAGACCACAATGTGTCCCTAGTGAGCCTCTAGTTGACTAGCTCGTTGATCAACAGATAGTCTTGGTTTCCTGGCTATGGACATGGGGATGTCATTGATAACGGGATCACATCATTAGGAGAATGATGTGATGGACAAGACCCAAACCTAAGCATAGCACAAAGATCGTGTAGTTCGTTTGCTGTAGCTTTTCTGAATGTCAAGTATCATTTCCTTAGACCATGAGATTGTGCAACTCCCGGATACCGTAGGAGTGCCTTGGGTGTGCCAAACGTCACAACATAACTAGGTGACTATAAAGGTACATTACAGGTGTCTCCGAAAGTGTCTGTTGGGTTGGCACGAATCGAGACTGGGATTTGTCACTCCGTATGACGAAGAGGTATCTCTGGGCCCACTCGGTAATGCATCATCATAGTGAGCTCAATGTGGTCAAGTGGTTGATCACGGGATCATGCATTACGGTACGAGTAAAGTGACTTGCCGAAAACGAGACTGAACAAGGTATTGGGATACCGACGATCGAGTCTCGGGCAAGTAACGTACCGATTGACAAAGGGAATTGAATACAGGATTGATTAAGTCCCCGACATCGTGGTTCATCCGATGAGATCATCGAGGAGCATGTGGGAGCCAACATGGATATCCAGATCCCGCTGTTGGTTATTGACCGGAGAGTCATCTCGGTCATGTCTGCTTGTCTCCCGAACCCGTAGGGTCTACACACTTAAGGTTCGGTGACGCTAGGGTTGTAGAGATATGAGTATGCAGTAATCCAAAAGTTGTTCGGAGTCCCGGATGAGATCCTGGACATCACGAGGAGTTCCAGAATGGTCCGGAGGTGAAGAATTATATATAGGAAGTGTAGTTTCGGCCATCGGGAAAGATTCCGGGTCACCGGTATTGTACCGGGACCACCGGATGGGTCCCGGGGGTCCACCGGGTGGGGCCACCCATCCCGGAGGGCCCCATGGGCTGAAGTGGGGAGGGGAACCAACCCATAGTGGGCTTGTGCGCCCCCCCCTTGGCCCCCCTGCGCCTAGGGCTGGAAACCCTAGGGTGGGGGGCGCCTCCACTTGCCTTGGGGGGGCACTCCACCCCCCTTGGCCGCCGCCCCCTTGGGAGATCCCATCTCCAGGGCCGGCACCCCCCAGGGGGCCTATATAAAGGAGGGGGGAGGGAGGGCAGCGATACCTGAAGTCTTGGCGCCTCCCTCTCCCCTGCTACACCTCTCCCTCTCGCAGAAGCTCGGCGAAGCCCTGCTGCGATCACTGCTGCATCCACCACCACGCTGTCGTGCTGCTGGATCTTCATCAACCTCTCCTTCCCCCTTGCTGGATCAAGAAGGAGGAGACGTCATCCGCTCCGTACGTGTGTTGAACGCGGAGGTGCCGTCCGTTCGGCACTTGGTCATCGGTGATTTGGATCACGGCGAGTACGACTCCATCATCCCCGTTCTCTGAACGCTTCCGCTCGTGATCTACAAGGGTATGTAGATGCACTCCTCTCTCCCTCGTTGCTAGGTGACTACATAGATTGATCTTGGTGATGCGTAGAAAATTTTAAATTCTGCTACGATCCCCAACACTGCCGCGCAGCGTTGTCGACGCTGTGGAGTTCTTTTGAGCCGAAGAGGGGATCTCGACGGAGAAGCTGTTCTGATCGCAATACCTTGCGCCTGAACATCCGGTCCCCTTTAGCGATCAGCTAAAACAGCTGGTGGAACTACATAGGGTGGCTGAATTAGCCATGAAGGATTTAATAATCCGGCTATGGCATGCCGAAGTCATACCCAGCAGCTACTTCGGGCTTGTGAAGCGGCTGGTCAATGCCTGCCCCGGCTTGACGTCATCAAGCGATCGGTCTGCATCGAAGGTGCGCGGATGGCCTTCACCCGTGTCAAGATACAGTGGGCGAAGATGGTTTCGGCGTTCTGGGAACGGGGGTCCCCAGACTTGCTTGCCTGCGGCCTGCGGCCTGGCTCAAGTGGGGGCCCAGCGCGGCCCATCTTCATCAGCGCAAGCTCAAGACCCTCGCGAGGGGCCAAACCTCGCGGAGCGGACAACATGAAGCTTCCTCAGAGGCAGCCTGATCAGGCAGGCTCACGAGGAGGCAGAGAGATCAATGCAAGGGTACCTCGCGAGGATCCCATGCCGCAAGCCATGACGATCAAGGCCAGGCGGGCGCCGGCCTGTGCATGGTCCTTGTTTCCCCTTTGGTGCAAAGGGGGCAAGCACAGGCCAAGGCATCATGCAAAGGTTGCCATTCTGGTGCAACGAGACCAAGACCAGCAGAGCGGCAGGATCGAGGTCACTGTGGAGCCCAGGACAACCTCGTCACGAGTGCTTTTTGCAGCCGAAGACCACCTTTGGTTAGGATAACTTGTACTACATGTTCCCCTTCAAAATGGCCAATTGTTGGCGCCCTTCCCGCTCAATTATTCGGGGAGAGGCCCAGGGCCTCTATAAATAGATCTAGCCACCACAGAGTAGAGACATCTAAAGACCGAGAAGAGAGGGGACGGGCAGACAGACATCTAGAAATCTGGTAGAACCCTAGCAGAGAGAGAGAGAGGCGACTGAACTCACCCTAGCAGTTCATCGCACCAGCTCAAGAACACCTCTCGCGAGGCTGTTCTTCCCTTGTACTGTTCATCATCAGCCCCTGAGGCAATCCACCACACCACACAGTGGAGTAGGGTATTACACCACAACGGTGGCCCGAACCAGTATAAACCTCGTGTCTCTTGTGGTGTTCATCATTTTCATCTTAGTTTGCACGAGAGGATTGGACGTAGATCGGTAGGGAAGAGATCTCTGCGCGGACCCTAGTGTCCGAACCTCAAGGGTCTGCCAGAACCTGAAATACGACATTTGGCGCACCAGGTAGGGGTGCGCCGGAGTCCTTCTTCCTCCGTGTCGCGTTCCGTCGCTTCACCACCCAGATGTCAGGCAACCTGGATGCCAACGCTGACCGCTGGGTGGCGTGGCCCGCCCACGCCGTGCCACCGTCTCAAGGAGACCTCAACCTTGCACCTCAGGCAGCTCGCGCTCCGCAGGGCGCTGCGGGACGCGAGCGAAGCGGCCAGACGCCGCCTGCCCTCATGCCACGGCAGGTGCGGGCCGCAGCAAGGGCCTCGAACCACGCCGCTGCCACGACACCATACACCCGACGGGAGCAGGCGAACTCCAGGGCCGCGCTCACGGTGGCCCGAGAGCTACTACGGTGCCGCTTGCTGGAAGGCGGCCACGACGTGTTGTTGGAGCGAGTGGCCGAGCTCCTGGACGCCGCCGCCTCATGAGCGCCCCCTTTCTGCATCCAGCTGCCGCCCCAGATCCAGGGCAGGTCGCACGACGGCATTCTACGCGCCCACGCGATTTCAGGCGGGCCCCAGGGCCGGTCCAGTGCCAACACCTCCACCAGCACCGGGCGGCTGATCACGCCGGCCCCTCGCCAGGCCGGCGAAGGGATGCGCGCCGCGGCCTTTGGCCTCGGCGGACCACCGTGTCATCACATACAAGGCGACGCCCCAAGCCAGACTGCGTGGCATACGGGGCGCTCAGCGAGGTCCACGAGGTGGTCGCCTCAGAGGCCTATGTACCCCGCATGGTGGATCAAGGGCACGAGCTGGAAGGAGGTCATGGCTCATTCCTCGGGCCCGGCTGGGACGAGGAGGCGCCGGAAGCCGAGCTCTTTCAGGAACTCCAAGAGAGCATCGACAATCGCACCGACAGCAGCAACTATCGGGTACCACTCATCCCTCAGGATCAAGCTTACGCTAACCATGGGTCGCAGGAGGTACAGGTCGCCGCAGCGGATGGCTGCCCCAATGCTGCAGCCTCTTATCCCTCAGGAGGACGATGCAGGGGGCTGCAGGAAAGGGGCCGAGATCCGGACTCACCCTCGCGGCGGTCGGGCCAAGGTGTTCTCAGGAGGTAGGCCCTCCGCCGGGGAGGTGCCCCATGGCCTGCCCCTGGCGGAGGACCCGTGGTCGTCGGGGGAACCGCTGGCGACCGCTCTACCCCATTGGCGCTGTCCTTGGTTTCCGGTCACCGTCAATGGCGGCAGAGTGAGGCGCAAGGCGGGGCCCTCGTCTGGCGATACGAAGCAACGCCAGTACCTGTGAAGAAGGCCCAGTGCCTGTGAAGCTCGCCGCACCGTGACACTCTCACGTAATAATGAGTGGGGCTGTACACGCCCCGGAGTCTCAGGAGCGCCGGCCTCAGGCCCTGGGGCTCCCGCCCACGCCCAGTGGCAGCACTTAGCTCCGCGTCGGTGAGAAGACGTCGAAGACTAGACTAGGTGCCGGGCGCGGCTTTTTTGCTTTTCTTCTGCCTTCTTGCCTTTTTGCTTCTTCCTTGTCGGCAAGTTTCTTTGGTTGGATTTAAGTTGGATTTGAGTTCGAAGCTTGCGTGCATTCGGGGAGGGGGTGTTTAGTCTCGTTCGAGAAATCTCTCGTGTTCTGGTTTTGGCTTTGTGTCCAAGGTTAACATCGGCTGCCCCCCCTCGCGAGCCCCTCGCGAGCCGGGCCAGGCCAGGCACATTCACAACCAGGACCGCTGTCTCCGCACCCTCTCCGGAGGTCCTCATCACAGGATCCACAAGTTAATCAAAAGACACCGAGGAGCAGCGGCCCCCGCAGGCCCGCTCGCGACTCGTCGGGGTCAGAAGGTACACAAGTCAGCTGACCCATCACCGGACCGACAGCTACGTTCACACACAACATCACGCTTACCAGAGTACTAAGTGCAAACCTTTACATGAGGGGCTTCCCCTCCCAAAATGCTCTTACATCCTTCAGGGCCAAGCCCGAACTTTCTTTGTGCAGGTTAAGCGGCAGTAATGCGCGGTCAGTCGGACATATCACTCACCGCGTCTTGGGCGTCCTCAGAGGCATTACTGGCGCCGTCGGCATTCCCTCCGCCGCCGGCGGCATCTCCATCAGCGCCAGGCTCGTCCACAACATCGCCTTCATTGGCGCCCACAACCACGCCGTCGTCATCGGATGCAAAGGCCCTGACGAGGGCGTCCACGTTTTCCTCCACCCACTGCGCCAAGTCACCCCGGACGGCAATGGGCACGAGTGCGATGGTAGCGTCGAAGTCGAAGTGGGGGTCCCTGTCCTGCAGATGGCTGAAGACGCGGGAGAAGGCACGCCCAAGCAAGGCTCGGCTCCTCTCTTCGACAAGCCAACGGGACCTCTCGGACTGGTTCTTCAGAAGCGTCACCACATCGGTGAAAAATTGGAGGTTGCCGGCGTAGTTGACCTCATGCGGCTCCCTAGCGGCAGCCTCGCAGATGTAGCCCAAAGCTGTGTTGGCCCTCTCTCGGAGCGTTTGAAGCATGGGGGCGTGCACGTGCTCCAGAACCCACCGCCGACGGAGCTCGTCCTCACTCCGCTGTGTGATGGCCTCGGCGTCATCGACCCTCTGTTGAAGAAGAAGCAGCTCTGCCTGGGAAGAGGACAGCTCCGCCCGCGCTGCACCAAGGGCGGCTGCGGAGGAATCCGCACGCCGCGTCTCTTCAACCAACTTGGCCTTGATGGCCGCTGTCCTGCCCTCATCCTCGAACCCGATCAACATCAACCTGGCCTCATGTTTGCGCTCGAGGACCGAGCGAGCTCCCACCACACGGCGACCGACCTCTTCCTGGACCCGGGCTTCACGCACTGCAATGTCGTCCTCCGCCTGGGCTGCCAGGCGCTCCCTCATCTCCAACCGCTCCAGCTCAAGGCTCCGCTCGGCGGCCTCGAGCGCCAGCGCCTCCTCGCACCTCTAGAGCTCCGCCCAGTCGACGGCGGCCTCCTGCATCGACCCAAGGGCCGCGTGGCGCAACTCTATTTGCTGCTCCAGGAGTCGCTCCGGGCTTGGAGCTCCCATACGCGCTCCTCCACATCCTCGCGTCGTCGGTCTACCTCCCGAGCCTCCTCGACGGC
The DNA here is from genome assembly GCF_018294505.1 of Triticum aestivum. Taxonomy (NCBI): domain Eukaryota; kingdom Viridiplantae; phylum Streptophyta; class Magnoliopsida; order Poales; family Poaceae; genus Triticum; species Triticum aestivum. Next base: position 113,902,886 of record NC_057803.1, read on the forward strand.
TCGGGAGCAGGCCTCCCGCGAAGTCGCCAGCGACACTTCGGCCTTCGTGTTGTCAAGGTCACGTTGATGACACGCGAGGGCAATGGCGACCTTCAGCTTGCACCTCTCCTCAGCAAGGCGCATGCCTTTAGCCTTGAGGCACGCATCCTCGGTGGCAAGCTCTGCTCCAACCCGGTTCACCGCGTCCGCCGCCCCTGGAGGAACTCTTCACGAAGGGCGCGATGCTCCCGAGCGCGCCTGAGCACATCTTCCACATCACCCTCTTCCGCTGGAGCATGCAGAGGGTCTTGAGGCGGTAAGCCCCCTTTAGGCGTAGGGCAGGGGGCTGCCGCCCCAGCTGTCACCGGATGGACCGCCCTGAGAGTCTGGCCCGGCGTCGATCCACCCACGAAGGAGGAGCCAAGGACAGACCTCAGCCATTCGCCTTCTATGACCAGAGAAGGGGCGCGGGGCAAGCCTGACGCGCCCCAAGAAGACTCGCGAAGAAAGGGCATCGGGCGAGCAAGCTCGAGGCGCCCTATGGAGAAGATCACCCCACCAACCGGTCTAGCGGCGAGGGCGCCCCCGAGCTCGGCGGACCCGGAGCCGACAAAGGGGGCAAAGCTGCGGGGGCCGGCTCCTGGGTTGACTCGCCAGACTCAGCAAGGCGGGACCTGAAGGGCCACAATCAGCCACAAGGATAACAGAGCAAATGAGCAGGGAAAGAAGAAGGCTTACTCGTCCATGGCAAAGTACTTCCTGCGCTTCAACAAGCGGCAAGGGCGGTCGCTGCCGCCTGAGGCCTCCTTCCTCTTGCGAAGAGCCACAAAGTCTACACGAAACCGACCCAAGCGCCTAGGGCGGGGGTCGGCCCGGGGCGCAGAAGAAGCCTCGGGATTGTCGGTGCCGGAGGAGTCAGCTTTGGGGGCACCGTCGGGCGTCGCCTCATGAAGAACGGCTGGGGGCTCGGGAGCCCGACCTCAGGAGCCAAAGGCCAAAACCCTGCATCAACCACTGCCCCAGGGCGGGCCTCGGTAGATATCGCCTCCGAGGCTTCACGTGGCGCCACCACCTCGACATCAGCCACTTCAGCCCCCGTCGGCTCTCTCCCCGCTCTGTCGCCTGAGGAGGGACCGCTGTGGGCGGCAGGGGGAACAACCATGACAACTGGGTTCTCGCGCGGCCCCGTGAGGCCAGCCGGGCGCAGCCCCCACTCGTCGAAGCTGGGCATCTGCTTCACGAAATCAGCCATGCCGGAACAAAGGTATAGAAGTACGCCACCGCTCCGTAGGCTGCCTGGGGAAGGATCACCATTCAAGACGCAAAGCACCGTCAGCAGCACTTCGGGCGCCAAATCTCCTCCTGAAGCCGCATGCGGTCTCTGTGCCCCACAAAGTCCCACATCCGGCGAGAGTGGCGCTGGAGAGGAGCAACGCAACACAGAAGGAACTCCCTCACCACCTTGGGTGCTGTCACATTGTGCACCCTCAAACTTTCGAAGCGGCGCCAGACGAAAGCGAGTCGGGGGCTCGCGAGCGGTTCATGACCCCAGCTTGGGTTGGGAACAGCAGGCAAGGTCGGGTGCGAGAGCAAGGGGCTAGGCACCCCGATGTCCACGTACAGCCACCGCTCTCTGAACCTGGCCTGAGAAGGCGGAAGGCTGAAGTCAATCCCTGAAGCAGCCGTCTCAGGCACGGCGAAGAAGCTTACACACCCCGAGCACTGGGTGGGATCGCTCAGGCGCAGAGAAAGAAGTGGCGCAGCAGGGAAACAGAAGGAGGGATGCCTATCATCGCCTCGCACACGAAAGCAAAGACAGCCAAAAGGGTGATGGACTCCGGCCCGAGGTGCATCATGTGGATCTGATAATGGGAGAGCACAACATTGACGAAAGCAGAAAAGGGGGGAACTAGAGCTGCCCATAAGGCATCGGCGAAGAATCGGACCTCCGTGATGGTCCTAGCAAGAAAGGCGCGGGATGCGGGCCAAACTGTGGTCCAGCCGCACTCGTTGAAGATGGAAGCAAGGGCGGAGTGGACCTTGTCCAAGGCTTCCGGGTTGAGTATGATTGACCGATCAACGGCGGGGGCCGCCGCTGGAGGTGCGCAGGACGAAGGCGCGGGCTTCTTCCCCCTTCCCTTCTTCATCGGCGCCATGGCGTTAGGGGAACGGGAAGAGCTCGAGCTGGATTGGTGGCGGAGGTTGGAGCTCGGAGAAGAAGTAAAGGTAGGAGGCGAGCGAGCAGCCAAAGGAGGTACAACTGTGTGCAACTACGGGTCCGCTTAGCCGGGCGCGTAGCAAGGCGTCGTGGGAAGTGCAGACACCCGCGCCCAATAAACTGCCACGCGGCGCCCAAGGCCGCAGGCTATTAGGGCCTGCGGCGCTTCATGCTTGCCCCTTTGCTTCTCTGCTAAGCCAAGCCCGCGCGCGCCTTGGGCCCGGGGGCTATTGTCGGCGTTCTGGGAACGGGGTTCCCCAAACTTGCCTGCCTGCGGCGTGGCTCGGGTGGGGGCCCAGCGTGGCCCATCTTCATCAATGCAAGCTCAAGACCCTCGCGAGGGGCCAAGCCTCGCAGGGCGGACAACAGAAAGCTTCCTCAGAGGCAGCATCATCAGGCAGGCTCACGAGGAGGCAGAGAGATCAATGCAAGGGTACCTCACGAGGATCGCATGACGATCAAGGCTAGGCGGCCGCCAGGTGGGCGCCAACCTGCGCAGGGTCCCTGTTTCCCCTTTGGTGCAAAGGGGGCAAGCACAGGCCAAGGCATCAGGCAAAGGTTGCCATTCCGGTGCAACAAGACCAAGACCAGCGGAGCGGCAGGACGGAGGTCACCGTGGAGCCCAGGACGACGTCATCACCAGTGCTTTTGGCAGCCGAAGATCACCTTTGGTCAGGATAAATTGTACTACATGTTCCCCTTCAAAATGGTCAATTGTTGGCGCCCTTCCCGCTCAATTATTCGGGGAGAGGCCCAGGGCCTCTATAAATAGAGCTAGCCACCACAGAGTAGAGACATCTAGAGACCGAGAAGAGAGTGGACGGGCAGACAGACATCTAGAAATCTGGTAGAACCCTAGCAGAGAGAGAGAGGCGACTGAACTCACCCTAGCAGTTCATCGCACCAGCTCAATAACACCTCTCGCGAGGCTGTTCTTCCCTTGTACTGTTCATCATCAGCCCCTGAGGCTATCCACCACACCACACACTGGAGTAGGGTACTACACCACAACAGTGGCCTGAACTAGTATAAACCTCGTGTCTCTTGTGTTGTTCATCATTTTCATCTTAGTTTGCACGAGAGGATCTGACGTAGATCGGTAGGGGAGAGATCTCCGCGCGCACCCCAGTGTTCAAACCTCAAGGGTCTGCCGGAACCCGAAATCCGACAGATGGACGCCGTCAAGCTCGCGACCGAGGGACCACCCGCTGGCAAGGAGCACCGCATGCCAGAGAGGTATTTTGATGATGCCCTCAAGGGATCCCGCATTGTGGAGGGCCAGTGTTCAAAAGACATTATCATTGAATGAGTTCCTTCATGTTATCCCGCGCTGTATGATGAAAACAAGATTGATATGTAATATAATGCTTGCTATTTATTTTGGCATTTTACCTCGTGTGCGGCCGTTTTATTAAATCTAAGAGTTGGCCAGTCGTCGGCTTCCGCCCCCATGTAGGTAGTACGGGGGTGTTCGGGTTGAAACCTAAACAATCTTGATCCAAAATCTTGGTCCTTAAAGGAGGTGTTTAGCGCAGCGAACCAGGCAATCAGACTATGTGGCTTTATCACCCTCACTTAGCCATAGGAGTTTGACAATAGAAATGTAGGCGCAGCCCCTAGTGTTTGTTAGTCCAGACTAGGGTGCTGTAGACACCTGATCGGGTGAAGGCCGATCCGTCGCATAATGCAGAAAAAATCGCAAGAGATTTTAACCTCTGAAGAGCTGACCGGCTCACGCCGCATCATGACAGTCAGTTTTCGGCTTTCTCTATTGAGGTGCTCATCCGGATAAACCAGGACACAACCACAGTAGTTCTCCCTTTACTACTCTAGCCGATAGAGCGGAACATAAGGTAGTAAGCACATGAGCCATGCAACCCAACTATTGACCAAAGACATGATTCAGAGCCGATGCATATAATGCTAAATTCAGGGGCTAAACTATACTATAAAAGTGTTCAGACTTGTTGTCGTAGTATGGGGCGCAATAAAGCCCCTGGCGAACTACAGCGTACCAAAGTGTACGGATGCAATCAATAAGAATAGTGAAATAAAATGAAGTAGTAAGCTAGTGACACATAAGTTGGGCCGCAAACTGTTTCCATTATGATTTTGATTAGTACGTCAAAGCGTATTTGTATAAATAGTGCGATAAGCAACAGTGGCTATTTAACATGCCAAGACCAAGGGGGAGCTGCGTATGGGTCCTGAAAGCAGGTAGAATGATCGTTAAGAAGAACATCTAGAGATTCCCCCACACGTCTGTGCTACTTGCCACCTTGGTGTACCCGTCCCTCGAAAGGACCGATTATCAGGCTGTTGAGAGGGGCCTATGGAAAAGAAACCTCAAAAGGATAAAAAGAAGAGTAAAAGTATGTGTGTCCAGGGAAGGTCGAGCCATATTGTCGACCACAGTCTGGTTATGCCTCTGTCTCTGCCCATGGTATTTTTATTGCGTTGTTATGTATGCGCGGTACGTATGCGGCTACTTGGTCGGGACTGAGACGGAGGTCGAATTGCTAGTCGAGCTCCTGACGAGCTGGACTGTCCTGCTACAGAGTAGTCTAGACTCGTTTGATAGTGTCCGGGAGCATGGCCGCCGAATTAAGGTTCTTCTTGTGAAGGCCGCTCTGTACCTCTGCTGCCAGGGCCATGGTGTGCTCCTCGGTATGGAAGGAGCGCCCCGTGTTTCCATTGACTGTGATGACACCACGTGGTCCGGGCATCTTGAGCTTGAGATAAGCATAGTGTGGCACCACATTGAATCGCACAAATGCAGTTCGTCTGAGCAGTGCATGATAGCCACTACGGAAAGGGACGATATCGAAGATTAACTCCTCGCTTCGTAAGTTGTCCGGAGATCTGAAGACGACCTCCAATGTGATTGAGCCCGTGCAATGGGTCTCTACACCTGGTATAACTCCTTTAAAGGTAGTTTTGGTGGGCTTGATCCTTGATGGATCGATTCCCATTTTGCGCACTGTATCTTGATAAAGCAGGTTGAGGCTACTGCCACCATCCATGAGGACTCGCGTGAGGTGGAATCCATCAATTATTTGGTCAAGGACCAGTGCGGCTGAACCGCCATGACGAATACTGGTCGGATGGTCCCTGCGATCAAAGGTGATCGGGCAGGATGACCATGGGTTGAATTTTGGGGCGACTGGCTCTATCGCATAGACGTCCCTGAGCGCGCTTGCGCTCCCTCTTGGGGATATGGGTAGCATATATCATGTTCACCGTTTTGACTTGAGGGGGAAACTTTTTTTGTCCCCCTATGTTCGGCAGACGGGGCTCCTCGTCATCATTCTCACTTTGCGACCCCTTCTCCTTGTCTTCGGCATTTATCTTGCTGTCTTGTTTAAAGACCCAACAAATCCGGTGGGTATGATTGGCTAGTTTATCAGGGGTGCCATGGATCTGACTTGGATGGTCGACTATGCGGTCAAGACTAGAAGGGCCCGAATTGTTCCTTTTATATGGCTTCTTCCACTGACCGGACTTAGAGCCACTAAATCGGGCATTGACCGCGGTATCATCGGTGTTGTTATCGTTGTTTCGACGCTTGTGTCTGTTGCGTCGGGGCTTTCCATTGCTATTTTTGGCTTCAGAGGTGCCAGGTTCGCTTGCATTGTTATTGCTACGGGCTAACCGGCTGTCTTCGCCCGCGCAAAAGTGGGCCATGAGTGCCATGAGGGCTGCCATGGACTTCGGCTTTTCTTGGCCGAGGTGTCGGGCGAGCCATTCGTCACGGATGCTATGCTTAAAGTCCGCTAGTGCTTCGGCATCCGAGAAGTCGATGATCTGGTTCTTTTTAGTTACGAACCTGGTCCGGAATTTCCTGGCTGACTCTCCGGGCTGTTGAACTATGCGTCTTCTAGGTCTTCCCAGCTGCCAATAGAGTTTTCAGGCAGGATGTTCAACCAGTGCCGGGCCGGTCCCTTGAGTTTTAGGGGAAGGTATTTGATGGCGTGAAGATCATCACCACGGGCCATATGAATGTGGAGAATAAAGTCTTCAATCCATACCACGGGATCTGTTGTTCCATCATATGATTCAATATTCACGGGTTTGAACCCTTCTGGGAATTCATGTTCCATTACTTCATCGGTGAAGTAGAGGGGGTGTGCGGCGCCTCTATATCGGGCCAGATCGTGATGTAGTTCGGATGGAGTCCGTCTGTGGTTTTCGGCCCGGACGTGATTGTGCTTGTCATGTTCGGCTTGATAGCGCTCATCGCACGTCGGGGCACGCCCCGTGATCCGTAGATCGATCTGGCCAGACCTGCTTTATTCTTTAGGTCCTGCCGCATGTCATATGTGTATCCCTGAACAGTTGTGTATCTGCCTTTACGGCGAGATAGTATGCGCCGGTGTTCGGCTTGAGTCACCATTTTGTCCCGGCCACGTGGTGGTCGGTCAGCCGCATTATGTGCTGCTGGTACGGGATCGTGTGCTTCATCGTCGAATTGAGGTAGCAGTTTACGCTTTGGGTAATTTTTGGTTGGGCGCACGAGGCCGTATTCCTCGGCTGCCAGGACATTAGTCCATCTGTCATTGAGTAGATCTTGATCAGCTTGAAGTTACTGTTGTTTCCTTTTTAGGCTCCTTGTAGTGGCTATTAGCCGTTGCTTAAAGCGCTCCTACTCGAGAGGTTCCTGAGGCACGATAAAGTCTTCGTGGCCGAGGCTCACCTCATCCTCAGAGGGTGGAAGGTAATTACTGTCCTCGGAGTCTTTGTTTGCAGCCTGTTCATCAGGGCTAACTTGCCCATCCTCCCGATCGTCTTGTGCGGAGTTTTGCTCGACAGGGTTTTCTAGGTCTTCGGCATCATCCGGACTTTGGTTGTATCTCAGGAGGTTTATCCTCGAGTGGGTTTTCTTTGTCATCGCTGTTAGCTTCTTTGGGTGTATCCACCATGTACACGTCGTACGAAGAGGTGGCCGTCCAGCATCCGGTAAATGGCGGGGTTTGGGCCTCCTCTTCTCCGGCATCGTCGTCCAGACCATCGATGTTTTTGGAGTCATAACCGAGCATGTCTGTTAAGTCCTCGATAGTGGCTATAAAGTGGGTGGTGGGTGGCACATAAGATTCCCTGCTCTCAGCCCCTAGTCCGGGCTGGGCGTAGTTCAGACGTTTCTCCTTTGTAACCACAAGGGATCACATCAAGTCCAGAGCCTCGCTTAAATGCGAGGTTTGTCGAGGGAGAAAAGAATCCGTGGAGTATGGCGGGAAGGGAATTCCTCGACCGAGCTCACACGATGCTGACTCCGAGAGTTCGGAGCCAGCATCCGGGGAACAGTCCGGCTTTGTGATGGTTGTCGGAGACACTGCCTCCTCTGGCTCTCTAGTGTTGGGCCTAGTGGCCACTGATAGTCCGGCGAGCTCAGGGAGCCCGTCTTCGGACCTGGCGATACGCTCCGGATCTAGGGCCAGAGCGGAGGTTGGGGTCATGAATCCTTGGAAGATCAAGTGTCCTTGGATATCAGCGACATAATCCAAGTTTCCAAAACTAATCTAGTGACATGGGGCGTAGCTGTCGATCTGCTCTAGATGGCCAAGCGAGTTGGCCCGCAGTGGGAAGCCGCCGAATACAAAGATCTGGCCGGGGAGAAAAACCTCCCCTAGGGCCGCATCATTGTAGATGATGGATGGATCTATCGAACCTTCTGACGGTGACAAAGTGGAACATGCAATGAAAGCACCAATGCCGGTGTCGAAACTGGCGGATCTCGGGTAGGGGGTCCCGAACTGTGCGTCTAAGGTTGATGGTAACAGGAGACAAGGGACACGAACTTTTACCCAGGTTCGGGCCCTCTTGATGGAGGTAATACCCTATGTCCTGCTTGATTGATATTGATGAGTATGGGGGTTACAAGAGTTGACCTACCACGAGATCATAATGGCTAAAACCCTAGAAGTCTAGCCTGTATGATTATGATTGCTCCTATGGACTAAACCCTTCGGTTTATATAGGCACCGGAGGGTACTAGGGTTGTACAAAGTCGGTTACAGAGAAAGGAATCTTCATATCCGAATGACAGGCTTGCCATCCACGCTAAGGAGAGTCCCATCCGGACATGGGAGAGAGTCTTCTGTCTTGTATCTTCATGGCCCATCAGTCCGGCCCATGTCCAACAGGTCGGACGCCCGAGGACCCCTTAATCCAGGACTCCCTCACTAGGCATCATGTCTTCTTCCTCCTCCAACAACGTGGAAGAGGATGATTGGTTAATGAAGATCGAGCTAAAGAGAGAAGAGCCCGTGGAAGCTGTCGGAGGAGATGAGAGCAAGGAGGTTACCGTAGATCAGCCTCCGGTCTTCGAACAAATGTTGCTAGCTGAAGAGGAGGAGGATGATATCCTTAAACCTTACCTTACTCATCTTACTCTTGCTGAGATTGAAACCTTTCGCATCATTGAGATAGTTCACATACAAAATAAGTATCTCACTCATGAAAATATTCTGAATCAACAACTCATCACCCATCTCCGGAGTGTCATCCGTCGATTGGAAAATCTCTTGATCCTTAAGGACAGGATCTCTTCATCACCACCATTATCATCTTCACTACCAAAGGAGAATTAAGTATCGGGTATGGGCACTCCCCTTGGCTTCCGCCAAGCTTGGGGGAGGTGCCCTGGTATCGTATCATCCCACTATCTTTTTGCTTTTACTTATTTTATTTAGTTCGAACCTTTTGCTTTATATGAATAAAAGTTTAGTTCGATCCTTTCTTCTTTGAGAGTTTGCTTAGTGATCTATCCTTGTAATCATGTGCAAGTTATATAATAAAGTTTAGTTTTAGTTTTTGCTTTACTCTCATGTTGCAAAGAAAAGAAAATAACTAAGAAATAAAAAAGGAAATAAATAAAAGAAAGGAAATAAATAAAGAAAAGATTATATACTGATCCTATGGTAGGTGATGGCACCACATAAGGAAAAGTATAAGTAGAATTTTTTATTAGAGATTGATAAACATAGCATTAGTCAATGATGCAACTCATGAAAGAAATAATAAGGGAAGAGAAGATTCACATATAAATATACTATCCTAGAAATCTTTTGTGATTGTGAGCCCTCATCAAAATATTATATGCCAAAATTGTTGACGTTGGACAAGGAAGACAACTTAATAATTTATGTTTGTTCATATTCACATAGAAGTCATATTGTCATAGATCCTTTAACATGTGGTGCTTGCCCCCTATCTTTGCTAGCCAAAAATTCCGCACTAATTAGAGATACTACTTGTGCATCCAAAAACCCTTAAACCCAAATCTTACTTTCAAGTGTCCACCATACCTACCTAGGGATTGAGCAAGATCCCTCAAGTAAGTTGTAATCGGTGCAAAAAGGCAATAAAAATTGCTTCTAAAAGTGTGAGATCATTTAGTGTAAGAGAAAATTGAGCGTTGCACGAACTTGTGATGGTGAAGAAAAAAAGCGACAGACTGGATAATAAAGGTCACTATCACAAGGGGCAATGTAATGCGACGTTCTTTTGCACTAAGGGATTGAGCATACAAACAAATAAGGGCATGGCAACCTCTGCTTCCCTCTGCGAAGGGCCTTTCTTTTACTTTTATGCAAGAGTCAAAGTTTTTCTCTCTATTCCTTTTATTTTTCTCCGTTGGCAAGCATCATGTGGTGAGGAAAGATCTAGGCACATATGTCCAGTTGAATATGGGTGGCATGAGTTATTATTGTTGACATCACCCTTGAGGTGAGTATGTTGGGAGGCGAAACCATAAGCCCCTATCTTTCTATGTGTTCGGTTGAAACGTTTTGCTCATGTGTACTCGGTGAGTGTTAGCAATCATAGAAAACTATATGATGGTCGAGTATGTGAACTTGCCTAAAGGCTCCGACACGTGACCCTTCCTAAAAAGATGATGAATTGTAGTTGCAAAGTTGACTGAGTACATAGTTTGTTGGTTTCTAATAGAGTTTTTACTCTATACTTCGATGGTGTGATGAACTATTACTTATTCATGAGAAGTATATGATAAAAGTTCTATCATAAAAGTCCTATGTTTAATTTTTTTGCTGTTATAATAATCAACATGATGCGTTCTATGTTCGTATTTTGTTTTTATTGGCACCTCTCTCTCAAAGCATGTGGACATGTTTTTCGATTTCAGTTTTCGCTTGAGGACAAGCGAGGTCTAAGCTTGGGGGAGTTGATACGTCCATTTTGCATCATGTTTTCTTACTATTATTTGCAATGTTTTTATCCATAACAATGCTTTTTGGAGTAATTCTAATGCCTTTTCTCTCAAAATTTGCAAGGTACACACCAAGAGGTAGAATTCTGGCAGCTAGAAATCTGAACCTGGAAAAGCTATGTCAGGCCACCTATTCTGCACAACTCCAAACAAGCTGAAACTTCATGGAGATTTTTTATGGATTATTTAGGAATTGTTGGAGCAAATATGAAAGGATCGATATAGTTGACTAGAGGGGGGGGGGGTTGAATAGGCAACTAACAATTTTTAGCTTTTCTTTACAAATTTAAACTTTGCATCAAGGTAGGTTGTCTAGATATGCAACTAGGTGAGCAACCTATAAGGTGCAACAACAACAAGTACACAAGCAAGCAAGGAATACAACACAATATGAGCTAGCACAAGTAAAGGTGAGAGATAACCAAAAGTGGAGTCGGTGGAGACGAGGATGTGTTACCGAAGTTCCTTCCCTTTGAGGGGAAGTACGTCTCCGTTGGAGCGGTGTGGAGGCACAATGCTCCCCAAGAAGCCACTAGGGCCACCGTATTCTCCTCACGCCCTCACATAATGCGAGATGCCGTGATTCCACTATTGGTGCCTTTGAAGGCGGTGACCGAACCTTTACAAACAAGGTTGGGGCTATCTCCACAACTCAATTGGAGGCTCCCAACGATACCACGGAGCTTTACCACAATGGAATATGGCTCCGAGGTGACCTCAACTGTCTAGTGTGCTCAAACACCCAAGAGTAACAAGATCCACAAGGGATTAGTGGGGGGAATCAAATTTCTCTTGGTGGAAGTGTAGATCCGGGCCTTCTCAAGCAATCCCCAAAGAATCAACAAGTTTGATTGGCTAGGGAGAGAGATCGGGCGAAAAGGAGCTTTGGAGAAACAATGGAGCTTGGGGGAAAAGAGGTAGGTCAACTTGGAGAAGAAGACCTCCTTTTATAAGGGGGGAAACAAACCAACCGTTACCCCCGCTCAGCCCCGTACAGAGCGGTACTACCGCTGGGGGCAGCAATACTACTGCTATGACCAGTGGTACTACCGCTCCCCCTCGTGGTACTGCCGCGCAGACAGAGGAAAGCAAGAAGCGGAGCAGGACCTGGACCCAGGGCGGTACTAACAACGGTGGTAAGGGCGGTACTACCGCCTCTACTACCACTGCCAGTGCCTCAAAACCCGACACGAGAGGCAACAACCTTGAGTTGAGGCAGTAGGAGCGCGGAACAACAACGGTACTACAACTGAGAGCTCCAGGCGGTACTACCGCGGAGGAGCGGTACTGCCGCTTGTAGTTCATGAGCGGTACTACCGCTGGGGTCCGCGGTACTACCGCTGGTACCAGACTTCATAGAGAAGGCGACGAGGAAGCCTCCATCGAAGTGGGAAGGCTCAGAGAGTGCAAATGGGATGTATACATGATGATTCCACCCTAACCTAACCAATGCGGACCCCCTCTTGATAGTACGGTGACTCCTACGACACAAGACCACCAGAACTGAATCGAAGGAGCTACACCATCTTCGCTTAAAACTCCGAGGGGAGGGAATCGTCTCGTTCCAAAGGATGAAACTCTGAAATACTCAACGCACACGATTAGTACGCAAGAGCGTTGTCATCAATCACCAAAACTACTTAGAGAGAGAAATTCCTTAACAATCTCCCCCTTTTTGGTGGATTGCTGACAGCACGGGATTTGCACAAAGGTAAGACAAGAAAGTACATGAATCCCAAAACTACAAAATATAGACGAAGCTCCCCCTGAATGTGTTCACCTAAAAGAGGTGCCTTTGGAAAGCAAGGCACACAATTCAGGATCAACACTCCCCCTATATTTTATGAGTAGGAGTGAGCATAGTATATAACAGGATAAGCATGCAACTCACGTAAGGTACTCGACAAATTAGATAATAAAAGGATAAGGTAGCATATGTCTCACACCATATGATAGGGTACCGGGTCACACAAACACAAACCAAACAAACGCCAGAAACGAGAAAAGAGTTTGGGAGAAAGACAGGCAAGGCAGACACCCACACAAACACACGCTCGCAACTCGACAACGACAAATCCCTAAACTCTCCTCCCCTTTGGCATCGAGACAACAAAAAGGCAAAGATCACTGCTATGGCTCTAGGTGATAGAAAACTGAGGATCTCAACATCACATCCTTGCGGGATCGTCTGAAGTGCCATCATCAGTCGGAAACTGCTCGGTGTCTGAATCGGTCCAGGGGCAATGCTGCTAAATCCACTCCTCCTCATCAGTGATCTTGCCCTCAGATCCGCTAGCAACAGTCGCGCCCAACTGACGCATGAGCTCCTTGTGACGACTCCTGGCCTTCTTCTCAGCCACATGAGTCATGTACTGACCATGAGACTCCATGCAGAAGAGTTTCTTCATCTTGCTCTTGAGCTTCTTCGCCCATGAGGGCTCTGCGCGTGTCGGTGCACAAAAGGAGGGGTCCTATTTTGTACCCCTTTACTTGTGCGCGGGCAGTTGGAGCCGCTCCTACGGCCACATCTAGCGGGGCAAAGGGAGGAAGCAAAGCCACAAGACGACCACACCAACGCCAAGCCAGAAACGACAAAGAGAAGAAGGGCGAGGTGAGCTCCCCCAGCAAGGCCCTTGCCGAGGCGGCCTCCGCAGCCCCGACAAGAACCTTGTCGGGGCAACTTGCCTAACACCAGCAGAGCCACCACCCTTGAGCCCAAGAGTTCCAACACCATCAACCACTTTGGAACCGGAGCTCAAGAGGCACCTCCATGGTGGCATGTAGATCTTTGTGGAGACCAGAAACACACAAGGCTAGATGATAACCAGAAGACGGCGGTCCTCAGCAAGACCCTTGCCAAGGATACCCGTGAGACCCCCAGCAAGACCCTTGCCGGGGACGGCCATGATGCCACGGCAAGACCCTTGCCGGGGCCCCGGCAAGACTCTTGTCGAAGACATCAGCGGGGCCGCAGCCAGGCATACATCTGCCAAGACTCCACCACCGTACCCATGCAGCTGCCAGCCCGCCAGCTAGGCAAGCACTTGCATGGCGATGTGCGGCCTCTAGGCCAACTCAGCAAGCACCTGCGTGGTGGCATGCTGATCTTCGTGAAGACTCTGCCACCGCACCAACTCAGCAGCCAGCCAGCGTGGTGCTACATGCCTCGTCAGTTCGGACGCGCATCAAAGCCAGGCGAGGCGGCGACAACTGGGAAGAGCTTCCTTGCCGTCCCCAATAAAGCAGGAAGGGCACATCGGCAGCACATTAAATGCATTTGTCCTATGGTGCCAGGAGATAGACTCGGCTACTTATAGCTTTCCACCTCCTATGTGCCACTGTGGCAGCCCCTTTGACTATAAAAGGAGGCCCGCGGCGTACTGAGAGAGGATTCGGATTTTTTGGACCCTGCACGCCTTGTAGCTAGTCCAAGAACACCAGATAAACACAAACCAGCAGGAGTAGGGTATTATGCATCACTTGCGGCCCGAACCTGGATAATCCCCCTGCGTTGATCTCTCAATCTTGCTCTTTCCACAGGCCCGCGCCTGCCAACCGTAGCAAAAGGGATTCCTCATGATCCCATAGGTGTCGTTTCCCCCGACAGCCCCAAAGGGCTCATAGTCATCATCATCAGCAGCATCAGCCTCTGTCTCCATGTCAGCAGGTCCAGGCGGAATCCCAAAACTCGGAGTCGAGGTGCCCCATTTTTCCTTCTTCCTTAGACGCTTGATCTCATGAGAAACTAACTCCCTAGTCTCCAGCACCACCCTAGGATAGACATGTGCCTAGGCCTTCTCAATAAGCAACATGATAATCGGTCCATAGATAGGGCACTTGTGCTCAGGGATGGCGGAGACCAGTTCAGACCACATGACATGAGAGATATCCAAGGATTCTCCAGTGTTTTCTTCCTTCTCATGCTAGCAGAAAGAAGCATGTCCACAAGGAAAGAGTGTACCATATCCAGGTTTCCAATGTGAGGAAAGAGGATCTCCCTGAAGACGCAATGGAGAATGTCCAGAAATGCAGGAAGCTCATAGGTCTCCTTCTGAATCACTGGATGAATCTTCAAAGTACAATATGGCCAGAGAGATTGCTTGTGAGTGGAAGTTGCATTGCGGTGAGGGCGAAAGCCAACTAGGTTCTCAAGACCGTGATCTTCAACTCGAAGTAACTCCATGAAGGCCGTCCACTTGACAGAAAGCAGCTTGCCATTTTTCATCCAGGTCAGAGTTCGTTCCTTGTCTGTCCCAAGATGGACCGTGGTACAAAACCGAGCCACCAAATCAGCATCAAAGTCTTTGTTGAACTGCATGATCTTGAGAATGTTTAGCTGAGAACACATCTTAAGGGCTTCACCAAAATAGGCAGGATCCTTCTCCATGAAGTCAGTGTCGATGGTCCGAACATCAACAAAGTGATGCTTCTTTGCTTTGATCACATCAAAGTAGATGGCCCACTGAAAGCGGTTCCAGAAAGGACGGTTGACTTGGGTTCTTGATCATCCGTATAAGGGTTCCGCCGACGCCTTTCCCAGAACTCTTTTGCAGACATTTCAGCCACAGACTTGGCCCTAGGCTTGGGCTTGACCGCAATCTTCTTCTTCGGCTGAGGAGGAGGAGGAGGAGCACTTGATGAGGCAACCACTTCCTCAGAGGTGCGGTAGCGCTTGGAAGTTGAACGCCCGAGCTTGACATGATGCCTGTGCTGCTTAGAGGGGCCATCACCTGGAACCCAACAAACGGACAGAAGAAACAACACGAAAGAAAGAGCATAAGCCACCAAACAAAACAACATGGATCAAGAATTGGCAGGAATATGATGGAAGTGGGCATCCGACGGTAGTACCGCGATCAGTAAGCGGCAGTACCGCTCCAAGGAGGCAGTAGTACCACTCAAGGCGGGGGAACGGTGGTTCCCTACTGCCATGGTCAAATCCGGCACTACCAGGATGCCAAATTCAAAAATACTCCTACCAAATATCAATACAAAAAGTCTAGTCGCCTTCTCCAACCTACTCAAGCCTTGATTTAGCCAAAAATCGAGAGATGCAACAACTATTGCCCCTAAACCACTAGATCTGAAATCTAGGCAAGAAGAGAAAGGGAATGGGGGCAATACCAACATCCATGGCAAGAGGACGGGGTGGGGATCGATTACACGGAAGGGAATGGAGAGGGACGGCCCGGAGACAGTGGCCCGTCGGAGCCCTCCCGTGGCGAGTCGGTGCTGGAGAGACAAGGGGGGCCGGGAGGGTTGTGCGAATGGGTATGGGGGAGAAGAAACCTCCCCTTGCCCCGACATAACCCCCAACCCTGCCCCGCAGCGATAGTACCGCTCGGATGAGCGGTAGTACAGCTTGTCATCACAAGCGGTAGTACCGCGCACCACCAGCGGTAGTACCACCCAGCCAAGACCCCAAAGACTAGACACAATGGCTTAGCTCAAAAAGAAGAACAAACAGCAAGAAGAGAGAGCAAACTCAAAGTGACAAAAACACCAGCTAGAGGACAAGAAACACACACACCTCTTCAAGAGAGGGCGGTGGCCGAGGCCACCTATGTATGAGTCAAGATGGCATGGCGCCGCGAAGATTTTAACCTTGGGCCCGTGACCAAAACTTGTCTTTGAAGCACAAGTACCATAAAAAATGGCTAATGTGAAAGACTTGATCAATTTATGCATAATGGGGGAGGGAGAGTTCATTGAGAGAACAACACTCCCCCTATCACTACAAAAAAAATACACTTCTGTGATGATACGTGTTTGTCATAGTAGGTCGCTTTTTTTGTCATGCATGTACATCCATGACAAATTTATGACAGAATCAAGATAGTCATACCTGTGCTGTCGTAGAAGTGTTCCATGACATTACCAAAATTATCATCACGGAAGTGTCCACTTCCATGACGATAAATCGCGCGTCACAAAAGTGCTTTCGTCAAGGGTGACCGACACATGGCATCCACCATAACGGAACGCCGTTAAGCTATCAGGTCAGGTTTTGGATCCGATAACCCGTTAATAGCACCGACCAATGGGGACTTCCCACGTGTGAAATCATCATTGGCTAGAGGAAACACATGTCGGCTCATCGTTGGGACAGATGTCATCCACTCATTGGATAGGAGGCGCCTATGATAGGTCGACACATGGCACGGCCCAACTAAGGGAGTCCTGGATTAGGGGGTGTCCGGATAGCCGGACTATAACCTTTGGCCGGACTCTTGGACTAAGATACAAGATTGAGGACTTCGTCCCGTGTCCGGATGGGACTTTCCTTGGCGTGGAAGGCAAGCTTGGCAATACGGATATGTAGATCTCCTCCCATTGTAACCGACTTTGTGTAACCCTAGCCCTCTCCAGTGTCTATATAAACCGGAGGGTTTTAGTCCATAGGATGAACAACAATCATACCATAGGCTAGCTTCTAGGGTTTAACCTCTTTTATCTCATGGTAGATCTATTCTTGTACTACCCATATCATCAATATTAATCAAGCAGGAGTAGGGTTTTACCTCCATCGAGAGGGCCCGAACCTGGGTAAAAACATTGTGTCCCTCGTCTCCTGTTACCATCCGCCTACACGCACAGTTCAGGACCCCCTACCCGAGATCCGCCGGTTTTGACACCGACATTGGTGCTTCCATTGAGAGTTCCGCTGTGTCGTCGTCATCAGGAAGGATGCCTCATCCCGTCTTTAAAGACGGCACTGTTGCTAAGGGAGCTTTGGCTGTCGGCCAAACTCTCCGGCTAGGTGGTTTTCTTATGACCGCCTGTTCGGCCGCTGCACTGACGATGACTTCTCGGGCCATCAAAAGCAATCTTCATGTCAACTCGGAACTCGCCGAGCAGTTAGGTCCAATGGAGCTCTCTTCCCTAAACGAGCTCTTGGATCGCATCGCCGCCCTGGGAGTCGCTACAGATTACGATCAGATTGGGCCTAAACCCGATCTGAGAGAGATCAACTCTCCCCAGGTCACCCATCACGTTGCAATGGTGGAGGAACAATGCGATGACCCTTCATCTATCTTAAGGACTAGCTATGTCCGGATTCCCGATCCCTCCAAGCCGGATACCCGCGGAAGGGAGGTCATCACTCAAGACCTGATCCTAGAGTCAGGCAGCGGGCTAGATTCAGTGGAAAACATCCAAGAACCCAAACTTCTGAGTTCAGAAACTCCTTGGTCCCTGAGTCTCAGATTGGGTGAGGTTTCAGATTCAATTCCACCCACCCACCCAAACATAAGCAATCTATCCCAAATTAGGCAAGAGCCCAAAGAAACAATACACCATTACTAGGCCAGATTCCTCCTGGTCATGAACAGGATAAAGGACTACCGTGAGGAAGACGCAATTTCATTCTTCTGCAATAATTGCACGGACAAGGGAATCCTCAACGCCATAAGTCGCCGTGAAATTACACGCTTTGCCGACTTGGCGTACATAGTACGAAAGTACTGTGCGATGGAAAGCGCCTGGAAAACCGAAATAAAATTTTGGGACAATCCGGCCCTGAATACAAACCCAGTCCGAAATAAAAGGGTGAATTATCGCCAGACACCCGGGTAAACACCAAAAAGCAAAAACCCTCTACAGGGCATGGAACCGTACTGGAGGGATGGCTCAATGGACCCTGTAAAATTCATAGTGCAGAGGGCGCCACACCAACTCATAGCCTTAGAGCATGTTGGATACTCCGGCAGGTGGCCAAAAGTGGCGAAGATCTTCTAACCCCAGAAGCCACAGAGCATCAGCCCAGGGATACCAGTATGGTATTAACAGTCTTCGAGACTTTCGCATCAAATAATATGCGAAAACAAACACTCCGCAGCCTTGTCGAAGAATACCACGTGGCAACAATAAACCCATGGAGTGACACGGCTATTAATTTTAATGCCAGTGACGAACCTAAATTCCGAACAGCCCGAGCACCAGCCGCAATTGTCCTCAATCCAATAGTGGACGGCTTTCGACTCACCAAGGTACTCATGGACGGTGGCAGCGGATTGAACCTCATTTATGAGGAAACCCTTTGAAAAATGGAAATAGACTGGAACCACATTGAGCGAAGCAACACAACCTTTAGAGGAATAATCCCCAGTCGGGAAGCGCGTTGTACAGGAAAAATCACACTAGATGTGGTGTTTGGCACGCCAGATAATTACAGGTCCGAAGAGGTCACGTTCCAAGTGGCCCTGTTCAGTAGTAGCCCCGTTCAGTAGCGGATACCTTTAGAGGAATAATCCCCAGTCGGGAAGCGCGTTTTACAGGAAAAATCACACTAGATGTGGTGTTCGGCACGCCAGATAATTACAGGTCCGAAGAGGTCACGTTCCAAATGGCCCCGTTCAGTAGCGGATACCACGCTCTATTAGGGAGGGAGGCATTTACAATCTTCCAAGCCATACCCCATTATAGGTACATGAAGCTCAAAATGCCCAGGCCCAACGGAATCATCACTCTTGCTAGTGATCCGGACATAGCACTCCGTGCCGAAAATAAGACAGCCGCACTGGCCCTCGAGGCACTATCCGAATCCCTAGCGGCCGAGGAACTGACTGCACTGCGCTCCACGGTGAACAGGGATGACGTGATACTCGATAAAAGATCCAAGTCCACCTCCTTTAAACCGGTGGACGAAATAGTCAAATTCCTAGTCCATCCAATGGACCCTACAAAAACAGCTTCCATCGGGGCACAATTAAACCCTGATGTCGATGCTGCACTACGAGATTTCCTACGCGAGAACTGGGACATTTTTGCCTGGCACCCTTCAGACATGCCAGGAATCCCACATAGGCTGGCCGAGCACAGCCTAAATATCCTAAAAGGATTCAAGCCAGTCAAGCAGGGTCTTCGGCGTTTCTCCAAACCTAAGAGACAAGCCATGGGAGAGGAACTAGCCAAGCTATTGGAGGCCGGATTCATCAGAGACATAAAACATCCAGACTGGCTAGCAAACCTGGTGATGGTACCAAAGAAGGACAAATCTTGGCGCTTGTGCGTTAATTTTAAGGACCTCAACAAGGCTTGCCCAAAGGATCCCTTCCCCCTCCCCCACATCGATCAAATCATCGACGCTACCGCAGGACACGATTCATTGTGTTTCCTCGATGCATACTCCGGCTACCATCAAATTAAGATGGCAGAGCCAGTCCAAGCTGCAACAGCATTCATCACACCATACGGCCCATTCTGCTTCAACACAATGCCCTTCGAGCTAAAAAACGCCGGCGCAACATATCAGCGCATGATTCAGACATGTCTGGCAAACCAAATCGGCAAAACAGTGGAGGCATACGTAGATGACGTGGTCGTCAAAACCAAGCATGTCAAATCTCTAGTAGACGACTTGAGGCTCACATTCGATAACCTCCGAACATACGACATCAAGCTCAACCCGAAAAAATGCATTTTCGGCGTACCAGCCGGAAAGCTCTTGGGCTTCATTGTATCTGGTAGAGGAATTGAAGCAAATCCAACCAAGATCCGAGCTCTGTCACAATTGTACATCCCAAAGGACCTCAAACAAATACAAAAATTGACCGGATGCGTGGCAACTCTAAGCCGCTTTATCTCTCGCTTGGAAGAAAAGGCATTACCCCTTTATCGCCTCCTCCGGCGCACCGAACACTTCGAGTGGACGGATGCCGCCACGGCCGGACTCAACGAAATAAAAGCCATATTGGCAACAAACCCAGTCCTGGCCGCGCCAAACATTGGCTAACCAATGCTATTATGCATTGCGGCAACTCATCAAGTTGTAAGCGCAGTGCTCGTCGTCAAACGAGAAACGGACGAACACAAATTCCCCCTTCAAAAGCTGGTTTACTATGTGTCCACTGTCCTTACTCCATGCAAGTCACGGTACCCGCATTATCAAAAGATAGCGTACGCGGTATTTATGTCATCCCGGAAGCTGCGACACTACTTTCAAGAGTGTTCGATAACGGTAGCCTAGGAAGTACCACTTAACGATATCATAAACAACCGCGACGCGACGGGCCGGATTGCCAAATGGTCCATTGAGCTCCTCCCGTTTGACATAAATTACAAGCCACGGCGAGCTATTAAGTCGCAAGTTTTGGCCGACTTTGTCGCTGAATGGACGGAAGCCGAACTCCCTAAAGAGTACGACACATATTCCAACTGGATCATGCACTTCGATGGCTCCAAAATGTTGGCTGGTCTGGGGGCTGGCGCCATTTGACGTCCCCAATAGGAGATACAGTTCAATACGTACTCCAGATAATGTATACGGACTCTAACAACGCAGCCGAATATGAGGCCCTTCTACATGGTCTTCGGATGGCAGTATCCATGGGCATTCAACGCCTAGAGGTGTGCGGGGTTTTGAACCTCGCGATATCCCAAATAAATGGAGACTTTGATGCCAAGGATCCGAAAATGGCAGCTTATCGCAACACCGTCCTAAAAATGTCAGCTCGGTTCGAGGGGCTCGAATTTCACCATATAGCCCGGGAAAACAACCAGGCAGCAGATGTCCTGGCACGCATCGGCGCAAAACGCGACGCCGTCCCCCCCAACATCTTCTTGGAGAGGCTGTTCAAGCCATCCGTAGTATGGGAAGGGGAACCCGGAAATAACAGCCCGGACCCAACCGCACTGCCCGACACTGAACATTCTGACATAATTGGAGGCTCTGCCAACAAAATAACATCTTCAGCCCACGTAATAATGGCAGTCATCGCCCCGTGGACAGAACCATTCCTAGCCTACCTAACTAGGCAGGAACTTCCTAAGGACCAAAACGAGGCACGCTGCATAGTGCGGTGATCTAAAGCCTATAAAGTCCATGAGGGAGAGCTTTATAAGAAAAGCACCACCGGAGTCCATCAAAGGTGCATCTCCGAAGAGGAAGGGCAGAATCTTCTGGCAGAAATTTATGCCGGACTTGGCGGTCAGCACGCTGCAGCTCGGGACCTTGTAAGCAAGGCCTTCCGTACATGCTTTTATTGGCCGACGGCCCGGGCAGACGCTCAGGACTTAGTCCAACGTTGCGTTGGTTGCCAGCTTTTTGCAAACCAAAGCCATATGCCACCCACCGCCCTCCATACTAACCCCATCACCTGGCCCTTCGCGGTTTGGGGGCTTGACATGGTTGGACCCCTTAAAGGAGGAACCCACAAGCAAAAATACTTACTGGTCATGGTGGATAAGTTCACCAAATGGATAGAAGCCAAGCCTGTTAAGACGGCCGAATATGGACCGGTGATAGACTTCATATCCGGGGTCGTACACCGTTACGGCGTCCCCCACAGCATCATCACTGATAACGGCACGAACTTTACGGCCGACGAGGTAAAACTCTGGTGCAAAAACATGGGCATCAATCTCAATTATGCTTCAGTCTATCACCCACAAACTAACGGTCAGGTCGAGCGAGCAAATGGTCTTATCATGAGCGGCATCAAACCCAGATTAGTGCGGTCCCTCAAGGAATCTAACACGCATTGGGTAGAGGAGCTCGACTCCGTACTCTGGGGGCTGCGGACCACGCCGAATCGCACTACCGGATACACACCATTGTTTATGGTATACGGCGCAGAGGCGGTTCTGCCCTGCGACATAATTCATGACTCACCTCGAGTGCGCATGTACGAAGAAAGAGAAGCCGAGCTAGATCGGCAGGACAGTTTGGACGCCTTGGAGGAGGAGCGTGACGTGGCAAAAGCCCGTTCCGCATTCTATCAACAGCAGGCTCGAAGATACCAAAGCAGAGAAGTACGGGCCAAAACTTACAATGTCGGCGAGTTAGTTCTACGCCTGCCGGATAAGAAAAAGGACAAACTCAAGCCCAAATGGGAAGGTCCCTTCATCACTGACAAGTCCTGACTGGTGGAGCGTACCGTCTACGGGATGCATCGGATAATCGACTCGAGCCGAACCCATGGAACGCAGCCCGACTCCGAAGATTCTACGCCTAACGCCGGACTCTGTGTTCGTCTCCTTCCTCTGTCCATTTTTTATACACTATCTGTCTTATATTTTTCTCCTTTTCCCTTTCTTTTCTCTCACAACCTTTAGAGGCCCATTCGTGCCTTGTTTGCACGCAACTGACGCGCTATTCGCGCTCATTATACCTTGGGGCTTCTTTAACAGAAGCTTATTCATACGGGCTTTATGCCCAACACATGTGTTACCCTTCCGCATGTACCCTTTGTTCACCATTATATGCATCGATATGACTTAAGTTTTGGCCAAGCTGGGTTGCCTGGCTCTTGTATTTATGCCCTACGTTCCCGTTAATTCGGCTAGGGCATAAGGGGAGCACCTCTGCGATTGTTACTGTCGGGTCAGCCGAATGTGTACCTCAGACTGGGTGAAGCCTAAAGCTAACGTTCTTAAGGGAATATTCGGTCGGTGAACTAAAGATGATTTTTCACTTATTTACTTATGCGCCCCCAGATGTGTTTTCTGCGTCTCTTCTCGCAGTCCGGACATGCACTTTAGGGCATGCCTCCCAGGGAAAGGAACCCCTAACAGAACTATTCTCCCTGGAAGATGTTTCTTACTAACCATGTAATATAATAGAACTAGTTGGGCACTTGTCTGTTTAAGCACTAATGACCCCTACGCCTGGTCTCCATGCATGCCCCAGTTCTTACATAACCGAGAGGGTACTCGGATACACTCCAGACCGTCGGGTCCCGAGGTTGAAGCGAAAAGGTCCGCCACGACAAACGATCTACAATCCGGCTAGAAGGCATTATACATGTCACTTTAAATTACATAGTCAATTCGACTGGTTGAATTCCTCTTCAATACCATCCAATAGGCTATCTAGTCTACAGTCCTGTTGGGAATACTTTGCGGCCAATTAGACTTGGCTGTACACTAAGTTCACAGGGATCTCCTTCCCATCGGGCCCAACAGGTCCAACCACGACCATGTGGTTTGGGTCAGCCTTCGTGTACCGCGTCTTCACCATGGCCCAGGCTTCCCTGGCACCTTGACGGCAGGCTGATATCTTCCATAATCGGAAGCGCCGCTGTGCTCCCTTTAGCTTCTCCGCAAGATCTCGAAGTCCTTCGGGCACGGAGACGGATGGCCACAAGGCCTGGGCGACGCCTTGCATCACCTACCGAACTCGTTCATGCAGTTGTGAGAGCTCGGGAAGAAGGTCACCCGTAGAACCGGGCATTTCCTTTGCAGGACGACCTGTTAGCATACCTACAGACATAACTCTGACAACCAACTTCCTCGCCAAACTCTTTTCCAAAGTTCGTTCAAGCACTTACTAAATATGCCGCGTCGAAGCCGCCGATTCTCCTTAATGGAGTCCGACAGTTGGGCACGAACATCCTTTAGTTCCACGCCCAGCTTGGTGTTGGCATCTAGGAGATCATTCTTCTCCTGCCTCACCCTCGTAAGCACGCTCTCACCGACCTTCAGCTGGCGTAGGAGCTGTTGCTTATCCGGATTTACTCCAGCGTCATCTGCAATTTTATCGTCAGATCTGCATATACACCGCACTTTATATGATACTTATCATTTGAAGGATATATTACCAGAGGGGGTCTCTTTGGGCTCCCCTGCCATGACAGTGCGGCCTGAAGTTGGGCTTTGCACTCTTCCAGCTCCTGGGACAGTTGGGTATTCTTTTCTGTAAGAACCTGCATAACAAATGATCCTTAAATCAGTTATTCTAACTGTTTCAAGTCTCAGGGGCTACTGATATATATAATCACCAAATTTTCTCACCCGTATGTCTTTTACATACTGCTCCATGGCTCTGGCTAGACCATTTTGAGCGGCACGGAGGTACGCATCTGTCGAGTTGAAGGAATCCAATGCCTCTTGGGAGAAACAAGCGTCACGAAGAACAGTCCGGCGACGCCTGTGGTTCATGGCACTTTCCAGCTCGGAATTGGTGGCGGACAGTCTATCCGCATCCTCTGTCGGAGGAGCGCCCGGCGCACGCCTCGTATTCGTGCCCGCCTCCGAATTCGGCCTTGGAACTTGGCTGGTGGAGGCGCGATTAGTAGCCTCTCCGGATATAGTCCGGCGAGCGCTCTTTTTCCTAAAAAGAAGGCATGGGCGTTAGTATGCCTCTGAGAATAATGTCTTGGAATAAAGATGGCGCACCGTACCGCTGCGCCGGTGTCTCAATCCGGACTGCGTGTCTTTTCAGCCTGCCTGGCCTCGCGGCCCCTTGTTGGCTAGTCGCCACAGGCTCGGCCTTCCGCCTCGAGGACCTCCCCTGCAAAACACGGTTGTTATACGGTAATCAAAAACACGCAAGGACGGATCCCTTTTCGAAGTACTGGGACTTCGGTCTCAGTTACCTGTGAGGCTGGAAGTAGCCCAGGGTAATCGGCCGTAATGGCCACCAAGGCATTGTCATTGCTCAATTGGTAAAATACCCCATCGATCAGCTCCACAGATATGTCCGGATCCTCTTGGGAGGCCGGTTCAAGGGACCATTCCGGGTCCTCGGGTTGTGGAGGAGGTTTGTTTATCTCCCTTACAGCCTGGCGCAGCTCCTGCGTTGAAATCACTAGACCGAATACTTAACTATGGGAATATGAAATGGATGGGCGAGAAAAAGTGTCCGCTTACCCAGCTCGGAGGATTGTACATAGAAAATCCGCCCTACGGGTTGACGCGGAGGAATTCCTCCTCTTCTCCTTTGTACAAAGTGGATAAGATCTTTATTAGAGCAGCAACCGATTCCGGCCCTTTACGGCCATAGCGGGTGGCGTCATCCTCCCCGTTGAAATCCCACATGGGGTGGCCTCTATACTGAAGCGGCTGCACCCCCCGCATAATACATGTGGCCATGAACTCGATCATGGTCAATCCGGATTGAGCTAACAAACTTATTCGCTCATCTGGTAAAGAACATCCCTGTCATCTTCCTCCTGGGGCTCCATGGACGCCAGCTTCGGCGCTTCTTCAAAGGAGTGTTGTCAAACTCAGGGAGGCCGATTCGAATAGGGTCCGGGAGGGGGACGTCTTCTATATAAAACCATTCTGAAGGCCAGTCTTCAGACGTCTTCTTTGGGGTTCCGGATAGATATCCGGTCCCAGCAATACGCCACACTTCGGCTCCGCCCACTTGATATATTGACCCCTCCTGAGAACGGGGCACAAGGCAGAACAACTTCTTCCATAGCGGGAAATGAGCCTCACAGCCCAAAAACAGCTCGCAAAGGGCTACGAAGCCCGCGATATGCAATATGGAGGCAGGAGTAAGGTTGTGCAACTGGAGGCCGTAGAACTCCAGTAGCCCCCAGAGAAACGGATGAATTGGAAATCCGAGCCCTCTTACCAAATGAGAGACAAGGTATACCCGCTCTCCCTTGGAGGGATTAGGAAGGCTCTCCGCTTGCTCTCTGCTATTATAGGTGGCGAGCCCGGCTCGAACCGGGACCATGTATGCTGGGGGAAGAAATCCCTTGGTCTGAAGCATCACTAATTTGCTGTGCAGGATGGAACATCTCTCCCAATCTCCAGGCTTGGGGCTAGGGGAGCGAGAGGAGGAGCTGCGTCGACCGGCCATGATGGAATGGATCTCTGTCAGATGCGCTCCAGTGAAGGCTCGCCAAGGGAGGATGGTGTGATTTGGATCTGAATCCTCGTCTCTTTAATAGGCAGCTCATTCACACAGCTAGGGGGGTAAATGTAAAAACACCCTGGCTCTTCACATTCGCTCGACACATGGAAAGTGGCCATTATTGGGTGTGGAAGCCAAGGAGCGCAACATTCACAAGAAGCTGGACACTATTTAAACAGGTACACAGAATTGGAGAGGAACCTGCCTTGCAATGCCGAAGACAATCTGCGCGCCGGACTCATCGTCATTGAAGCCTGGTTCGGGGGCTGCTGAGGGAGTCCTGGATTATGGGGTGTCCGGATAGCCGGACTATAACCTTTGGCCGGACTCTTGGACTATGAAGATACAAGATTGAAGACTTCGTCCCATGTCCGGATGGGACTTTCCTTGGCGTGGAAGGCAAGCTTGGCAATACGGATATGTAGATCTCCTCCCATTGTAACCGACTCTGTGTAACCCTAGCCCTCTCCGGTATCTATATAAACCGGAGGGTTTTAGTCCATAGGACGAACAACAATCATACCATAGGCTAGCTTCTAGGGTTTAGCCTCTTTGATCTCGTGGTAGATCTACTCTTGTACTACCCATATCATCAATATTAATCAAGCAGGAGTAGGGTTTTACCTCCATCGAGAGGGCCCGAACCTGGGTAAAAACATTGTGTACCTTGTCTCCTGTTACCATCCACCTAGACGCACAGTTCGGGACCCCCTACCCGAGATCCGCCAGTTTTGACACCGACACCAAAAGTGGCCCATTCCGGTGAAAAAAGTCGGCCCAGTAAAAATTAGCAGGCCGGCCCATATAAGGCCTACTTGTGTTAGGTCCATTTAAGCCCACGGCCCATATGAGATGTGCCAATTCGGCTCGTTAAAGATTTGACACCATTGCAGCCCATTGTTAGTTCGAGCCCGTTAACAGCCCGCTATATATTTGGGCCCAATATCGGCCGATGAGATTTTGGCCTGTTAATGGCCTATTTAATGGATGGGCCAATT
The DNA here is from genome assembly GCF_018294505.1 of Triticum aestivum. Lineage (NCBI taxonomy): Eukaryota > Viridiplantae > Streptophyta > Magnoliopsida > Poales > Poaceae > Triticum > Triticum aestivum. The sequence continues at coordinate 113,929,894 of NC_057803.1, forward strand.
TTCAGGATGTACATCTTTCGGCCTTTTAGCGACCCATTTAAATGTTGGGCTAATTTCCGGCCTGGTGTGTCTTTCAGCCTGTTGACGGCCCATAAATCTGATGGGCCATTTGTAGTCGGACTTGAGTTTCGGCCTTTTAGCGACCCATTTAAGTGTTGGGCCAATTTCTGGCCTGGTGTCACTTTCAGCCTGTTGGCGGCCCATAAATCAGTTGGGCCCATTGTAGTCGGACCTGAGTTTTGGCTTTTTAATGACCCATTTAAGTGTTGGGCCAATTCCCGGCCCTGTGTGCCTTTCGGCCTGTTCATAGACCATAAATGAGTTGGGCCATTTGTAGTCGGACCTTAGCTTTGGCCTCTTAACGGCCCATGCCCTTCATGGTCCAATACCAGCCCGGTTTCTCTTTCGGCCTGCTAAAGGCCCACAACACAGTTGGGCCATTTACAATACGACCTGACTTTCGGCCTCTTAGCGGCCCATGCTCTTCTTGGTCCAATACAAGCCTGCTGTCTCTTTCGGCCTGGTAAAGGCCTACAGTATAGTTGGGCCATAAGTAGCCCAAACTTAGTAATGGCCTGTTAACGGCCCGTGAAATAAATTGGGGCCACCTATTGCCCGCTTCGATGTCGGCCTGTTAACGACCCGGGAGGTAAGAGGGACGACCATTAACTTTCGGCCTAGTAACGGCCCATTAACTTAATGGGCCCACTAAAGTTCGTTCATGTCTTTAGGCCAAATTAGATAATTTGAGCCCATTATGACGAGCAAAGGTACGACATATAGGGAATAATGTTGCACATCCAGAATATATTACAGGAAATTACATCCACTGGGCAATCAAAGATTGATGCTAGTGCAAATAAATGAGCAGAACCTAACCATCTACAACGTTACAATCTGCAACCTCAGCACAGATGACGCCCATAAGCATGTGGGTAAGTTCTTGCTGCTCTGCCACACTGTCTTTGCAAACATTGATCAGTTGTTGTGTCGCACGACTCTGCACCTCTGATTCATCCACCATTTCCATCATTGCTTCAGCCATTAATTGGTTCACAAACATACATTTATTCCATCGCATTCGAGATAGAGGATATTGGACAGATTCAGATGGCGATTTTGGCAGGCTTGTATTATTGATAGTGGAGAGTGTCTTGACCACTACATCATAACATAAATTAGGACGGGAACCAAACAGATTAATCATGAGTTATTGCCATATTACCTGGCCTAGATTTACTGGAAAGAAACAATGGGGTTGCCTTGCTATTTTCAGAGTTTGTCTTCTTATCTTCAGCAGCCTGCACAAAATTAACACACTAGCATTGCTATCATTGGCCAAGTCAGATAATAGGAAAGCAACATTGACACAACGAACGTTTGGGCAACTAGCCTACACAAAATTAACACAATATGGCACATCTATCATCAGCCAGGTAAGGTAATACGAAAGCAACATTGACACAATGAATGAATGGGCAACCAGAGAAGAACTACAATTCAGTAATGTGCATGATATGAGATAGCACATTCATGCAGCTCAGTACGCAAAACTACCAGGCAGTTTTCCTTACAAAAATCAACATTGGCACCATTAAAAATTTTCTACAACTAATTTTAGATCAGATAAAGGTTAGATTCAGGCCGATTAACAAAATACATGCCGATGTAAAAATATAGTGATATACAACAGGTACTTACATCAGCACTGGAGCACAGAGAATTCCTGCAAGATACTTTCCTCGAATACGATCCCAATGGAGGAAGACTTGTATCGTTTAACCTTATTTTCTAAAAGAGAGACGAGTAAGAAACATGTAGAAAATATGATCAGAATGCAGCATATTTCATGATGCGAGGATACGCACATGCTTCTTAGAATGGAGTCGACATTCTTTTGCTGGACTGGAGCGGACTAGTTCTTTGGCCACTGGAATCTGCTTATTATCAGTGGGAGTTGGGTTTCTCTGTGCTGGAGCAATATCTATGAAAAATGGAGTTGGTTTATTATCTCCTGGCGTTTGGATCTTTTGCAAAGACCTGGTTTGTAACCCTTCAGATTCTAACATAGTCATCTTCCCCTTGCATGCCTTATATAGAAGAATGGTGAATCAGTTATAAAACATGCTACAGCAGAGATGGAATAGGTACTGAAGAATAGAAAGGCATGACATATTGACATGTATTCACTCCATCCGGAAATAAATGGATGGGTCTAGGCGTATTTCAGTTCTAGATACATCCAGTTTTATCCATTTCTGCGACATTTAATCCGGACGGAGTGAGTATGATGTAAGAGCTAGGGATACGACAGGACAACACAGTAAAAAACCACTGAAAAACCCACTGCAGAACCAAAGTATTCAAACCCACTGATATGAGATAGTACACTCATGCAGCTCAGGATGCAAAACTACCAGGCAGTTTTCCTTGCAAAAATGCCTTTAATCATACATTTTGCTACAACTAAATTTAGATCAGATAAAGGTTGGATTCACGCCGATTAACAAAATACATGCTGATGTCAAAATATAGTGATATACAACATGTACTTACATCTACATTGGAGCACAAAGAATTCCTGCAAGAATCTTTCCTCATAAACGATACCATTGCAGAAAATCTTCTATCTGTTAAGCTTATTTTCTAAAAGAGAGATGGGTAAGAAACATGTAGAAAATATGATTAGCATGCTATAAAATTTCATGATGCAAGGATAAGCACACGCTTCTTAGAATTGAGTTGACATATTTTTGCTGGACTAGAGCGGACTAGTTCTTTGGCCACTGGAATCTACTTATTATCAGTAGGAGTTCGGTTTCTCTGTGCTGGAGCAGTATCTTTAAAAACTAGAGTTGGTTTATTATCTCCTGGCGTTTGGATCTTTTGCAAAGGCCTTGTTTGTAACCCTTCAGATTCTAACATAGTCGTCTTCCCCTTGCATGCCTTGTATAGAAGAATGGTGCTTTAATTATAAAACATGCGGCAGTAGAGAGATGGAATAGGTACTGAAATATAGAAAGGCATGACATATTGACATGCAGTCCCTCCATCCGGAAAAAAATGGATGGGTCTAGGTGTATTTCAGTTCGAGATACATCCTTTTTTATCCATTTCGGCAACATGTAATCCGTACAGAGGGAGTATGGTGTAAGAGCTAGGGATACGACAGGACAACACAGCAAAAAAACACTAGTTGAATGTAAAACTGTATGCTAGCGGAATACATACAGAAATAACTAAGGCAACATACATGTGTATGATTGGGAAAATAAGATGGCATTGCAACAGAGCACTAGAACATCACTTCAATGTAAAAAAACATGGTATGGTAGACAGATGAAGTACATACTGATGAATAACAATGCATAAGATATTCAGAAGCATGATGTCCAAATTAAGCAGATGGCATTGCGATAGAGTAGAATGACAGTACTTGAATTTGAAAACATGTTATCATGAATGGAATAGGTACTGAAAAACAGGAAGGCATGACATATTTACATGCATGATCAGCATGCTAAGCACATGGCATTGCAACAGAGTAGATACACTCCAGGACATTATATGCATGTTGTACCCATATCACAGGCCAAGTTAGAGCAAGGACCTTGTGGGGTGAAGAGGATTCATCATCTTTCTGCAAGTCTTCTGAAGAACTGCCTTTACTTGTTCCATCATATTGGGTATCATTGACATCAAGTTTATTGGCCTTTACATTGCTCCGTGAGGTTCTTGTGGATATATCAGTGTGTGCAATTATATCTGACATGCATGGAAGACAACTAGTAGTTAGATTTATGTAATGAGTGCCTGTAGGAGACGACATAAATAGTAGGACTAGGGTTAACTAGCAGCAACAAGTCCCATAAACTAAAGGGAGAACACAGATGAAAGCTACATAATATGTATCGTTTGTACTCGAGATTAACTAGATGGCACACAAAAGTATTAAAGAACAACATAGGAAATACTAGAAGTGGTATAATACTATAATCACCAGCCTGTGGGATAGCATTGGCTGATGGATGATAAGTATGGAACAGTGTTACCTAAAGAACAAGTATCTTAGCTGAACTATGGAATAATGTTAACTCCTGAACAAGACCCGTAAGAGATCAACATGAATATACAGTGAAATGTGATGATCTATTTTCAATGCTTAGATGAATAAAAAAGCCATAAATGTTGCACACAAGTAAGATGAGGGTACAACCTATCTGGCTGCCATCCATAGGAGTGAGCATCATGTGCTGACTTGTCGATGGCCCTGCAGTTGTTGTGGTTGTGCATGTCGGGCACGCGCATTCGATGCAGGGAACTATTGAGTGGGGACTATAGCTCCCTTCTGGTGTATGCTTCCCTTGTTGGAGCAGCTGCGGTGAGTCGGAAGACGGTGTGTCTGAAGATGCAGATAACGCATAATGTTAAGAACGGCATATCTCTTTGATATGAAGAAATACACTAAGAGATCAACAGCAAGGTACGAGAGTGGTCACACGTCTGTTGACTGAAGACTAAATTGGGGTCACACTATTTTATTATATTTTGGTACTGTCCGATCTACGCCGGACGGCTGGCCGTCTTGTGCCTCTCGGCTGACACTGTTCGGAATCATCCCCGAAGAGCCAGCGACCAACGGCAGAGCAGCCTGCCTCCGCCGTCTGTGGCCCCGGCCAAAACCCCGCTCCCTGCCCCACCGCACTGCCGTGGTTGCGCCGCCCCCGGGACAATCCACAAAGACTCCCCGTCATCTAGATCCGGCGGCGGCAATACCTTCAACCCACGCAACTCTAAAAGATAGCCATCTAAGCGCTCCTTCCGCGGCGAACTTTGCGGCCCCGCACCCTGACGTTAGACACCAGCCAACCGGCAGCCTAGGAGCTCTGCCGCCTCGAGGGGTGCTGCTTCCCATTGCAAATCGATTGGCCTAGAATAAAAATTCAGACAACTGACACCTAAATAAAGTGATTTGAGATGAGGGTGCGACCTATCTGGCGGCATGGTGAAGTAGGCAGGTCTAGCTGCCGAGTCGGTGAGGCCGGCGCGGTTGCGGTGGCGACCGGCGGCAGGGAAAGAGCGATGTCACGATGGTTGACGGCTACGCGGAAGCAGCGCCAGGACTCTGGACGGATCCGAAGTTGGAGCCGCTCCGGCGCCGTGAACAACGGCGGGGGTGAATCGGCTTCGGTACGGTTCACGCGGCCGTCGTCGAGGCAGCACCAGCAGCATGGAGTAAGAGGCACACGTCCCAGTGCATGACGGCAAATGGACAGCGTCTTCGGCATTAGGGAGGAGGGTGGCTGAGGGAGTCTTGGATTAGGGGGTCTTTGGACAGCCGGACTATCTCCATTGGCCAGACTGTTAGACTATGAAGATACAAGATTGAAGACTTCGTCTCATGTCCGGATGGGACTCTCATTGGCGTGGAAGGCAAGCTAGGCAATACGGATATGGATATCTCCTCCTTTGTAACTGACCTTGTGTAACCCTAACCCTCTCTGGTGTCTATATAAACCGAAGGGTTTTAGTCCATAGGGCAACAACCATAACATACAATCATACCATAGGCTAGCTTCTAGGGTTTAGCCTGTCTGATCTCGTGGTAGATCTACTCTTGTACTACCCATATCATCAATATCAATCAAGCAGGACGTAGGGTTTTACCTCCATCAAGAGGGCCCGAACCTGGGTAAAACAGCGTGTCCCCTGCCTCCTGTTACCATCCGGCCTAGACGCACAGTTCGGGACCCCCTACCCGAGATCCGCCGGTTTTGACACCGACATTGGTGCTTTCATTGAGAGTTCCTCTGTGTCGTCGCCGTTAGGCTTGATGTCTCCTACTATCATCGATAGCGATGCGGTCCAGGGTGAGACCTTTTTCCTAGGATAGATCTTCGTATTCGGCGGCTTTGCACTACGGGTTAATTCGCGTGGCCTTCTGGAGCAGATTGAAAGCTATGCCCCTGGCCATCAGGTTAGATTTGTAAGTTTGAACTACACGGCCGACATCCGCGGAGACTTGATCTTCAATGGATTCGAGCCACAGCCGGGCGCTTCACACTGTCGCGATGGGTATGACCTAGCTCTGCCGCCGAACAGTACCCTAGAGGTTGCGCCCGCATCAGCTCTGACCCTTAGCTCGGAGCCAACTGCGCCAGTTGAGGACGGGTGGTTAGACACCGCCTCAGGGGCTGCAGTATCAACGGTGATTGAGCCGAACACCAGCCTAACCCTCTGCGCAACCCGTGACTCCAAGGTGCCGGACTCTTTTCCGGACTCCGAACCATCCGCGCCCCTGCCAATCGAATCCGATTGGGCGCCGATCATGGAATTCACCGCCGCGGATATCTTTCAGCACTCGCCCTTCAGTGACATTCTGAATTCACTAAGGTTTCTCTCTTTGTCAGGAGAGCCCTGGCTGGATTATGGCCAATAGGATTGGGATGCGGACGACGAAGAAATTCGACGCCCACCCACCACCCACTTTGTAGCCACTATCGATGATTTAACCGACATGCTCAACTTCGACTCCGAAGACATCGACGGTATGGACGATGATGTAGGAGACGAACATGAACCAGCACCTATAGGGCACTGGAAAGCCACCTCGTCATATGACATATACATGGTGGATACACCCAAAGAAGGCAAGGGCGATGGGATAGCGGAGGGTGACCCCTCCAAGAAGCAACCCAAACGCCGACGTCAGCGGCGCCGCTCTAAGTCCCGCCAAAGCAAAAGTGGTGATACCGGTACAGGAGATAATAACACTCCGGATAGTGTCGAAGAAAACAACAAACCCCTCCAGCAAGATTTAGAGCAGGAGGATGGAGGAGCCAGCTCTCCTGAGAGAGCGGCAGATGGAGAGGAGGAGGATGGCAATCACATGCCCCCCTCCGAAGACGAGGCAAGCCTCAGCGACGATGAATTCGCCGTACCAGAGGATCCCGTCGAACAAGAGCGCTTCAAGCGCCGGCTTATGGCCACGGCAAATAGCCTGAAGAAAAAGCAGCAGCAGCTTCAAGCTGATCAAGATCTACTGGCTGACGAATGGACTGAAATCCTCACGGCCGAGGAATATAAACTCGAGCGCCCCTCCAAGAGTTACCCAAGGCACAGGTTACTACCCCGACTGGAGGAAGAAGCGTATGATACGGCTGATCAGCCACCTCGTGGCCGTGATAGAGAGGCATTCCAGCCAAAAGCTCAGCCTCCACCCCAACGCCATTCAAATAAAAAGGCATGGGGAGATATGCCAGACCTGCGAGACATATTGCAGGACAAGGCAAAGCAGTCAAGATCAATCTACGGATCACGAGGGCGCACCACTCTGCGAGACGACAAACGTCACGCCGGATACAGTAAAAGCAAATTTGGCCGGGCTGAACACAGCGGGCAAGACCCATTCGAGCTGCGTCGCAATATAGCCCAATACTGAGGCGCCGCACACCCCTTATGCTTCACAGACGAAGTAATGGAACATCAATTCCTAGAAGGTTTCAAACCTGTAAATATTGAATCATACGACGGCACAACAGATCCTGCAGTATGGATTGAGGACTTCCTCCTCCACATCCACATGGCCCGCGGCGATGACTTACACGCCATCAAATACCTCCCACTAAAGCTCAAAGGACCAGCGCGACATTGGCTTAATAGCTTGCCAGCAGACTCCATTAGCTGTTGGGAAGATCTGGAAGCCGCATTCCTCGACAAATTTTAGGGCACTTATGTGCGACCACCAGACGCCGATGATTTGAGCCACATAATTCAGCGGCCAGAAGAGTCGGCCAGGCAATTCTAGACTCGGTTCCTTACAAAGAAAAATCAAATCGTCGACTGTCCGGATGCGGAGGCCTTAGCGGCTTTCAAGCACAACATCCGAGACGAGTGGCTAGCCCGGCACCTTGGTCAGGAAAAGCCGAAATCTATGGCAGCTCTCACGACGCTCATGACCCGCTTTTGTGCGGGAGAAGACAGCTGGCTGGCTCGCAGTAATAACATATCAAAGAACCATGGTACCTCAGATACCAAGGACGGCAATAGCAGGTCATGTCACAACAAGCATAAGCGCCGCATTAACAGCGAAAATACTGAGGATACGGCAGTCAATGCCGGATTCAAAGGCTCTAAACCCGGTCAGCGGAAAAAGCCATTCAAACAAAGTACGCCGGGTCCGTCCAGCTTGGACCGTATACTCGATCGCTCGTGTCAAATACACGGCACCCCAGACAAGCCAGCCAATCACACCAACAGGGATTGTTGGGTGTTCAAGCAGGCCGGCAAGTTAATTGCCGAAAACAAGGACAAGGGGCCGCATAGCAATGACGAGGAGGAGCCCCGGCAGCCGCACACTGGAGGACAGAAGAGGTTTCCCCCGCAAGTGCGGACGGTGAACATGATATACGCAACCCACATCCCCAAGAGGGAGCGGAAGCGTGCGCTCAGGGACGTATATGCGTTGGAGCCAGTCGCCCCAAAGTTCAACCCTTGGTCCTCCTGTCCGATCACCTTCGATCGCAGGGACCACCCCACTAGTATCCGTCATGGCGGATTCGCCGCACTGGTCCTAGACCCAATCATCGACGGATTTCACCTCACTCGAGTCCTTATGGACGGCGGCAGCAGCCTGAACCTGCTTTATCAGGACACAGTGCGCAAAATGGGTATAGACCCCTCAAGGATCAAACCCACAAAAACGACCTTTAAGGGCGTCATTCCAGGTGTAGAGGCCCATTGCACAGGCTCAATTACACTGGAAGTGGTCTTCGGATCCCGGGATAACTTCTGAAGCAAAGAGTTAATCTTCGATATAGTCCCGTTCCGCAGTGGTTATCACGCGCTGCTCGGGCGAATCGCATTTGCTAGATTCAATGTGGTACCGCATTATGCATACCTCAAGCTCAAGATGCCAGGACCTCGCGGAGTTAATACAGTCAATGGAAACACAGATCGCTCTCTCTGAACAGAGGAGCACACCGCAGCCCTCGCAGCAGAAATGCAAAGCAGCCTCTCAAGGCAATCAACTAGTTCGGCGCCTCACAGCCCGGACACCTTCAAGCGCGCTCGGGGCAATCGGCAAATAGACCTCCTAGCGCGATCTGAGCTCGCGTAGCAATACGGCAGCCACCCCAATCCCAGCCCAGTGGCGAAACTCGTGCCGCGCGTATATAATTACGCATTAAAAATACCATGGGCACAGGTGGGGAGGGGGGCACAACTGCGGCATGCCCCAAGACGCGGCCTAAACCGCAGTAGGGGCTTCCCGTTCGGTTATTTTTCTTTTTCTTTCAGGACCTTAATCTCTGGAAACACTGTTCGACAACACTATTGCCAAACACATGATGTAGCAACCAAGGAGGCAGATAGCTACATTATACCACAGAATTCCCAGGTTGATTACAGTAACGAGTGAAATATTCAATTTAACATCATTCCTCAGCTTGACCTTGGAAGGGACATAGTCCTACTATTTGCTTATCGCACTATCTATATCACTCTGCTTTAACGCAATTTTTAATAAACAATGCATGACATTACGACTATTATTGCATTCTTGTTATATATATATATATATGTGTGTGTGTGTGTGTGTGTGTGTGTGTGTGTGTTCATTAATGACGCCTTGCAACCGTACACTATGGTACGACCAATACACCAGGGGCTGACGTACCCCACAATGCGGTGTGAAAAGTCCGAACACTTTCACAAGTGCGGCACCCCGAACTTATAGCATTATATGCATCGGCTCCGAATCATGTCTTTGGTCAAATGTTGGGTTTGCCGGCTCCTATGTTTTGGTACCTTACGTTCCGCTCTATCGGCTAAGATAGCACTAGAATAACTACTGCGATTGTGCCCCGGTTCTGCTGGGTTCAGCTCCTCAGTAGAGAAAGCTAAAACTGACTGTCATGATAGGGCGAGAGACTGGTCGCCGTTCGACGAGGTTTTCAAGTCCCTAAAGAGTTATGCCGCTTAGAGTGAGGGCCGGCCCTATCCGGCTTAAAGGCGTGTATCGCGCCCCGAATTCGGCCTTCCGAATACCAGGGGCTTCGCCGAAATTTAAAATTATAGAATTCTATGGCTAATGAGAGTGATAAAGCATCATTAGTCCGGTTGCCTTGTTCGTTGTGCTGAGCACCTCCCTCGAAGGACCCAAACATGGGAACAAGAGTGCTCAGGTTTATCCCGAACACCCCAGCACTCATGGCATGGGGGCAGAAGCCGAGGACTAGCCATCTCTCAGATTGGTAAACAGCCAAACAGAAGGTAATATTTTAAATTCCAACAAGCGTTGCATAGCGCATATGAAACAAGTTTTCAAACATACAGGATAAAACGAGCAAGTCTCATTCAAATATTACATCTTTTGAACACTCGTCCGTGATGAGACAGGCACCCGGTAGAACACCCTCGTTGTACATCTCGGGGTGGCGGTGCTCCTTGCCCTCTGGTGGCCCCTCCTTGATCAGCTTCATGGCGTCTAGCTTGACCCACTGCAATTTCACACGGGCGATAGCCCGGCGTGCACCTTCAATGCAGATAGATCGCTTGACGACCTCCAGCCGCGGGCAAGCATCCACAAGCCGCCTCACCAGGACGAAGAAGCTATTCGGAAGTGCGTCGCCAGGCCACAGCTGGACAATAAAGCTCTTCATGGCCTGATCAGCCGCCTTATGTAGCTCAACCATCTGCTTCAGCTGCTCGCTCATTGGCACCGGATGTTCGGCCTCAGCATACTAAGACCAGAACAGCTTCTCCGTCGAGCTTCCGTCCTTGGCCTAGTAAAATTGTGCGACATCAGACACACTGCGGGGCAAATCTGCGAATGCTCCTGAAGAGCTCCGGATCCGGGTAAGTAACCGGTAATTTACTTTTACATGCTTGCTTTGCATATAGAAAGCCTTACCCGCCGCTATCTTCTTCATCACGTCGATCTCTTGGAGGGCCTTTTGGGCTTCGGCCTTAGCACTTTTTACACTCTCGAGGGCCGCAGCAAGCTCAGACTCCCGCGTCTTGGAGTCAAGCTCCAACGCCTCGTGCTTCGCCACAAGAGCCTGGAGCTCTTGCTGCACCTCGCCTACCCGAGCCTCGTGCTTCTCTCGCTCGGTGCGCTCCTTGGCCGCTGTATCTTCGGCCTTGGTTAGCGCTTGCTTCAGGGTCGCCACCTCGGTCGTTGCCCCTAGCAAACATACGATGACCCTGTCATCTTGCAATCGCGTCCTCTTTTATATATATACATAAGACAGGGTATTACTTACCCTTGTTCTCCTTGAGCTGCCTCTTGGCAAGGCCGAGCTCTTTCCTGGACCCCTCGAGGTCCTGCTTTAGTACGGCGACCTCCGCAGTTAGTGCGGCGGACGCCAGCAGCGAAGCCTACATATGCATATTGACATACTTATATTAGACTCCTGCGATATTATTTGATCCTCTGTTCGGCTTTTCTTTGTGAACACCAAACAAAGCATCAGGGGCTACTGTCTATGCGGTAATATTTCTACTACATTTTAAAACACTTACCTCGAAGCCTGTTAGAAGGCTGGCACAGGCTTCAGTCAATCCGCTCTTGGTGGACTGAACCTTCTGGATCACCGCACTCATGATAGTGCGGTGCTCCTCGTCGATGGAAGCGCTGTGAAGCGCTTCCAGCAGATTGTCCGGCGCCTCTGGATGGATAGAGGTCACCGGCACAGGCGTCTTGCCCCTCTTAGAAGGAGGCCGCCTGCCCGAGCCTGGAACCGCTAGAGGTTCCGGCGCGGTGTTCGGCTGAGGGCCGAACTCGGAGCTCTCAGGGGCCCCGTCCCCTCGGCTCCCGGAGTCCGGAAGGTCGCCTTAAGGCGCCTCCGGGACTGTCTCCCCTCGATCCGGTTCCTCTTGAGACAACACCTCGGCATCGTCGGCAGGATGAGGGGAGGTGGCGGTCAGGACTGGATCGCTATCCATGTCCGACAAGCCCAAGGAGCCGTCCGATGATACATCGATACTGGCTCGTGGCGGCCTGCATAATTGCGTTCGATGTTAGGGAAAGCAGTGCGACAAAGGAATCCTATGAGTTACTCTGGTATCCGAATACTTACGATCTCCCCGGGGGCTTGACCATGGGCAACCACTCGTCTTCGCCTTCGTCGACAGGGGTGGAACCGTCCGGAAGGAGAGTCCTTCCCTTCTTGGACCCTCCGGCCTCCCCGGTTGGGGCAGCCTTCCTTTTCTTGTCTCCCCCAGTCGGTGGGGGAGCATCTTCATCTTCTTCTTCCTCGTCTTCGAGGGAAGAGTGCGCCGCAGAGTCATCGGACGGTGAGTCCGACGACGCCTGGCGTCGGGAACTCTTTCGGGTTCCCTTGGCCTTCTTGGTCTTCTCCGGCACCGTATAAGGGGCCGGAGTCAACATCTTTGCCAGAAGAGCGTCTGCAGGCCTTCGGGCAAAGGAGCCGGACAGTCGATCTGTCTGGCCATCTTCTGCCAGTCCTGTCAAAGGTACGGGAGTTCAGATCCCGCATAGAGTCAATCTATATAAAAAATAAGTATCCTGTGAAAGGTAAAGCAGCTTACCGCACTGGCTTAGCGCTTCGCGCTAAATCCGCGATCCTCAGTAATAGGGGGGGACCTCGGCACTTTTGAACAGCACCCTCCAGGCGTCTTCATGAGTCGTGTCGAAGAGCCTGTTCAGAGTTCGGTGCTACGCCGGATTGAACTCCCACAAGTTGAACTCCTGTTGTTGGCACGGGAGTATCCGGCGGATGAGCATAACATGGACTATGTTGACAAGCTTGAGCTTCTTGTTCACCATGTTTTGAATACATGTTTGGAGTCCGGTCAGCTCTTTCAAACTACCCCAGGACAGGCCCTTCTCTTTCCAAGAGGTGAGCCGTGTGGGGATGCCAGATCGGAACTCGGGGGCCGCTGCCCATGCAGGGTCACGCGGCTCGGTGATATAGAACCACCTCGATTGCCACCTGTTTATGGTTTCCACAAAGGAGCCCTCAAGCCATGTTACGTTGGGCATCTTGCCCACCATGGCGCCTCCGCACTCCGCCTGGTGGCCGCCCACCACCTTCGGCTTGACATTGAAGGTCTTTCGCAATAAGCCGAAGTGGGGCTTGATGCGGAGGAAGGCCTCGCACACGACGATAAACGCCGAGATGTTGAGGATGAAGTTCGGGGCCAGATCGTGGAAATCCAGGCCGTAATAAAACATGAGCCCCCGGACGAAGGGATGGAGAGAGAATCCCAGTCCGTGGAGGAAATGGGTGAGGAATACTATCCTCTCATGGGGCCTGGGGGTGGGATGAGCTGCCCCTCATCTGGGAGCCGGTGCGCGATGTCGTCAGGCAGGTATCCGGCTCTCCTCAGTTTCTAAATGTCTCCCTCCATGACGGAGGAGACCATCCACCTGCCTCCCGCTCCGGACATGATTGGAGAAGGTCGAGGTGGGAAGTGCGGACTTGGGCGCTAGAGCTCGAGTGTGCGAAAACGGATGGGTAAGGGAGGAAGAAGGCGTGGATAGAAAGGTGAATCCTTATCCCTTTATATGGGCGGATGAAACTAAGCGTCCCCACTTGCCTGGTAAAACTCGCTTATCCCCCAAGCGCCGCAATTGATGGCGCGGTTGGGTTGCCCACGCCCGTATTGATGAGAATCCCGTAATAAGGGGACACGATCTCTGCTTTGACAAGACGTGTCGAAAAACTGCCTTGCGTTATGTGCGAGGCTGGTTAAAAAAAACGGTTCGAATAATCACCGGGCCATGTCATAGCGTCATGCGGCCAAAACAAGCCAGCAAATTAGATCTGCAAAAATATTATTCTCTCTACGGTGGAATGTGGAACTTATTTTGCAGGGTCGGACACTATCCTCGTATTCAAATTCTTCTGTGATGTATTCGGAGAAGGAACCCGCCTTGCAATGCCGAAGACAATACTGCGCGCCGGACTCATCGTCATTGAAGCCTGGTTCAGGGGCTACTGAGGGAGTCCTGGATTAGGGGGTCTCCAGAGAGCCGGACTATCTCCATTAGCCGGACTGTTAGACTATGAAGATACAAGATTGAAGACTTCGTCTCGTGTCCGGATGGGACACTACTTGGCGTGGAAGGCAAGCTAGGCAATACGGATATGGATATCTCCTCCTTTGTAACCGACCTTGTGTAACCCTAACCCTCTCCGGTGTCTATATAAACCGAAGGGTTTTAGTCCGTAGGGCAACAACCATAACATACAATCATACCATAGGCTAGCTTCTAGGGTTTAGCCTCTCTGATCTCGTGGTAGATCTACTCTTATACTACCCATATCATCAATATCAATCAAGCAGGACGTAGGGTTTTACCTCCATCAAGAGGGCCCGAACCTGGGTAAAACATCGTGTCCCCTGCCTCCTGTTACCTTCAGGCCTAGAGCACAGTTCGGGACCCCCTACCCGAGATCCACCGGTTTTGACACCGACAGCGGCTGTGAAATTGGTGCCGTGGGGGGCGCCATGGAGGTGGGGCTGAGGTTTCGTGGCTCAGGAGAAGGGAGCTTCCCGGGGAGAAGGTGATTTGGCGCCCACGAGGTATGAATGGGGGCGAGCGGGGGAAATTGGGAGGGGAGTGGAACCATGTCTTACGGACGCATTTGTCTGAAATGTGAGGGGAAGTTACAGTTCTACCCTTGCCTATAGGCTTCTCGTCTTGGGTCTGTGTACTAAGGGTCGGGGATAGTAGAGTAACTTTGCTTCTCTGGGCGGGAGCGATTTCGGGCGAGGAGGGCGTGTTTTGAACTATAGTGGGCGTGAGCGATTTCGGGCGAGGAGAGCGTGTTTTGAAATAGTGGGCGCGAGCTATTTCAGGCAAGGAGAGCATGTTTTGCCGACCATGGTTTATGAATTATTCGTCACATGTCATTTCGGCCGAGGAGAAGGCACGCTTGGATGAAGTTACGAACCTACCCTCGATGTACAACGGGCCAATTGATGCGTGTCCCACATAGGACGGTAATTTTGCGTCTCCCATTTATTTTCTCGGGCGAATTCCACCGAGGAGAGAGGATGTTTAACGGTTCATTCAAATTTTGGGAGAACGAGCATCCAAGTCTACCTTACCAAGTCGATTCGGATCAAATTTTGAAATATTAGTTTGCCACTTCTTTTTTAGATGGAGAGATGATGCTCGGGAGTAATGTGTTTTTACATGCTCGTTGCTAGCGATTTACTATATGACAAATAGTTGACACACTCAAAAACGCGAATCAAACCCAAAATGAAATATCTCGATTCAATGAAATAGCTCATTCAGTAGGTCAAAATAGTGAACTAAATCCAAAATTGAACACCTCAATCGAGTAGCATGTTGTACAGTATTATAGTACTCCCTGAACATGTTGAAAGTCAAATTAATGAACTTGTTTGATATAATCATATATCCGTTCATGTGTGGATTGCAGACAACATGTTCTCCAATTTAAATATCTGAACCTAAGTTTATATCGAAACATGGTTTATATCAGTCTTTGATGCATAAAACGCGACCTCCCCCTCTCCCGGACTCATGTCCTCTCTCTCTCTCGCTCGCCGACAATCTTCAATTCTGTCGCACGCATCCGACACAAAAACCTTGTTCGTCCCTCTCCCTTTCTCCCCATCTCTCTCTCTCTCTTTGTGTGTGTGTGGGGGGGGTCTTTCTAGTTCGCATGCATATATACACCATCTATAGGTCTCTCTCGCACACTATGTATGATACTCTAGCTAGTCCAAGCTAGATATCTTGGGTGCACTTATCGTACGCACATAGATTCCTTGGCTCTTTGCCTGTAACTCTCTCACGCACCACTATGTCGTCTCGGAGCTCTCCCCCCTCTCTCAAACTCTCCATCCATCTGGGTCACACATACACATGCATATCTCACTCGCACTCGATAGGCCCATCTAAAACTCTATCTCTCCCCCCTCATTCTCTCTCCCTCTCACACGCGCGTACACACAATCTCATGCCCAGCTAGCCAAGTATGATGGTCTCTCACTCAATTGTAGGCACACGCAGTCCCCCCTATATGTATATGACTAGCTAATCTTAGTCTCCATCACAAACCTGTGCATGGTCTATCTCGATTTCTCTCGGGGCATCTTTCTATCACGCACGCACTCCCTCGATCTCCCACCCATATAGTCCCCTCACGATCTCGACGGGATCTCTCTATCACAAACACACCCTCTCTCCCTCCTCATGCGTCCATGCCATCCATGTGTCCCTCTCGACCTTTGTTCCTTGTTGGCTACACCTCTATTGGACATGTGCTACAAGGGTGTCTCTCTCCGTTGCAAACAATCACACACTAGCTATCTTCGTGTATCTCCTCGCCTCGCTTTTCCATCTCGGAGATGCATGCGTGATATGTTCGCATAAGAAACGAAAAAACACACACACTCTCTCTAATTTATCGTTTGTTGTCACTTTCTCTTTCACACACACACTCTTTTTGCACACTTCTCATTCTCCTTCACACACACTTGATCTGTCTCGACTGAGGCACTCTCCTCGGTCCATACCATATAGATTTATTGAAAAGTCAAACATCACAAAGTTTGACCATGTACGTGGAGAAAAAGAATTACATCTAGTACGGCAAACATATGCCATTAGATTCACCATGAGATGTAGTTTTGTATGATGTATCTTTGGTATTGTAGATATAAATAACATTTGCGTAAACCTGATCAAAGTTTCCAAAGTTTGACTTCAAAAAAATTTACATGCACTGCATTATCGAGCAGATGGAATATCTCTTTCCCCCTCTCAGCTATCTGACGCACCACTTAGTCTTATCGGGGCTCCTCAATCTCTCTCAAACTTTATTGGTCAGTTTGGTTGGCGAGCTGACCCTCATGCCTTGATTGCCGGTACTGCCTGGTGTGGACATGAGATGTAAAATATTTCTGCCTGGCCAGGCTTGTGTGGTGCTGAAGCGTTTGGTTCATGCTTGGGCCAGGCAAAGCATCAACGTCCCATCAATCAATCCATGCATCAATTATTTAATGCTAATATCCATCCATGTTGCTATTAGCCTCGTAGCCACACGACCAGGCACGACCAGGCGTTCGAAATCGGTCGCCTGGGCCAGGATGCTTGCAGTGTCTGGAGTTCAGCCAGGCTAATTAAAGTGCAAGGGAACCCAGGCCAGGCGGGCTTTCTTTTTCACAGGGTAGCAACCAAACAAGCGTGCATGAAAACCAGGCACAACCCCAGGCCAGGCAAAAGATGCTCAGGATGCAAGCTAAACTGGCCTTATATCTTCCTGGTTCACACATACACATGTCTTGCTTGCGCTATACATATAGACCCATCCAACACTCTCCGCCCTTGTTCTCTCTCCATGTCACACGCACCCCCGTGAGTACCATAATCCCTCAATCCATCATAGGTGCAAGCACTCCCCCCCTAAGTACGATTATCTCTTACTAGCCAACAGGAACACACGTATTGTCTCCTTCCATGCATACGTCTATCTCGATATCTCTCGGGGCATCTTCTATCGCGCACACACCTTGTCACTCGATCTCCCACCCATGTAGTCCCATCACGATCTCCAGGGGATCTCTCTATGACAAACATATACTCTCTCCTCCCCATGTCTGCATTTTCTCTGTACGTCTCTCTCGACCTCTCTCCCTTGTTTGTCAGACCCCTCTTGGCCACGTGCTAGGGGTCTTGCTCTCTCGGTTCCAAACAACCACACACTATCTCCTCACCTTGCCTCCGTTGTCGAAGATGCATGTGTGATATGTTTGCATAAGACACACACGCTTTTTCTCTACTTTTATCATGTGTTGTCCATGTCTCTTTCACACACTCACACACACTTTTTTCACTCTCACTCTCTCTCTCTCTCTTGTTAGGGACTCTGTCACGTCCATAAGCATATGGATGTTTTGAAAAGTCAAACCTCAGAAACATTTGACTAGGTATATGTGGAGAAAAACATTTACATCTGGAACAATCATTAGATTCATCACAACATGTACTTACTTCATACTATCATTTATCTTTGCTATTGTAGATATAAGTAATTTCTTTATAAGCTTGGTCAAAGTTTCAAAAGTTTGACTTAAAAAAATGTCGGAACTACATTATCGAATGGAGGGAGTAGCTCTTTCTCTCTCTCTCTCTCTCTCTCTCTCTCTGCTATCTCTCACGGGCCTCCCCTCTCACTCGAACTCTCTATACTAACGGATTATATGCTCACTGTGTCAGCGTATAGCTCCGTATATTGTTTAGTTGACCGGTCAACCAATCCACATGCTGCCTTGTCAGCTCGTGTTCTGTATCTTCGTGTGCTGGCCCATGTGGTAGTGGGTGAAAATAAGTAAACGAGAGGCCCATCTGACACGCGGTGAAGTAAACAAAGTTGAAACCACTCGGGGTAGCACCCCGCATGCTAGTAAATTGAGGGCGCATTGAGGACAAACTTCTTGAGCGCGAAGGACGCACTCGCGCACAATTCACCACTGTGCGGCGGCATGCACAGAAGGACGCACTCGCGCACACCCAGCACACAACACACACCAGCACACGTGTACACATCTAGGAGTAGAAGGCCGTGGAAAAATCTGGTGCGATGGCCGCTGCCGGAGCTGTCCACCCCCAATCTTGGTGTTCCGTGCAATGCACGGGCCTCTACGCACGGGAAATTATGTCGAACAGGGCTAGTTGTAAGTAGGCTAGCTCTACATACATGATGATAGTGACTGCAGACGGTGAGGCTGACTATGGTATGCCGAACATGATGCTTATACTCAGGTGTCATCTCCGGCGCAGGGTCTTGTCACTTCACTGTGAGGAGCAGCATGTAATAATTTGACCAATGGATAGTACAGTGCTAGTACTCCTACTACTACTCCGACATTGGTAGTACTACTACTAGTACTAGTAGCACCACCGTCTGGATTTAGGAGTACTACCACGTCCATCTGGATTTTAGTATTTGACTAGCAATATCTAGTAATGCATGTCACCAAAAATGTACTACTCCCTCTGTAAATACATGGTGTTTTATTCCTATCGGTGAGAGAACTTAATGTTTTTTTGCTACTCCTAACTAGAGTACTAATAGGATTACATGCAATGAACAAAACACTGCATGTCATGTTTGGTAGTCTCAAGTCATTGAAAGCATGCACGACCCACATCTCTCATTGGTTGATATGTCACGAAATAAGAAACAAGGAGGGAGTTAATGCACCGTGCCTAAGTATTTTGGGATTATTTGGTTTTCGTAAGGTGACTTACACAACATTTTTGTTTACATGCATTAACATTTTATTAGTTAAATCAAAGGTCAAAACTTGGCACAAAATGCAAAGGGGACCAATAAACCAGTAAACATCAAACTTCTCTCGTTTGGCCCCAACTAGAGGTCCGGTGAGATGACTATACTACACCGGCACGGAGGGGGACGCAACTTCATTGACTTACGGCAACTTGCCGCTTGGACGACAACTTCATCTCCTTGTTCGACGAGGTCCTCATCGATTTCCTTGACAAGTTCACCGTCGTCAAGAAGCTTGCGGACGACTTTGACGTAAGCCTCCAGCCGACGCGCCCAGGCTCTGCGATGCCCGCCACCCTCAACGGCCACTATGGTAACAACCTCTTCAACGCAGTGGTGGCCCTGCGACTGCCCGCTGTCGCGCTGGAGAATGTCCACCTCGAGGTCGCGCTCGCCACACAGTGCATGGCGCAGCAAGACACCATTGACATAATCACCCACGTCTACGCGCAAGCCGTCCACAAGGACTACTACATGCAAGAGGAGGACGATAGGACGCTGGCCTTCTTGGAGCGCAGGGCAACCTTAGACGACACTGTTCAGAAGCACGTTGAGCTCGCCGCCAACGCCGCTGCTCCTCACACGTCGGTTGGTGACCCGGTGCACTAGGGCGTGAGGATGTCGTTGAACGTTGATGGATCCGTATGTATTTTTATCTTTCCGTCAAATCCATGTAGTAGTATATGATACTATAGTAATTATCTTACCTTTCGCATCAACTTCATAATTTTCGTACGTACTCCATGCATGAACGGCGCCAGAACCAAACTTCTCATTACTCTAGGAAAAATTGTTATTTTCTATCTATCGGTCGCGCCATGGAGCAGAACCAAATTTTACAAGTTACGAGTTCAAAAGGAAAAGCCTGCCGTGTTCGCGTCGCACCCCCACATGGTTGGTCCGGCACGCCGCTCAAGCGGGAATGCGTGCGGTGTTGCATTTTTACTTACAAGTGGGACCGCAGTTGAGCAAACCGACTATCGGCAAACCCCCACCCTGCCCACCGCGCGATGGCTGAGAAAACAGGAGGGAGAAGAGATGGTTGTAGCATAGACTCCAAGAAAATTGGTGTCGGATGGGACTCGTGTGGGTGGCGTGTGCCGTACTGCTAGACGTGAATGCTACTGAGTTATGGCCCATGCCACCCCACTATATCAAGCCTATATCGAGGTACGTAGAACAAATTTCCTGCAGTCCATGCTCAGCCCTCCTCTATCTCTCTTCTCAGCTAGCCAGCGGACGCGCGGAGCCCATCGTCTGTTTGCTCACAGGTGGCCCCACATGTCAGTGAAAACGCAAGAGGACCCACTGAACCTGCACATCTTTCACCTCGACGTGCTGGTGATGAAAAACAAATCCCATAAAGATCTTCGGTGGCCTCTTTTGGAGTTACTCAAGAGTAGTAA
Organism: Triticum aestivum; assembly: GCF_018294505.1. NCBI lineage: Eukaryota > Viridiplantae > Streptophyta > Magnoliopsida > Poales > Poaceae > Triticum > Triticum aestivum. The sequence continues at coordinate 113,950,601 of NC_057803.1, forward strand.
GATTCTATTTACAGTTTAACCCAAGATGCACATCTCGTGGCTTCAACTACCACTCTATTTTCTTTCATGACACGACCTGGATGCTGGATGTCCCACGTGTCAGCAAAAGGAGGAAGAACCTGACCAAATCTTCGGTTCTGCTCTTGGATGAGATTAGTGCACTTGTTGATACTCCTACTAGAATAGAGGCTAGACATGAGACTAGATGCGAGGAAGCAACGTCTACTTCTTTACACTCGAAGAAGAAAGAAGCACACAAGATCGAGCCTCCGCAGATCAACAATGAATGCATCAAGAAGGCACTAATCCAACTTACAGGAGTAATAAAATGTATTCTTGTGGTTCTTGTTTTCTTTGGTCTTGCTTTTCTAGTCAAAATTATCATTGGAGTTCGTGCAAAACGGAGGTCTCTTTGGGGTCGTGCGTTGGAGTTGGCCTTACAAGTGGGACCACAGTTAAGGAAACCGACTATCAGCAAACTCCCACCTCGCCCGCCACGCGATGGCTGAAGTTAGAGAAACGACGAGGTTGAAGAGATTGCTCTAGCACGAACTCCAAGAAATAATATGGTGTCAGATGGATGTCGTGGTGGTGGCGTGTGTCGTACTCCTGGACGTGAATGCTTGTTCTGGCCCATGCCACCCTACTACTCCTACTACTTACTCCTACTAGTATATAGTATACTAGTATCGAGGATTCGAGGTGCTGGTTACGTACAACGAACACATTAACATATGGCTACGGTAAAAACACCCGCCCGACGCGCGAAGCATCTGAAGCTAGTACAAATAGTGTACTACTATTGTTGATTGGTCTCATCCGATAACCTGTTGCAATGCACGTACAATTATGTATTCAGAAAATATATTTTTGCCTCGTCGCACCACTCACTCAAAGAAGCAACTCGAAAGCCATTCATAAATTTAGTAAGTTTATCACACGCATATCATTTTATTACATACAACAGGTCATCAACCCACATCAACAACGAGGATACATTATAAATACTAAAGTTTTCACCACACAACAAATAACAAGCAATGAAATGAGCTTCAACTCAACCATTCCTCAGCGTTGGAAACGCTTGCTTTGAACCACAAATGATTCTCTGGGACGGGCCATCGATTGTCGATCTGGAAACCAATGCAAGGCTGATCATCCAGGCTGAAGCAGCCTACTATATCCCTACCAGGGTATGGAACCACACAAATGTCTGAGGTATAGACACAGTTGCTCCTCATAAATGTGTCAACAGCAGTTGGATCGCCTTTCACCATCATTGGATAGTTTTGTCCAAGGAAGAGCGAGTTTTCTCCAAGACTATCAATTCTGTACCAGGGAGAAGGAGTTGGCGCTAGCACACTAGTATCCATCCCGAATACCATGCAACGGGTGTTGGAATAGGTCCGGAGAGTGCGACCATGGGAGACACCTGCTTCCTTAGCAGTAACATCATCAGTGGGCTGTATACACACAAGAAGAGGTGATCCATCGGAATTAGTTGCCAGGCACCACAGAGTATATGGGCGCTGCTCGTCCTCATGCTCGTGATCATCACTATCGTCATCTCCCCCTTGGTTATAAAAATTTTCAAGTATAGGTGGTGGGATGTTCACAGGACCTTGGAAACACAAGAAGAAGGTTAATTAGTAAAGGGAAACTTGCTAACCCGCATGCATGTGGATGAAACAATTATAATTATGGTGGAAGACAAACATACCAAAACTATGAGGATGCCATGCAAAAACAGTGCCACGAGTGGTGGCAGCAAACACAAGGCGCTCGTATTGAATTGCATCACAGTACTCATCTGTGTACAGAAACTGATTTTTGAGCAATATCCATCGAGTGAAACCATCAAGGACGGCAACAAGCTTGTGATAGCAACAACATCATAGTTGCTGTAATTCCAAGAGCAGTTGGGAACTCGACAAATTGCTATCTTTCATAGAATACAGTCACCATGATCGTATTTGAACATGCGTACATTACCGGTGTGCTCAACCTCTGGGCAGTGTGCTGAGATTTTTGGAAGTGGAACCCGGTGACGAGTGTACACATTCACAAGTTCCCACTCGCAGTTGGACCCAATGTAAACAACCCAATGTCCATTTGCGCCCGCCCAAGCCTTGCCCTCAAGCGATGGCATCTTAACATCATACGTATCATTATCAAGCGGCATCAACTTGCACAGGTCGAGGCCTCCGTCGTGCCGGCGCCAGTCATCATCAGGGTCACGGCAAAGAAGATAGGGGAGATCAAACCGCTCCTTGACTCTTGGGTTCTTTGTAATGATGTTATTAGTTGAGTCGAGAATGGGCTTGAACGAACCTGCCATGCTAGCCGAGGTGATGACGTCGCACCGATCAATGAGTTCCTCCACCACGTCATCTTTCAGATCGGGGCAAGAATAACGGGGTCGTTTCTGGCCTGTTCCCTCTATGGAGAAGACGATCGAACAATGGTAGAAGAAAGGGTGAAGGGCTGAAGGAAAATGGAGGAGGGAGAGGAAGAGCGTGCGACAGCAGTTCCAAATCGAGAGGGAAAGGCGAAGAGTCGTTGGACGGTTGCGAGTTTGCCACGGTTCACGAAGAGGCGCCCCGGCCTACACGTCCGTTCGGAAATACTCCTACTACTCGCCGTCGTCTCACTGATATGTTGGAACGGGACCACATGTCAACAAAACATGGTGTGTAATTTCTCGTGCAAAATGCGATCTGGCCGCGTTGGCCCGAGGTGCCGCATTACTTATCGACCTTTATTTTTTTAATGGCGTGCCGATCAATTTTGAAGCACGACTAACTGGTATTGTACGCAGAGAAAATATAAACTACTCTACCACTACTCCACCTCTAGTACTAGTAGTATAAAAAGATATATAGGCTGGAGCTTGAGCGCTTTCTTGCTAAGGGATGCCCACTTGCTTCTCACACTACCACCCTCTCTCCAGATCTAAAAAAGACGGCCCCTCTCTCCCTCCTCACCAGTGGTCACAGATCCGCCGGGGAAGAAAAGGACGTGCAGCGTTGACGCACTCATCATCGGTGAGCGAGGTCATGCACTGACGACAAGGCCGTCCTCTCAGACCTAGCGCCCGCGCGGGATGGCCTCCGTCCCCAAGCTTGTTGCCGTAGTGTGTGCGGAGGACAACGACCATGAGCGAAGCCACTTCCCGCCGACCCTCAGGTATGCTACCTCTTTTCGAACCATAACCTTGTTCTATTGCCCCATCTGCCACGTCGTTGCATGTGGATCTTTTTCCACTCCACCATCTTCCCAATTTGCTATCCTCTTCTCTGCTGGCCACGCAGACGAAAACCATAATTTGCACTATTAAAGGAAACCCTACTTCATGCAGACTAATCCATGTCTGGGTTGAATAAGGAAAGGAAGGGAGACTGTACTGTCCAAGAGAGTAGGCATCGAACCCGCATCTAGGTTGAAAAGGGGAAAAATCAGTAGCTAAGGAACGAGTCTCGTGTCTCTTGGTTGAAGAAGGGTAGAAAGGCATGACAACGCAATAGAGAATGACCAGGTCGATCGGTTTGTTGTCCTCGCATAGGAAAAAGGTGGCTAAAGAGAGCAAAAATGGGATGTAATCCACATATGCTGCCTGGATATTTGTTGCTCTGGGCAACCATACCTCCCTCACCACTCTGCGTCCGTGGAGGTACATCGTACTGGTGCGCCCACTGTCCGAATGGGCCTCCCATGCTCTTATTGCCACTTTTTTTGCTGTTAGTATAACGCCAGCAGTCAAGTCAAGCAATGCTACTGCTAAAGTGATGCCACATTTAACTAATGCCGCTCTCAGTCTAATGAGATCGATAAATTTAAGAAATGCCATTTAATGTCACTGGATTATTTCAGGGTTAGCTGTTGATTGTGGGTGTATTAAAGATTTTTCTGCTAAGGCATTCTAATGTTGTTGCACAGCCAGTATAACAATGATGAAACTTGTTACTACCTTCAGATTTTTGCACTATTAATGCTTATAGATTACATACCTCACTTTCATGAGATAAGTTAATATTTTTGTACAGTGTCACCAAAATGCCAAGGCGCTGATGTCATTTTATTTTGGTTAAACTGCATAGACAATCATGAAGACAAGAGGAAAGGTCAAGAGTGGGCACCTCCTCCTCCGGCTGTTCTCTTGATTCATTTGATCAAGTTTTTATGTTTGATCGATTATCAAGATTGGGATAGCAATTTTTAAGGTCCCCCCGAGTTCGAAATGATATTTACCTTGGAGGTACATGGTTTGCAATTTTTTTATACTGTCATTAGTTAATAATGCTAGTTACCTTCAGACTTTTGTATTTGGTTTAATGCTCATGCAGAGCTAGTATACCAATGCTGAAACTTGTTACCTTTACATTTTGTATTGTTAATTCTTATAGAAACCTTCTAGTGCTAGAGTTTATTGAAATCTGTTCAATAAAACCATTGTATTGTACCCTGTAATAAACTAACTACTCTACTGTTGCACTAGCCACTGGATTAGTGTATATTTGTAGTATTCGAATGGTGTTGCATTAGTGTATGGACACAAATAAAGTGTGGCAAGCTTTCCCAGATATGTGCTCAAGAAAACATCTACCTGTTTTTCTAAATACTAGATGTTTGGGTACTTTAAATTGAACCGCGAAAACGTCTTATATTAAGGAAGAAAGGGTGTCGAGTTCACTCAAATTATCCCGGTAAATCTAGTCACACCTTTGTTAAAATTAATGTTCATTATGTTATCGGAGGAGGTCTGTATGTTTGTCTCTAATGCCTGTCGACTACATACCTGACATCATGATGTAATGTTAAGTCATTTCCTTTTGTACAGTGTCACTGAATTGTCAAGGCGGTGATGGCATTTTATTTTAGTAGAACTGCACAAAATTTGCTTAAAAGAAGAGGAAAGGTTAGGAATGGCTCAGTTTTTCAGAAAAAACTATGTATGCCTTCCTGACATCAGCCGCTGTTGCTTTATTTATTCCTTCAAATAGGTGGTTAGAAACAGTCTTGCTACCTTTTCCCATTATGAAATTGGAATGCTTATATTTGTGAGTCTATGCTTCAACTAGTGCCACTTTTAGAGTAATCACACTTTCAATATCTATGCAAACAGGGATGCTCGATTTTAGTGGAACTGCACAAAAAGTCCAACTGGTTCAACATTAGGAGCATGTTTTTTTCCAAACCTTTATATCCAATTGGTGGCACTATGAGTTGTTCATTACGAAGGTACATGGTTTGCTACTATCTTGCTACTCTTTTTGTACTGTCATTAGATAGTAATACTAGTGGTTTGCATGTGAATTTATTGGCAGGGTGGACCTACATTGGAGGTGCAGGACAGGATTCAATGATTGGATGCTCAATTTCGGTTGTATTGATTTCACCTCTTCCATCACTGCGAACATGGATATCCTTGGTCTGATGAAGAATAGGTGCTATATTTCTGCTCTGAACCAGCAAATCAATTCAGTATGAAATTGTCCAGGGCAAAACATAACTGTATCAGATTGTCCAGTGCAGAACATGACAGATGCTAAGCGGAAGAGACATGTTTAAACCGAAAATACAAGGTGTGGTATATGTTTACTAGCTGCTTGATATTTGTGCAGACAGAGATGTCTGCCCGTTGCTATTTGGCAAACAAACAAAGTGTCCGCAATTTTGGTTGAACTGCACAAGAGAATAGTATAGTCACTGCATGCAGTGCCATTTGAAAATAGACACAGAAAGATTGGATAGTCACTTCATGGACTGCAGAAAAGTAGTACTGTACTATTTATTGGCCAACACTAGGTGCTTCATTGCTTTGGTTTGATTATACAATGGGCATCATTTTTCCTAAGTTAAAGTTTGTATCCCGAAAATAGTCTTGTGGTGTGATCGAGAGAAGACCAAATCATATTGCAGTGGATGTTCCTCCATCATGTGTGGTTCATTCTCATGGTTCCAGCTATTGGTGAAACCACTTACGTTTGCAAGAGGAATTGTAGACTTCACAAAAAAATTTGTCTTTCAGTCTGTACTGAATGTTGGCCAAGAGAAGCATCCATGTTAGTAGGAAGAACATATGTTTTTTTCTAGATCTCTGCTTTTGGAGCTACATATTTGTATATGATCTGTGAATCATTGAGATGCATTAACATGTTGATCTTATGTATGGGAATCGTACTAGTTAGTTTTAGTTGCGATGCGAGATTCGAAGTGGCTGATCTTTGCTTTTGGAACTACATATTTGTATATGATCTGTGAATCATTGAGATGCATTAACAGTTACTTATTTCTGTTCGCTCAGTGTTTACAAGTTACTGATCGGTCACTAGCTAGCCTACAAATGCGCTCCTCGCAGTTTTATTTGCGAGGCAAGATGCGAAGCGGCAGTTTTTTGAATAAAAATGCCTACCTCTGAAGAAATTGACAGGCTACACTATCGATCCTACACGGATAAAAATGCCTACCTCTGAAGAAACTAACAAACTATACTATCGATCCTACACGGATAAATAGCGGATCACGCATGTACTACCTCCTTTCCGGTTTGCAGGGCTCAATTCAAGAAACGACGTACTTGATCCTACACGAATAAATAGCGGATCACACACGTACTAGTACTCCCTCCATTTTTATTTACTCTGCATATTAGAGTTGACTGAAGTCAAACTTCGTAAAGTATAACCAAGTTTATACAAAACAATATAGACATTTATCATAATAAATCTATACGATGTGAAAGTACATTTAATAATAAATCTAATGTTGTTGATTTGTTATTGTATATATTAATATTTTTGTATATAAACTTGGTCAAAGTTTGTAAATCTTGACTTTGACCAAAGCTAATATGCGAACTAAATAAAAACGGAGGGAGTACCTCCTTTCCGGGTTGCAGGGCTTAATTCAAACCTCTCACCAACCAAGGTACTCCCTCCGACCGGGATTTATTAGTCCCGTGAGCAAAGCAGCAAGACCAAGGCATGACAATAATTAACGGCATGCAGAAGTTTAAGCCTAATTAATTCCAGCGATTTAAGTGGCTGCATGTGTGCCCTCGGCTGCGACTCGTTGCATGCTGCTTTGCGTACTGCCTGCGAGTGATCTGAGTGCCTGCATGCAGCCGACCGTAATTAAGGCAGCTAACTGATGCGAAAAAAGATACGCTTTAAATCCGTGGAATCATTATTGACAAGGAGGGAGATGATTCGAGTGCACTCGTTTGACCGCCATGCCGACGTGCGACCCAGATGGGACGGGACAGCACAGTCATAATTTCAGTTTCTCTAGTTTTCCACGGAAAGCTAGCGCGCTAAGCCATTATGCATTGAATTCCGATGACCGTCGCGCTACCTTCCGCCTATAAGTACTGTTTCCCGGCCTTCTCAGGTGCCACCGTGACCCAACTCGCCATATCCTCATAAGCCCCCACCGGCCCGACGTCGCTCGCCACGTCCGCCATACCCCCGCCCGTCCGTGGTAGGCGACGCCGGAGGCGGTCACCGCCGGAACTAGTGTTAGGGTTTTCACCAGAAGGCAGACGGAGGGAGGAGGCATTCTATCTGTCTTTAGATGGCAATGCGGAGATCGAGGAGTTGTTGGACCGCGATCGCATGGCGGAGGAGCAGGAGTTGTTGGAGCGCGACCGCATGGCGGAGGAGCAGCGTATCACCGATTTGCGCCGCCAGCGGGACATGGAGCAGTAGCGCACCGATGCTCTGAGTCGTGAGCAGAGCGCCCGCAACTGGGCCGACTACATGGAGGTCGGCGCCCGGCAAATAGCCCTGGAGGCTGTCGGGCACGCACGCGTTCGTGACACTGATTTTTACTACAAGCTCATCAAGTGGGTTTCCCGCTTGGAAGCCGAAGCTTCGGTGGACCATGCTGGCATGAAAGGGCCAACGCGTGAGCAACGCGCCCTATCGCACCTCTGGCAAGTCCGAGGCGAGGCGGAGGACGCCGATGCCGGTGTTTAGCATGGACAGCAGATGGCGGCCGGTATCGTCTAGTTAGCTAAGAGTAAGTTAGTACTTGTACGCTACTAGAGTGTTAGTGGGAGTAGATAGTTAACTTGGCTATGATGGTTGTCAACGTGAAAGTTCAGTACTCTATATGTGGATCAGGCCTGTTACTTTGGTATGAATGTTGAACTTTCCGTTTGAACGTATGGAATGGGCTGTTATTTTTTAAATGGGTTGTACTTGTCCTCCATGGTTTAGAGGCTGACTTGTGGGCGTAGCAAGTTGACGCGTACACAATCAGGAGATGATTGTACGTGGAGAGGATGATAGCAGGGACCCGCCAAGGTCATGGCAGTACGCAAGCAAGTGCCTCCTTATTTTAAGCCAATAAAAAATGGCTCCTCCTAGTGGATTTCTGACATCTGGGTCCCATGCCATTGTCAACATAGTCAATAAACGAGAGAATTGCACAACGAGAGGCTGACACCAGGGACCCAGCAGCTCGCCCAGTTATTTTTGTTTTGGGTTAATTTGATAAATGCCACTCCAAATCTGGTGTATCCGAGAAATGCCACTGCAATTTACAAACTTTGAAAAATGCCATTTCATGCCATTTCTAGTGGCATTTTTCGAAGTCTGGAGTGGCGTTTTTCAAAGTTTGCAAACTGCAGTGGCGTTTTTCCAAGTTTGCAAAAATTGCAGTCGCATTTTTCAAAGTTTGGAAATTGCAGTGGCATTTTTATGAATCGCCATAATTGGAGTGGCATTTATCTAATTTGTTTTTGAGACAGAAGCAGGGTGTCAACTGGGTTGTGCTGGACACTCTGGCCTGTCTAGACAGCCTTTTCTTTTATGTTTACCACAGACTAGACCAGTAGTTTTTTTTCTTTCTGAAAATGGCTAGCCCAGTTCTTTTGTGATTTGTCAAGTAAGTCGCTTTATCAGGCCTGTTGGGCTGCAAATCTTTCAAGACGAGGAGAGCTTCATTCGGCTGGCCGAGAAAATGGCCTATCAGTAATGAGAAATGGGCTCTATATTTTTAAAACACATCAAACCGGCAATTATTTTCAAATATCTTTTTTCATTTCAAGATTTTAAATTGCATTGATTTTTATGCGTGGACAATTTATTGGATTTTATATTGATATACATTTATTTTTAAAATCAGTCTGAATGTGACTCGAAATTTCGGGATTAAAAACAGTTCAAACCGCACCGACATATGCAAAATTTCGTATAATTTTTTAACCGTGGCCACAATATGGGCTGTAATGCTAACATAAAGAATATGGGCTCCAAAAAAACCCGTAAGAATTAGCAAATGGGCTGTAAATTATTTGAAATAATGGCAGATGGGTTGTATGCTGTTTTCCACAGATTTGAGGCTTTCCACAAATGGCATGTATACTGTTGGATGTCCATCCAACGGCCGTCATGCTTCTTCAATCTCTGCTCTTCCTGCTCCAGCCGCTCAAACAAGCGCCGACGGGACTGCCTGCTCCCTCCTCCCCGCGGCCGACTGTGCTGCCGCGCAGGCCTCACCGCCCCACCGTACTCCCATCGCTGGCCTAGCCATCCCTCTACTCACCCACACCTGCTGCTATTCTCCGGCGACGGCAGACGAACCAGTAAACCCTCGTACAGTCGTACTGCTCTCCGCGTGGGAAACAAAAACAACGGCTAAGTCTTCCTTGCCTCCGTGTCATTCACTTCCTAGGCCTCGCCGTCGTCCACCGCCCGGGTGCTCTCGCCATGGCGTGGTCAACGACCGACATGCATCTGAAGTGACTGTACATGGAGAGGCTGACAGCTGGGTCCACGGCCGCATGCAAGGAAATGCCTCCTTATTACGCGCAAAATAATGATTTCCTCCACCTGACATTTGGGACCCACCGAAACGGCCTCTGTATTTCGCGAAAAAACGTTACCGCCGCTGACAGCTCGGACCGACCAGCTATATCTTCGCACGCAAGGAAGTGCCTCCTTATTACGCACAAAAAAATGAATACCCCCCTGCTAGCTGGGACCCAGTATAGTGGGCCTACTAAGTTGACGGGGACAAATGGCTTTGTCAACTTAGTCAATATGCACGATTCTAGCTCGACTGACCGTACGATGTCCATCCAACGGCCGTAGTGCTTCTTCAACCTCTGGTCATCTTGCTCCAGCCGCCCAAAGCAGCGCTGGTCGTGTCGCCTACTCCTGCCTCCCGTGGCCAGCTGTGCTGCCGCGGAGGCCTCACCGCCCCCATACTACTCCCACCGCTGGCAAGGCCATCCCTCCACTCCACTCACCCACACCCCCTATTATTCTGCGGCGACGGCAGCGTAGCCGAACCAGTGAACCCTCGTACTCCTCTCCACGTGGGCATCCACTGCCGCGTCTTCCCCAGCTCCGCGTCGTCCCCTTCCTAGGCCTCGCCGTCGTCCACCGCCGTGGTGCTGTCTGCGCGGCGTGGTCAATGTGGTCAACGACCGAATTCCATTGGAAGAATACTGTATGTGGAGAGGCTGACAGCTGGGTCCACGGCCGCCGCAAGGAAGTGCCTCCTTATTATGCGGAAAATAAGTATTCCTCCACTTGACAGCAGGGACCCACCGGACGCTCACCAGTATATCGCGAAAAATACGTTTGCCCCTGATTGCTGGGACCCACCCGACGGGCCACCGTATTTCACGAAAAAACGTTCCCCCTACTGTCAGCTGGGACCCACCGGAAGTGCCTCCTTATTACGCACAAAACAATGAATACCCCCTGCTAGCTGGGACCCACCTTGGTGGGAGGCTGACTTGTGGGCCTACTAAGTTGAGGGGGACGGAGGGCTCTGTCAACTTAGTCAATATGCATGATTCTAGCTCCAGTGACCGTACGATGTCCATCCAACGGCTGTAGTGCTTCTTCAACCTCTGGTCTTCTTGCTCTAGCCGCCCAAACCAGCGTCGGTCGTGCCTCGTGCTCCTGCCTCCCGTGGCTGGCTGCGATGCGGCGGAGGCCTCACCGCCCCCTACTACTCCCACCGCTGGCCAGGCTATCCCACTACTCACCCACACCCCCTGTTATTCTGCGGCGACGGCAGCCTCACACCGCAGCGAACCAGTGAACCCTCGTACTCCTCTACGTGTGGGAATCCACTGCCGCGTCTTCCCCGGCTCCGCGTCGTCCCCTTCCTAGGCCTTGCCGTCGTCCACCGCCCTGGTGCTCTTGGCGCGGCGTGGTCAACGTGGTCAAGGAACGGCTTCCATCGGACGTGGACTGTACGTGGAGAGGCTGACAGCTGGGTCCACGGCCGCAACAAGGAAGTGCCTCCTTATTACGTGCAAAATAATTATTCCTCCACCTGACAGCGGGGACCCACCGGAAGGGCCACCGTATTTTGCCCCCTGACTGCTGGGACCCACCAGCTACATCTTCGCACGCAAGGAAGTGCCTGACAGTCGGGACCCACCTGGTCGAAGCGTACGTAGCGTTGTCATTCTGGTCGCGAACGTGTACGTACATATATACTGCTGGATGTAGAGGCGCACACGTGTTGTAGTAGAGGCGTCCAGGGTGCAAGAAAGAAAATACGGCCACATATGTGTACATACGGGCGGGGTCTCGAACGCCTACTCGCGCATACGTACGGTGAGGGTTCGTTGACATGGCTGGGTTGGAACGGAGAAACATCGTCGTCGTCGTATTCATGGGGAGGCAATGGAATGCATCGTGTTCATGGGGAGGCAACGGAATGCTCGTGTTCATGGGGAGGCAACGAAACGCGTGGGAGCCAACTGGCCGGGTCGGAATGGAATGCATGGTCGTGTTCATCGGGAGGGCTTGTACGGAACAGGCGATGGAAACGAGGCCTAGCGTACCGCACAACGGAGGAAACAGACCTCCTACATTCGGAACGGGGTCCTATTGATTGGGAGGGGTCTGGCATACCGCAAAATGGAGGAAACGGACCTCCTACGGTCGAAACGGGGGTCCTGTTCATCGGGAGGGGTGTGGCATACCGCAAAACGGACGAAATGGACTTGTGTTGCAGCGCTACGGTCGAAACGGGGGTCCTGTTCATCGGGAGGGGTGTGGCGTACCGCAAAACGGGACTCCACGGGATACTGTTCATCTCCACCGTCGACCCCCTCCATCCTCCACAAGCTATTTTTCATCCACCGTCGACCTCCTCCAGCCTCCACCTGCGACTGTTCATCCACGGGCTCCTGTTCATCCAGCCTCCACCGCGCGCTACTCCATCGGCTCCTGTTCAACCAGCCCTCTCCATGGGCTCCTGTTCAACCACCCCTCCACGGGCTACTGTACATCCTGCCCTCTACCGTCTACTATTCATCCTGCCCTCCACGGGGTGGTCCTGTTCATCCAGCCCTCCACGGGGTGGTCCTGTTCATCCAGCCCTCCACGGGGTCCTGTTCATCTAGCCCCAACCGGCTCGATCGATCGGGGTCCTATTCATCCAGAGGCAACACCACGGGGTCCTGTTCATCCACCCCCACCGGGAACTGTTCATCCACCCCCCCCCCGCAACGCTCACTGTTCATACAGAGGCACCATCGATCGACTTCAGTTAGCAGCAGTAGCGAAGGAATCGCTCGATCGGGTTTAGTTAACAGCCATCGATCGATCGCTCGGGTTCAGTAACGCGTAGCCTGCAGTGCAATGTCATGCAGCTGCATCTCCGGCCCACCCAGGAGGAAAAGCCCATTTTCTGTCATGATTTTTTGTCATAGAAGTAGGAGCCCACCACATCTATGATGATACCTTGTTTTGTCACAATTATCGTCATAGAAGTGTCATATGTATGACAGAATAAAATTTGTTCGGCCCAAAATGTCACGGACGTATCTTTTTTTTGTAGTGTATGTCCATGCCTACACCTAAACAAGATAACAAGTTGAGTATGGTGGGGTGTGCAAGGGTTCAAGCAACATTGCTCGAATGAATGCTATTTAGCTCATGCCTTAACTCGCGAAATCGTGCTTCATCCAAAGGCTTCGTGAAGATATCTGCAAGGTTATCATGAGTATTGACATAGTTGAGTTCGATCTCCCCTCGCCTAATATGATCCCAGATGAAGTGATATCGAATTTCAATATGCTTCATCTTGAAGTGTTGCACTGGGTTAAGAGAAATCTTGATGGCACTTTCATTGTCACACCAAAGAGGCACTTTGTCACAAATGACACTGTAATCATCTAAAGTTTGCCTCATCCATAGAAGTTGTGCACAACAACTACCGGCAGCCACATACTCCGCTTCCGTGGACGACAGGGACACACAACTTTGCTTCTTAGAAGACCAACTCACCAAAGAGCAACCAAGGAATTGGCACCCTTCGGAAGTTGGCTTCCTATCCACTTTGTCTCCCGCCCAATCGGAGTCCGAATAGCCTACAAGGTTGAAGCTCGCTCCTCTTGGGTACCATAAGCCAAAGTTTGGGGTATGAGCCAAGTATCGAAAGATTCGCTTGACCGCCACAAAGTGGCTTTCCTTAGGTGCGGATTGAAACCATGCACAAATTCCTACACTCAACATGATATCCGATCTAGATGCACAAGGGTAAAGCAAGGAGCCAGTCATGGAGCGATATACCTTTTGATCCACCGCTTTACCATTGGGATCTATGTCAAGTTGGCATTTGACGGGCATTTGAGTGGAAGCCGGCTTGACATCACTTAGCTTGAATCTCTTGAGCATGTCTTGAGTGGCTTGGTTGATGAAGGTTCCTTCTCTTCGTTGCTTGATTTTGAACTCGAGAAAGAACTTCAACTCTCCCATCATGGACATCTTGAACTTCGAGGTCATGAGAGTGGCAAATTCCTCACTGAAAGCTTTGTTAGGAGAACCGAAGATAATGTCATCAACATATAGTTGGCACACAAACAACTCCCCTTTGACCTTCTTAGTAAAATGAGTGGGGTCGATTTTCCCAATTTCAAACCCACGATCTTGCAACAACTCGGTAAGGTGGTCATACCATGCATGTGGGGCTTGTTTAAGGCTATAGAGTGCCTTATCGAGTTGGTACACATGATCGGGGAAACAGGGATCCTCGAACCTGGGGGGTTGTTTGACATGCACCAACTCATTAATAGGACCATTAAGAAAAGCACTCTTCACATCCATTTGTTGCAACTTGAAGTTATGATGAGAAGCATAAGCAATCAACAAATGAATAGATTCAAGGCAAGCAACGGGAGCAAAGGTTTCACCGTAGTCGATACCCTTGACTTGGGAGTAGCCTTGAGCTACCAAGCAAGCCTTGTTGCGGACAATAATTCTATTAGCATCTTGCTTGTTCTTGAATATTCACTTGGTTCCAATGACATTATGGTTCCCCGTTAGCCTTGGCACCAATCTCCACACCTTGTTGTGCTCGAAGTTGTGGGTTCTTCCTGCAAGGCATTAAGCCAATTCGGATCTTCTAGCGCCTCATAGACCTTTTAGGGTTCAACACAAGAGACAAACACGTGATGTTCACAATAGTTTGACAATTGTCTACGAGTGCTTACCCCCTTTCGTATGCTTCCAAGCACATTTGTCATGAGATGACCCTTGGTAGATAGCTTGGATGCAATCTTGGCGGCACGACGCTCCAATTCCTCCCCAGGAGAGAGTTGAGGAGAGGTTACTTGATCATCTTGAGCGTCGTCTTGAGCTTGTTCTTGATCTTGAGCTTGCTCTTGATCTTGAACTTGCTCGGAGGAGAGAACTTGACCTTGGGCATCAGTTGGTGGTTCAACACCATCTTGAGGTTGATCTTGCCCTTGTTCTTGTTCATGAGGTTGAGAGCCTTCACTTTGTTCTTCGGAAGCATGTGGACCTTGGGTTGGTGATGGTTCCACTTGAGTGGAACATTGTCCTTCTCCTTCGGCCACAAGGGGTTCGTCAATGGGTAGGATAAAACCAACACCCATTCTTCTTATGGCTTGGGGAGGAATTTCATCACCTACATCACAAGTGCCACTTTGCTCCACTTGGGAGCCATTATTCTCATCAAACTTCATGTTACACGTTTCCTCAATAAGTCCCGTGGTCTTATTGAGGACACGGTAAGCACGAGAGTTTGTAGCATAACCAACAAATTTGCTCTCTTGAGCTCTAGCCTCAAATTTAGACAAACGAACACCTTTCTTGAGAATGAAACACTTACACCCGAACACCCGAAAGTACTTGAGGTTGGGCTTGTTACCGGTGAGTATCTCATACGGAGTCTTGTTCAAGCCTTTGCGAAGATAGAGAAGATTGGATGCATGACACGCGGTGTTGATGGCTTCGGCCCAAAAGTTGTATGGAGACTTGAACTCTACCATCATGGTCCTTACCACATCCATCAATGTTCGGTTCTTCCTCTCCGCTACACCATTTTGTTGAGGGGTGTAAGGTGCGGAATATTGATGCTTGATCCCCTCAACACTAAGAAACTCATCCAAAGTGTAGTTCTTGAACTCGGTGCCATTGTCACTTCTTATTGTCAAGATCTTTGCATTGTGTTGGCGTTGAGCTTCATTTGCAAAGTCAATGACAGTTTGTTGGGTCTCACTCTTCCTCTTGAAGAAGTACACCCAAGTGTATCTTGAATAATCATACACAATCACCAAGCAATACTTTCTACCCCCAAGACTATCAAAGGATGGAGGCCCAAAGAGATCCAAGTGAAGGAGCTCCAAAGGTCTCTTTGAGTAAATGATAGTCCTGGGAGGGTGAGCCTTCTCATGTAACTTTCCTTGAATACAAGCACTGCAAGCACGATCTTTGACAAAGCTAACATTTGTTAGTCCACGGACGTGGTTCCCCTTGAGAATACTTTGCAAAGATCTCATATTGACATGGGCTAAACGGCGATGCCAAAGCCATCCCACATCAACATTATCCATTAGGCATGTCGCGGTCATAGTGGGTCGCTCCAAAAAGTTAATCAGATAGAGACCATTCTCGACATGCCCAACAAAGGCTACTTTAAGAGTCTTGCTCCACAAGAGGGCCACGATATCAATATCAAAGAAAGTGGCAAAGCCCATGATTGCAAGTTGATGAACGGAAAGTAAATTGTATGCAAGAGACTCAACAAGCATGACCTTCTCGATCGTGAGATCATGATAAATGACAACCTTGCCAAGTCCCAATACCTTAGGGGACGAGGCATCACGCACTCGACATTGGTGGGCATAGATAGAATCTTGTCCAGGTCCACAACCAAGTCCTTGCTTCCGGTCATATGATTAGTGGCTCCACTATCGAGCAACCATGATCTCCCACCGTAAGCAAACACCTACAAGAGATCAATGCTTGATTTTAGGTACCCATTTTGTAATGGGTCCTTTGATGTTAGTGACAAGGGTCTTAGGAACCCAAATAGACCATTCAATGTACTCATAAGGAGAACCAACAAAGTTAGCATAAACATGCCCATCACTAGCACGGCATAACACATAGGAAGGGTTAAAGTCGCCGGCTTTGTTGGAAGGGGTGGAATTGCCCTTCTTGACAACACCACCCTTCACATTGTTCTTCTTCTCCTTGGGAGCACCCTCTCCCTATTTCACAAAAATTTGCTTGAGAGGAGGAGGTCGTTTGGCCTTGTCATTCTTCTTCTTGATCTTAGACTTGGGTGCGAACCCAATCCCTTCCTTGGCCCCAACTTCCTTTTGATTGCTCAGTTGAGGTTCTTCTCACCTTGTATGCACGACACAAGGCCTTTCTCAAGTTGCTCCTTCAACTTTGCATTCTCCTCAACAATATGCACATGCTCACAACAAGGGCCAGTTGCATTTGCATTATCAATTAAAACCATATGAGGAAAAGTGGATTTCTCCTTGGTTAACTCTACTTGGAGTTGATCATGAGACTCTTTGAGGCTAGCATGAGCACCCTTCAAGACCTTGTGAGCCTTGTCAAGTAAATCAAACTCCTCTTTGAGTCTAGCAAGATCAACCCCAAGCTATTCCTTCTCGGAATTTAGCACACGAGTTACAACAAGAGCATGATCAAGATCTTTCTTCAATTTAGCATGGTCATCGGTGTGTGACTCCTCAAGAGCCAAACAATGACTGCGCTCTTCCTCAAGCGCATCAGAGAGATCCGATATCTCCTCGGCATAGTCACGACTATGCCCCTCCATCTTAGAGATGGTCTCTTTGTGAGCCTCGATCATGTCATTGGCTTCACTGAGGTGTTCCAAGAGAGCAACAAAGTGCTTCTTGGATTTACCCTTGAGCGTACTCATAAAAGACTTAAATTCATTTTCCACCTCATTAGACCCCTCACTTTCATCAATGCAATCCGTCAAAGAAGGATTAGTAATGATGTTAGTTTTGATGTTGGAGGTTACCTTGTTGGTGGCTTTCGCCATGAGGCACTTGGCGGTGATGTTCTCATTGGGTTAGTCGAAGAGGGATACCCGTGGGGTCGTCGCAATAGCAATGGAGGCCATAGCCACCAACTCACTTTCTTCATCATCATCATCATCCTCATTGTATTCTTCTTGTGCCACCGTCCCCTTGAGAGGAGTCTTCTTGGTGAAGTTGTTCTTGTTGGGGAAGGACTTGGCCTTGTCTTTTCGGATGAGCTTGCCACCATTGTCTTCCCTCTTCTCATATGGGCATTCCGCAACAAAGTGGCTCACATTGCCACAATTATAGCAAGTGCTCACTCGTGGCTTGCCCTTCACGCCACTTGTGTTGTTCTTATTGAAGTTGGGCCTCGTGTTCTTCTTGTTCCAAAATTGCTTGAAGCGAGAGCCATGTGCTCATGATAAGCATATTTTGTATCTTCAGGTTTCTCTCCTCTTCTTCCTCTTCATCCTCTTCTTCCACACTAGCCTTGGCCTTCAAGGCAAGGTTGGGCTTCATTGCTCTTTGAGAACGCAAAACGACATTGTCGGCGGTCTGGTCCAAGATACTAATTGCCAAAATCACCCAACACTTCACTTGAGGACAAGGTGTGGAAGTCCAGCCTTTGACGGATGACGGAGGACATGGCCTTATGGTAAGGCATCATGGCTTTGAGAAACTTGCGCATGATCCAATCGTCATTTGTGTCCTTACTCCCATGATCTCAGAGTGAGACCGCGAGAGTGGTTAGTCTCCGGTAAAGCTCACAAGGTTCTTCACCCTCATTCATTGCAAATTCATCGGCTTCATCCTGCACCACTTCATAGTTGGAGCGTTGAATGCTTGCGCTTCCTTTTTAAAGAGATACAACATGGTGCCATGCTTCCTTCACCACGGTGAATGGTCGGAGATGGGCAATATCTTTGGGAGGAATTGCATCTTGGATGATGAAGAGAGCATTCTCGTTGAATTGATGATCCGCGGCTTCTCGAGGGGTGAAGTTGTTTGGGTCATGCGGATAAAAACCTTGCTCAATGATTCTCCAAAGGTTAGTATTAACATGATTTAAAATACATTTAAAGCGATAGACCCAAGCATCAAAATCCTCATTTTTCACAATCTTAGGAGGAGAGCCGACATGATTTAAATGGGTGGAGGGAATAGGTCCTCCATAAGCAATAGGAGGTTCCACATGGGCAAAGATGCCGTTACCACTTTTACCACTAGACAAAGGAACTTTATCACAAGTAGCTCCCCCTTGTCGGAGTTAGCATCCATCACCTTGTTAGTGGGATTAACCATTTCCAAAGGTGTTGTGGACAATTTAAGACCATCAAGAAAGTTCTTAAACATGCCTTTGACCTCAGCCATCATGGAGATTTTCAATGTGTCCAAAGCCACATTGAACTCCTCACATGAGACCAAGGTTCCCCCATCGGCTGTAGACGAGGACGGAGTCACACCGGGGTGCTCCTCCTCACCGTCTACGGTGTCAACCATAATCTTCATACGGCAAAGTCCTTAATAAAGAGACGAGGCTCTGATACCAATTGAAATGATCGATATAGTTGACTAGAGGGGGGGGTGAATAGGCAACTAACAATTTTTAGCTTTTTCTTTACCAGTCTAAACTTTGCATCAAGGTAGGTTGTATAGATATGCAACTAGGTGAGCAACCTATAAGATGCAACAACAACAAGTACACAAGCAAGCAAGGAATACAACACAATATGAGCTAGCACACGTAAAGGTGAGACATAACCAAAAGCGGAGTCGGTGGAGACGAGGATGTGTTACCGAAATTCCTTCCCTTTGAGGGGAAGTACATCTCCGTTGGAGCAGTGTGGAGGAACAATGCTCCCCAAGAAGCCACTAGGGCCACCGTAGTCTCCTCACGCCCTCACACAATGCGAGATGCCGTGATTCCACTATTGGTGACTTTGAAGGCAGCGTCCGAACCTTTACAAACAAGGTTGGGGCTATCTCCACAACTCAACGGGAGGCTCCCAACAATACCATGGAGCTTCACCATAATGGAATATGGCTCCGAGGTGACCTCAACCGTCTAGGGTGCTCAAACACCCAAGAGTAACAAGATCTGTAAGGGATTAGTGGGGGGAATCAAATTTCTCTTGGTGGAAGTGTAGATCTGGGCCTTCTCAAGCAATCCCCAAAGAATAAAAAAGTTTGATTAGCTAGGGAGAGAGATCGGGCGAAAAAGAGCTTTGGAGCTACGATGGAGCTTGGGGGAAAATAGGTAGGTCAACTTGGAGAATAAGACATCCTTTTACAAGGGGACATTAAGTTAAGGTTCAAGTTATCTACAACCGGACATTAACAAATTCCCATCTGCCCATAACCACGGGCACGGCTTTCGAAAGTTCAAATCCCTGCAGGGGAGTCCCAACTTAGCCCATGACAAGCTCTCACGGTCAACGAAGGAATAGACCTCCTCCCAAGACGTTCCGATCAGACTCGGTATCTCGGTAATTCAAGACACTTCGACGGGTTAAAACAAGACCAGCAACACCGCCCGAATGTGCCGAAAAATCCCGATAGGAGCTGCACATATCTCTTTCTCAGGGCACACTCATATGAGCCATACGTCGGGTAGGCCAGCCCAGAGTTGCCGCTGGTAGCCCCGGACATCGCTCGGTTGGACCAACACTCAGAGGAGCACTGGCCCGGGGGGTTAAAATAAGATGACCCTTGAGTCTGCAGAACCCAAGGGAAAGAAAAGGGTAGGTGGCGAATGGTAAAAGCCAATGTTGGGCATTGCTGGAAAAGCTTTAATCAAGGCGAACTATCAAGGGGTTCCCATTATAACCCAACCGCGTAAGGAACGCAAAATCCGGGAACATAACACCGATATGACGGAAACTAGGGCGGCAAGAGTGGAACAAAACACTAGGCGAGAGGCCGAGCCTTCCACCCTTTACCAAGTATATAGATGCATTAAGATAACATGGCAATATAATGATATCCCAACAAGTAAATAAAAGATGTTCCAACAAGGAACGGCCTCCAATCTTCACCCGCAACTAGCAACGCTATAAGAGGGGGCTGAGCAAAGCGGTAACATAGCCAATCAACGGTTTGCTAGGACATGGTGGGTTAGAGGTTTGACATGGAAATTTGGGAGGCTTGCAAGCAATTGGTAGGCATCGTAGCATTGGCATAGCAAAAGAGCGAGCAAACTAGCATAGCAAAAAAAATAGTAGTGATTTCGAGGGTATGATCATCTTGCCTGCACAGTTGTCAGAGTTGACTAGATCCTCGAAAGCAAACTCAACAGGCTCCTTGTTAGCAAACTCGTCTCCCGGCTCTACCCAAACAAGACAAACAAGCAACAAGGATACAATCAACCACGTGCAAGGATCAAGCAATATGATGAAATGATGGTATGCTATGCAGGATGCAAAATGCAAGATATGACAGGAAATACATGAACCTGGCCTCAACTTGGGATTCCTAGTGTGCCACTGGAAAGATGAGATGAAATCGCTTGAAAACGATATAAAGTACGCCGGAATCGGAGTTACGGTTTGGAAATGGCAAGCGATTCCAAATTGGCACCGGTCTGCGATTTACAGCAAGTAGGCATCTAAATGCAATGAAATGAACATGATACAGCACCCAAACATGAGAACACAATACATGGCAGGGATTCATACAAGATGCTTAACAAAAGTCTAGCACTGAGCTACGGCCAATTCATCCATTAACAGGTTAAAACAAGCATGGCAAAAATGCATATGGCAAACAGATTTCAGACTTAGAGAAATTAACACTTGTCTGGAATTTCAGGTCAGGTAGCCCTCTTCGGAGCAACAAAACTACATGCTACAGGACCTGAACATGGCAAAGTAAAGCATGGCATGGAGCTACTCAAAGATCTTAACAAAAGTGCCTTAGTGACCTTGAGCCAAAAGGTATCAGAAAATACAATTGCAAGCATGTGAACATGGCAAAAACATAATCAGTTTTCAGACTTAGTGAAAAACTGGCACATGCTGAAATATAACTCAAGTAGGCATGTTTACGAGCTCGATGCACTCACTACGGTGCAAGTCATGGCAAGACAAGCATACATCCATCAAGAAGGCACAAAATTCAAGCTAGACATGGCAAGAACAATAGCATAGCATGCACGGATCAACTACAACATCATCGGCAAAATTGCAAACAAGTTGACAATCTGCCCAGATTCACAAAGTAGCAAAAGTAGAGCTCGATTGACTCAAGCTAGGGTGCTCCATAATTGCAAACAAGCACATGGATGGACAGAGCACTACAATATTAACAAAACATCCTTACTGATCATCCTCAAAAGAGGCACGGATCAATAGGAAACAACATGAACATATGGCATCATGAGATAAACAACTCCAGGACTTAGTGAAATTACTAAGTCCCTGAAAACAGAATTAGCAAGTGCACCACTTTGCAAGCTTGCACAAGTCACCACACACATAACAAAAATACATGGGTTGCACCTCTGGAAAGATGACAAAACCCTTAACAAAACATATGTAGAACTCACGGGCATAACATGCACACATTAATCATGGCAAAAATGACAAAAACCTAAATGGAGGAGCAGATCTGACAATTAACTCAAGTAGCCCTCTTCTAGAAGCATTTCGGGCACAAAGATGAACTCAAATGAAAATGATGCAATGGAATGAAATGATGTACTCTCTGAGGTGAACATTTTGATATGCTATATGCATGAATCGGAGCTACGGATGCAAAGTTACGGAGCCGTGAACATGAGCATATGGACTGAGAATTTCGGGACTTAGTGAAAAAATTGCAACCTCCCAGATCTAGGGTTTCGGTGGCACGCGGCCCGAGGTTCGTCGGCGCGAGCTCGAGGTCGCCGGAGAGGTGGGTTCATCGGCGGGGAGAAGAGGGGAGGCGAGGCCGGGGCCGGATCCGGCGGAGGAGGGAGGAGGCGGCGCCGGGCGCGGGCGGCGGCCGGTGAGGCGGCACGGCGAGCGAGGCTGGTCGGGCGGCGAGGCGTGCCGGCGTCGGCTGGTGGTGGCGCCGGTGGGTGGAGGCGGCGGGGCCGGCGAGGCAACGCGATGGCGGCGGAGCGAGGAGAAGGGCGCGGACGCACGGCGGTGGAGGAAGTGGGCCTCGGGGGCCGGCTGCGGGCTTCCCGGGCCCGGCGGTGGGAGGCGGCGGCGAGTGCCACGTGGCGGAACGCCACTGGTGCGGGGGCGGCGGCGCGGAGTGTCTGCCCCGGGTGGACAATGTCCGGCGGCGCGCGAGGTTTTTTAGGGTTTCGGGGGGGGGGGGAGAAAGATCCGGATTTGGAGGGGGTGTATATATAGGCATAGAGGGAGCTAGGAGAGTCCAAATGAGGTGCGGTTTTCGGCCACGCGATCGTGATCGAACGCTCTATATGATGGAGCAGAGTTAGGTGGGTTTAGGGACAAATTGGAGGGGTGTTGGGCTGTAACACACACGAGGCCTTTTCGGTCCCTCGGTTAACCATTGGAGTATCAAACGAAGTCCCAAAGATACGAAACTTGACAGGCGGTCTACCGGTAGTAAACCAAGGCCGCTTGGCAAGTCTCGGTCCAATCCGGAAATGTTTAATCCCCACACACGAAAGAAAGCTAGAAATGGCCACCGGAGGAGAACGAAGCGCCGGAATGCAAAACGGACAACGGGGAAAAAGCTCGAATGCATGAGACGAACACGTATGCAAATGCAATGCATATGATGACATGATATGAGAAGCATGACAACGATAACAACACACGGAGACAAAGACCCGAACCCAAGGAAATAAATATAACTTAACTCCGGAAACGGCAAGAGTTGGAGTACAAATTGGGAAAGTTACATCCGGGGTGTTACACTAAGCTTCTATGTCATTAACAGGACTGGATAAAGACAGCGGAGCAGCTTGATTGCCCAGCCCCCCTGCCCGAAGATCCTGCCGACGCTCTCCTAACGGAGATGCTGACTCCGGCACCTTACGAGGTGCCGGCGAAGAAGACCAAGAAGAAGGCCACGAGGACCCGAAAGGGTCTCCGGCGCAAGGTTGTATCGGACTCATCATCCGATGACTCCGACACGCGCTCCTCCCACGAAGATGAGGAGGAGGAAGAGGAAAGTCCTCCCCCCCAGCCGGGGGAGACAAGAAAAGGAAGCCGACCCAACCGGGGAGGCCGAAGGGTCCAAGAAGGGAAGGACCCTTCATCCGGACTGCTCCACTACGGCCGCCCACAGCAACGACGAGTGGTTCCCCAGAGACAAGTCCCTGGCGAAGTCGTAAGCATCTGGATACCATAGTAATTCATGGTATGTTTTATGGCACTACTTCTACTTATGCCGAATATGATTATGCAGCCCGTCCCAAGCCCGTATCGACGTATCGTCGGACAGTTCTTTGGACTCGTCGGATATGAATAGCGATTCACTTTCGACCGCCTCCACCCCTTGCCCTGCGGACAACGTCGAAGTGTTATCTCAACAGGCACCGGGCCAAGGGGAGGTAGTCCTGGGGGCGCCTCGAGGCGACCTTCCGGACCCTGGGCGCAAAGGGAGGAAAATCCCCACGGGCTCCAAGTTCGGCTCCCAGCCGAACACTGCATCGGAACCTTTGGTGGTTCTGGACTCCAGCACGCGACCCCCCGTTAAGAGGGGCAAGCCGCTCGTGCCGGTGGCCTCTGTCCAACCAGAGGCGCCGGACAACTTGCTGGAAGCGCTTCGCGGCGCTTCCATCGACGAAGAGCACCGCACTATCATGAGTGCGGTGATCGAGAAAGTTTAGTCCACCAAGAAGGACTGACCGAAGCTTGTGCCAGCCTCTTAACAGGCTTTGAGGTCAACAATGAAAATATAGGAAAATATTACCACATGGATAATAGCCCCTGATGCTCTCTTCGGCATTCGCAAAGAAAGGCCAAATAGAGGATCAAATGATAACTCAGGAGTCTAATCAGAAAATGTCTATGTGTATGTGCAGGCTTCACTGCTGGACGCTGCCGCATGTACTGCGGAGGTCTCTGTGCTGAAGCAGGACCTAGAACGGTCCGAGGGCGAGCTCGGCCTTACCAAGAGGTAGCTCGAGGAGAGCAAAGGTAAGCAATACCCTTGTCTATATATTTAAAAAGAAGTTCGGGTGTAAAGTAATAGGATCATCATGGATTTGCCAGGGGCCATGAGCGAAGTGGCGACCCTGAAGAAGGCGTTGTCCGAGCCGAAGACAAAGCGGCCAAGGAGCGCATTGAGCGGGAGAAGCAAGAAGCCCGAGTAGGCGAGGTGCAGCAAGAGCTCGAGGCTCTTGCCAAAAAGCACGAGTCCTTGGAGCTTCACTCTAAGAAGCGAGAGTCTGAGCTCGCATAGGCGCTTGAAAGCGTCCGGAGCGCCAAGGCTGAAGCCCACAAGGCCCTCCAGGAGATTGATGCGGTGAAGAAGATAGCAGCGGGTAAGGCATTCATGTGGAGGAAACTTTTCTTTTACTTACCCGAGTTCGGAGTTCTCCAGGGGCGTTCGCAGATCTTCCCCGCAGTGTACTGGATGCTGCGGAGATTTACCGACCTCAGGAGGGGAGCTCGACGGAAAAGTTTTTCTAGTCTTAGTATACTGGGACCGAACACCCCGTGCCCTTGAGCGACCAGCTGAAGCAATTGGTCGAGCTTCACAAGGCGGCCGAACAGGCCATGAGGGGCCTTATAGTCCGGATGTGGCCTGGCGAGCCCCTCCGGCAGCTACTTCGGTCTGGTGAGGCGGCTTGTGGATGCCTGCCCATGACTTGAAGTTATAAAGCGGTCTGTCTGCATCGAGGGTGCGCGCAGGGCTTTTGCCGGGCGAAGGTGCACTGGGCGAAGCTGGACGCCGTGAAGCTGGTGAAGGAGGGGCCACCGGAGGGCAAGGAGCATCGCTGCCCCGAAATGTATTATGAGAGTGTCCTAAAGGGTTCCTGCCTTGTGGCGGATGAATGTGCCAGGGATGTAATTTTTGAGTGAACATGCTCATGTGATCCTGTAATATGAAACAAGTTCATTTGCGCCATGTGATGCTTTTTTAATTTAAAATATTACCTTCTGTGCGGCCGTTTATAAAATCTGAGAGTACACCAGTCGTCGGCTTCTGCCCCCATGTAACTAGTACTAGGGTGTTCGGGATAAACATGAGCACTCTTTACCCCAATTTTGGGTCCTTCAAGGGAGGTGTTCAGCGCAACGAACCAGGCAATCAGACTATAAGGCTTTATCACACTCACTTAGCCATAGAAGTCTACAATTTTAAATTCTGGCGAAGCCCCTAGTATTTGGAAGGCTGAATTTGGGGCGCTATACACGCCTCAGCCGGACAAGGCCGACTCCTCGCCCAAAGCAGAAAAAGTCTTTAACGACTTGAGACCTCTCGAACAGCGACCAGTCTCTCGCCTTATCATGACAGTCAGTTTTCGGCTTTCTCTACTAAGGTGCTCGCCCGGAAGAACCGGGACACAATCGCAGTAGTTCTCCCACCGCTACCTTAGTCGATATAGTGGAAGGTACCAAAGCATGGGAGCCGGGCAAACCCAACTATTGACCCAAGACATGATTCGGAGCTGATGCATATAATGCTATAAGTTCGGGGTGCCGCACTGTCGAAAGTGTTCAGACTTCTCACGCCGTATTGGGGGGGTAAACAGAAGCCCCTGGCGTACTGACCGTACCCAAATGTACGGGTACGGATTGTCGTAAATGAACATATAAGAAAAAAGGATGAATAATGCAATAATAGACTAATGCTATGCATTGTTATTTAAATAATACGACGAGGCGTATTGGTACAAGTAGTGCAATAAGCAGAAAGTAGGACTATTTGACATGTCCTATCCCAGGGCAAGCTGCGTATAGTAGAAAGCGGGTATGTCGATTATTATTAGAGACCACCTGGGGGTTCCCGTGTACATCATAGCTTTTTGGCTCCTAGTTGTTCCTTCTCGTGATGTGTCCGGCAATCGTACTGCCAGAAAGGGCTTCCAGAGGGTTAGGTCCCGAAAGAGAAAAAATGATAAAGGTATACATCCCCTAGGGCGGTTGAGCCGCATTGTGGGACGTACCCTGATCATGCCCCCACCTATGTCCATGGTATTTTCAGTGCGTATTTATGTACGCGCGGCACGAGTTTCGTCGCTTGCCGGGACTGGGACGGGGGCCGAATTGCTAGGCAAGCTCCGAACGTGCCAGGCGATCTTGTTGCAGTTTACTTCGGACTCGCTTGAAGGTGTCCGGGGGCTGTGTCGCCGAATTGGTGGTTTGCCTTAAAAGGCTGCTTTGTGCCTCTGCTGCGAGGGCCACAGTGTGCTCCTCCGTGCGGAGCGATCGTTCTGTGTTTCCATTCACTGTTATGACCCCCCCCCCCTTGGTCCCGGAATCTTGAGCTTGAGGTATGAATAATGCGGTACCGCATTGAATTTTGTGAATGCGGTTCGCCCGAGCAGTGCGTGATAGCCACTGCGAAACGAGACGATATCGATGATTAACTCCTCGCTTCGGAAGTTGTCCGAAGATCCGAAGACCACTTCTAGTGTGATTGAGCCCGTGTAATGGGCCTCTAAACCTGGGATGACGCCCTTAAAGGTGGTTTTGGTGGGTTTTATCCTCGAGGGATCTATACCCATTTTTCACACTGTATCCTGATAAAGCAGGTTCAGGCTGCTGCCGCCGTCCATAAGGACTCGAGTAAGGTGAAATCCATCGATGATGGGGTCTAGGACCAGTGCGGCGGATCCGCCATGACGGATACTAGTCGGGTGGTCCCTGCGACCGAAGGTGATCGGACAAGCGGACCATGGGTTGAACTTAGGGGCGACGGGCTCCATCACATAGATGTCCCTCAGTGCATGCTTCTGCTCCCTCTTGGGAATGTGGGTTGCGTATATCATGTTCACCGTCTTCACTTGTGGGGGGAACCCCTTCTGTCCTCCCTTGTTCGGCGGCCGGGGCTCCTCCTCGTCATCACTATGCAACCCCTTGTCCTTGTTTTCGGCATTTAACTTGCTGGCCTGCTTGAACACCCAGCATTCTCTGTTGGTGTGACTGGCTGGCTTGTTGGGGGTGCCATGGATTTGACACGAGCGATCCAGTATGCGATCTAAACTGGACGGGGCCGGAGTACTTCTTTTGAATGGATTTTTCCACTTACCGGATCTAGAGCCTCTGAATCTGGCATTGACTGCCATATCCTTAGTGTTATTGCCGTTGTTACGATGCTTTGGTCTGTTACGACATGGTCTGCCGTTGGCATCTTTGGTATCTGAAGTGTCCGGATTCCTTGATGTGTTGTTGCTGCGAGCCAGCCAGCTATCCTCGCCCGTGCAAAAGTGGGTCATGAGTGTCGTGAAGGCTGCCATAGACTTCGGCTTCTCCTGGCGGAGGTGCCGGGCAAGCCACTCGTCATGGATGTTATGCTTGAATGCCGCTAGGGCCTCTGCATCTGGACAATCAACGATTTGGTTTTTCTTAGTTAGGAACCGTGTCCAGAATTATCTGGACGATTTCCCTGGCTGCTGAGTTATATGACTCAAGTCATCAGCATACGGTGGTCGCACATAAGTGCCCTGGAAGTTGTCAAGGAATGCGTCTTCCAGATCATCCCAACTGCCGACGGAGTCTGCTGGCAAGCTATTCAGCCAATGCCTAGCTGGTCCTTTGAGTTTTAGTGGGAGGTACTTGATGGCATGTAGATGATCACCGCGAGGCATGTGGATGTGAAGGAGGAAATCCTCAATCCATACAGCGGGATCTGTTGTACCATCATACGATTCGATATTTACGGGTTTAAAACCCTCTGGGAATTCGTGAACCATAACTTCATCAGTGAAGCATAGGGGTGTGCGGCACCTCTGCACCGGGCTATATCATGAGGCAGTTCATATGAGTCTGGTCTGTTGTATTCGGCTCGGCCGGATTTACCTTTGGTGTATCCGGCGCGACGATCATTGTCCCGTGTTGGCGCACGCGTCCGTGACCCGTATATTGACCTTGCGAGTTTTGCCCTGCTGTCTAATACATCTCGCAGGTCCCGTGTATTGCCCCGGGCCTTGGTATTTTTGATTGAGTGGCAGCGGGGTGCAGGCTGAACTTCAGGCTGAAATGACTCTTTGGCTCGGCCACGCGGTGGCCGGTCAGCCGCATCATACACTGGTGATGGAGGCTTCAATGCTTCCTTCTCGAGGTGAGGTAGCAACCTGCATTTTGGGTAACTCTTGGAGGGGAGCTCGAGTTTGTATTCATCGGCCGCAAGGACTTCGGTCCATCTGTCTGCTAGCAAGTCTTGATCAGCTTGAAGCTATTGTTGCTTTTTCTTCAGGCTATTTGATGTGGCCATAAGTCGGCGCTTGAGGCACTCCTGCTCGACGGGATCCTCAGGCACGATAAATTCTTCGTCGCCGAGGCTCACCTCGTCTTCGGAGAGAGGCATGTAATTGTCCTCCTCCGGTTCTCCATCTGCTGCCTGCTCTGGAGGGCTAGCTTGTTCATCCTCCGGCTCTACATCGTGCCGGAGGGGATTGTGGTTGTCTTCGGCACTATCCGGGGTGTTATTATCTCCTGTGCCGGTATCACTACTTTTGCTGTGGCGGGGCTTAGAGCGGCGCCGCTGATGTCGGCACTTGGGTTGCTTCTTGGAGGGGTCATCCTCCGCTGTTTCGTCGCCATTGCCTTCTTTGGGGGTGTCCACCATGTATATATCATATGATGAGGTCGCTCCAGCGCCCTGTGGGCGGTGGTTCCTGCTCGTGTCCTGCATCGTCGTCCATACCGTCAATGTCTTCGGAGTCGAAGTCGAGCATGTCGATTAAATTGTCGATAGTGGCTACAAGGTGGGTGGTGGGTGGGCAGCGAATTTCTTCGTCGTCCGCATCCCATTCTAGCCGGACATATTTCGACCAAGGTTCTCCTGACAGGGAGAGAGACCTTAATGAATTTAGCACATCACCGAAAGGTGGATGCTGAAAGATATCCGCGGAGGTGAACTCCATGATCGGCGCCCAGTCGGATTCGACGGGCACGAATGTAAGCGGCTCAGAGTCCGTGGCCGGGGATGAATCCAGTTATTCGGCGACACGGCTCTCGTAAGGGGTGAAATTAGTATCCGGCTCCATCGCCGCTGAGAGTGCGGCCTCCATGGTGGGCTCAATCCCTCCGTCCTCGGATGGCGTGATTTGTTCCGGATTGAAGGCCAGAGTAGTTGCAGATGCGATCTCCCGAACACTGTCCGATGGCAGAGTTACGTCATGCTCGTCATGACTGTGCGGCGCACCTGACATGGGCTCGAATCCGTCGAAGATCAAGTCTCCGCGGATATCGGCAGTGTATTTTAAGTTTCCGAACCTGACCTGATGGCCAGGGGCGTAGCTCTCGACCTGCTGCACATGGCCAAGCGAATTGGCCCGTAGTGCGAAGCCTCCAAACACGGAGATCTGTCCGGGAAGGAAAACCTCACCCTGGACCGCATCGTTACCGATGATCGAAGGAGCCATCAAGCCTTACAGTGACGGCACAGTGGAACTCTCAATGAAAGCACCAATGTCGGTGTCAAAACTGGCAGATCTCGGGAAGGGGGTCCCGAACTATGCGTCTAAGGCGGATGGTAACAGGAGGCAAGGGACACGATGTTTACCCAGGTTCGGGCCCTCTTGAAGGAGGTAATACCCTACGTCCTGCTTGATTGTTCTTGATGATATGAGTATTACAAGAGTTGATCTACCACAGATCATAGAGGCTAAACCCTAGAAGCTAGCCTATGGTATGATTGTATGTTGTCCTACAGACTAAACCCTCCGGTTTATATAGACACCGGAGGGGGCTAGGGTTACATAGAGTCAATTACAAGGGAGGAGATCTACATATCCGTATTGCCAAGCTTGCCTTCCACGCCAAGGAAAGTCCCATCCGGACACGGGACGAAGTCTTCAATCTTGTATCTTCATAGTCCAACAGTCCGGCTAAAGGATATAGTCCGGCTATCCGGAGACCCCCTAATCCAGGACTCCCTTAGAGGTTGTTTTTGATGACCCGAGAAGTCATCGTCGGCGCGAGGCCGAACGGGCGGTCATGAAGAAGCCGCCTAGTCGGAGAGTTTGGCCTACAGCTAGGGCTCCCCCAGAGGTAATGTTGTTCTTGACAACAAGACGAGCCATCGGGCGTTATCATGACGGCACAGCGGAACTCTGAATGAAAGCACCAATGTCGGTGTCAAAACCGGCGGATCTCGGGTAGGGGGTCCCGAACTGTGCATCTAAGGCGGATGGTAACAGGAGGCAAGGGACACGATGTTTACCCAGGTTCGGGCCCTCTCGATGGAGGTAATACCCTACTTCCTGCTTGATTGATCTTGATGATTTGAGTATTACAAGAGTTGATCTACCACGAGATCGTAGAGGCTAAACCCTAGAAGCTAGCCTATGATTATGATTGTTCTTGTCCTACGGACTAAACCCTCCGGTTTATATAGACACCAGAGGGGGCTAGGATTACACAGAGTCGGTTACAGAGAAGGAGATCTACATGTCCGAATAGCCAAGCTTGCCTTCCAAGCAAAGGAGAGTCCCACCCGGACACGGGACGAAGCCTTCAATCTTGTATCTTCATAGTCCAACAGTCCAGCCAAAGTATATAGTCCGGCTGTTTGAGGACCCCCTAATCCAGGACTCCCTCAGCCATGACCGAAGTGGCGGCCCTGAAGAAGGCGCTGTCCGAGGCCGAAGACAGAGCGGCCAAGGAGCGCATCGAGCGCGAGAAGCAAGAGGCCCGAGTCGGCGAGGTTCAGCAAGAGCTCCAGGATTTTGTCAAGAAATACGAGTCCTTGGAGCATGAATCTAAGACGTAGGGGTCCGAGCTTGCAAAGGCCCTCTAGAACACGCAAAATGCCAAGGCCGAAGCCCAAAAGGCCCTCTAGGATATTCAGGCGGTCAAGAAAATAGCAGCGGGTAAGGCATTCATTATGCAAAGCAAGGATGTGATAGAGTCTTTCCTTTTACTTACCCGAATTCGGAGCTCTCCAGGAGCGTTTGAAAATCTACCACGCAGCGTATCGGAGGCCGCGGAGTTCTACCGGGCTGAGGAAGGGAGCTCGACGGAAAAGTTGTTCTGGTCTGAATATGCTGGGACCGAACATCCGATGCCCTTAAGAGACAAGCTGAAGCAATTGGTCAAGCTTCACAAGGCAGCCGAACTGGCCATGAAGGGTCTCATAGTCCGGATGTGGCCTGGCGAGCCCCTGCCTGGCAGCTACTTCGGCCTAGTAAAGTGGCTTGTGAATGCCTGCCCACGGTTTGAAGTCATAAAGCGGTCCGTCTGCATTGAAGGTGCGCTCAGGGCCTTTGCCCGTGCGAAAGTGCAGCGGGCGAAGATGGATGCCGAAGAGATGGTGAAGGAGGGGCCACCGGAGGGCAAGGAGCATCGCCACCCCGAAAAGTATTATGAAAGTGTCCTGAAGGGTGCCCGCCTTGTGGCGGAGGAATGTGCTAAGGATGTAATATTTGAATGAATGTACTCATGTGATCCTGTAATATGAAAACGAGTTCATGTGCGCTATATAACACTTGTCGATTTAAAATATTACCTTCTGCGCGGCTATTTATAAAATGTGAGAGTTGGCAGTCGTTGCCTTCTGCCCCCATCTAACTAGTACTGAGGTGTTCGGGATAAATCTTAAACACTCTTTATCCAAAAAAAATTGGTCCTTTAAGGAGGTGTTTAGTGCCGAACAAGGCAGTTGGACTATACAACTTTATCACTCTCACTTAGCCATAGAAGTCTACAATTTTAAATTTTGGCGAAGCCCCTAGTATTCGGAAGGCCGAACTTGGCGCGCTATATACGCCTAAATCGGACAAGGCCGATTCCTCGCCCGAAGCAGAAAAAATCTTTAAGGATTTGAGACCTCTCGAACAGCGACCGACTCTCGCCGCATCATGATAGTCAGTTTTCGGCTTTCTCTACTGAGGTGCTCATCCAGAACAACCGGGACACAATCGCAGTAGTTCTCCCAGTGCTATCTTAGCCGATATAGCGGAACGTAAGGTACCAAACCATGGGAGCCGAGCAAACCCAACTATTGACCCAAGACATGATTCAGAGCTGATGCATATAATGCTATAAGTTCGGGGTGCCGCACTGTCGAAAGTGTTCAGACTTTTCTTGTCATGTTATGGGGTACACTGAAGCCCTTGGCGCTCTAGACGTACCAGAATGTACGCGTGCAATTTGTCGTAAATAAGCAGACAGGAAAAAAGATGAAGAAATGCAATAATAAGCTAACGCTGTACATTGTTATTTAAATGATACGTCAAAGCGTATGTATACAAGTAGTGCAATAAGCAAAAAAATAGGACTATTTAACATGTCCTATCCAAGGGCGAGCTGCGTGTGGGTATGTAAAACAGGTATAGCGATCGTTATCAGAGACCACTTGGGGATTCCCTTGTACGTCAAAGCTTCTTGCTTCCTTGGTGTTTCCTTCCCGTGATGGGTCCGATAATCAGGCTACCGGGGAGGGCCTTCAGAGAATAGGGTCCTGAAAGGAAGAAAATGGTAAAGATATACGGGTCTTGAGGCGGTTGAGCCGCATTGTGGGCCGTGCCATAGCC
Organism: Triticum aestivum; assembly: GCF_018294505.1. NCBI lineage: Eukaryota > Viridiplantae > Streptophyta > Magnoliopsida > Poales > Poaceae > Triticum > Triticum aestivum. Next base: position 113,983,501 of record NC_057803.1, read on the forward strand.
GTGCCTCCGCCTATGCCCATGGTATCTTGAGTGCGTAATTATGTACGCGTGGCACAAATTTTGCTGCTTGACTGGGACTAGGACGGAGGCTGAATTGCTAGGCGAGCTCTGAACATGCCGGGCGATCCTGTTGCAGGGTACCCCGCACTCGCTTGACGGTGTCCGGGGGCTTTATCACCGAATTGGCGGTTTGCCTCAGAAGGCTGCTTTGTACTTCTGCTGTGAGGGCCGCAGTGTGCTCCTCCGTACGGAGCGAGCATTCTATGTTTCCATTAACTGTTATAACCCCGCGAGGTCCTGGCATTTTGAGCTTGAGGTATGCATAATACGGTACCGCATTGAATCTGGCGAATGCGGTTCATCCGAGCAGTGCGTGATAGCCACTACGGAAGGGGACGATATCGAAGATCAACTCCTTGCTTCGGAAGTTGTCCGGAGATCCGAAGAACAGTTCCAGTGTGATTGAGCCCGTACTACAGGCCTCTACACCTGGTATGACACCTTTAAAGGTGGTTTTTGTGGGTTTGATCCTCGAGGGGTCGATACCCATTTTACGCACTGTATCCTGATAGAGCAGGTCCAGGTTGCTGCCACCGTCCATAAGGACTCGAGTGAGATGAAATCCGTCAATGATGGAGTCAAGGACCAATGCGGCAGAACCGCCATGACGGATACTAGTAGGGTGGTCCCTGCAATCGAAAGTGATCGGACAAGAAGACCATGGGTTGAACTTTGGGGCGACTGGCTCCATCGCATAGACGTCCCTTAGTGCACGCTTCCATTCCTGCTTGGGAATATGGGTTGCGTATATCATGTTCACCGTTTTCACTTGGGGAGGAAATTTCTTCTGTCCTCCTATGTTCGGCGGCCGGGGCTCCTCCTCGTCGTCGCTATGCATCCCCTTTTCCTTGTGTTCGGTATTCAACTTGTCGGCTTGTTTGAACACCCAACATTCTCTATTGGTGTGGTTGGCTGGTTTATCAGGGGTGCCGTGAATTTGACACAAGCTGGACGGGCCCGGATTGCTTCTTTTGAACGGCTTTTTCCGCTGACCGGATTTAGAGCCACTGAATCTGGCATTGACTGCCGAGTCTTCGGAGTTGTCGCCATTGTTGCAGCGCTTGTGTCTGTTGCGACGTGGCTTGCCGTTGCTATCTCTGGCATCTGAATTGCCAGGATTTCTTGATGTGTTGTTGCTGCGAGCCAGCCAGCTGTCCTCGCCCGCACAAAAGCGGGTCATGAGTGTCTTGAGGGTTGCCATGGACTTCGACTTCTCTTGGCCGAGGTGTCGGGTGAGCCACTCGTCGCGGATCTTATGCTTAAATGCCGCTAAGGCCTCAGCATCCGGACAATCGACAATTTGGTTCTTTTTAGTTAGGAACCGAGTCCAGAATTTCCTGGCTGATGATGACTCACAAGTATAGGCGATCTATCATAGTCCTTTCGATAAGTAAGAGTGTCGTACCCAACGAGGAGCAGAAGGAAATGATAAGAAGTTTTCAGCAAGGTATTCTCTGCAAGCACTGGAATAATAGGTAACAGATAGTTTTGTGGTAGGATAATTTGTAACGAGTAAGAAGTAACAGAAGTAAATAAAGTGCACCAAGGTGGCCCAATCCTTTTTGTAGCAAAGGACAAGCCTGGACAAACTCTTATATAGAGAAAAGCGCTCCCGAGGACCCATGGGAATATCGTCAAGCTAGTTTTCATCATGTTCATATGATTCGCGTTTGGTACTTTGATAATTTGGTATGTGGGTGGACCGGTGCTTGGGTGCTATCCTTACTTGGACAAGCATCCCACTTATGATTAACCTCTATTGCAAGCATCCGCAAGTACAACAAAAGTATTAAGGTAAACCTAACCATAGCATGAAACATGTGGATCCAAATCAGCCCCTCACGAAGCAACGCATAAACTAGGGTTTAAGCTTCTGTCACTCTAGCAACCCATCATCTACTTATTACTTCCGAATGCCTTCCTCTAGGCCCAAATAATGGTGAAGTGTCATGTAGTCGACGTTCACATAACACCACTAGAGGAGAGACAACATACATCTCATCAAAATATCGAACGAATACCAAATTCACATGACTACTAATAGCATGACTTCTCCCATGTCCTCAGGAACAAACGTAACTACTCACAAAGCATATTCATGTTCATAATCAGAGGGGCATTAATACGCATATAGGATCTGAACATATGATCTTCCACCAAGTAAACCAACTAGCATCAACTACAAGGAGTAATTAGCATTACTAGCAACCCACAGGTACCAATCCCGGACTTGGAGACAAGAATTGGATACAAGAGATGAACTAGGGTTTTGAGAGGAGATGGTGCTGGTGAAGATGTTGATGGAGATTGCCCTCTCTCGATGAGAGGAGCGTTGGTGATGACGATGGCGATGATTTCCCCCTCCCGGAGGGAAGTTTCCCGGCAGAACGGCTCCGCCAGAGCCCTAGATTGGTTCCGTCAAGGTTTCGCCTCGTGGCGGCGGAGTCTCGTCCGGGAAGATGGCTTATGATTTTTTCCTCATCGAAAGACTCCATATAGCAGAAGATGGTCATCGGAGGGCCACCAGGGGGGCCACGAGGTAGGGGGCGCGCCCCCACCCTCGTGAGCAGGGTGTGGCCCCCCTGGTGAACTTCTTGCGCTTAGTATTTATTATATATTCTGAAAATGACTTCCGTGAAGTTTTGGGACTTTTAGAGATGTGCATAATAGGTCTCTAACATTTGCTCCTTTTCCAGCCCATAATCTCAGCTGCCGGCATTCTCCCTCTTTATGTAAACCTTGTAAAATAAGAGAGAATAGGCATAAGTATTGTGACATAATGTGTAATAACAGCCCATAATGCAATAAATATTAATATAAAAGCATGATGCAAAATGGACGTATCAGCTGACTCCCCGGGCTATTGGGTTATGTGACTCAAGTCATCAGCATCCGGTGGTCGCACATAAGTGCCCTGGAAGTTGTCAAGGAATGCGTCTTCCAAGTTCTCCCAACTGCCAATGGAGTTTGCCGGCAGGCTATTCAGCCAATGCCAAGCAAGCCCTTTGAGTTTTAGTGGGAGGTACTTGCACTACAAAAAAAGACACATCCGTGACATTTTGGGCCAAACGAATTTTTTCTGTCATACATATGACACTTCTATGACGATAATTGTGACAAAACCCGGTATCATCATAGATGTGGTGGGCTCCTACTTCTATGACAAAAAATCATGACAGAAAATGGGCTTTTCGTCCTGGGCGGGCCGGAGACGCAGCTGCATGACATTCTTTGGGCCGTCCATGACGGAAAAAACCGTGGTAGAAGCGAGGGCGAGGAAAATTTTGGGGAGTTCCCGGTTACGGTGGGAGGTCGGGATCCGAGCGATGCGCGTTTCTCTCGTACACGTACGCGCGTGTGTGTGAGGTGTTGGCTCTAACTGAACTCGAGCGAGGCGTTGGGCTCTAAAGGAACTCGAGCGATTGCACTGCAGGCTATGCGTTACTGAACCCGAGCGATCGATCGATGGCTGTTAACTGAACCCGATCGAGCAATTCCTTCGCTACTGCTCCTAACTGAAGCCGATCGATGCTGCCTTTGGATAAATAGTGAGCGTTGTGTGGGGGGGGGGTGGATGAACAGTTCCCGATAGGGGTGGATGAACAGGACCCCGTGGTGTTGCCTCTGGATGAACAGGACCCCCGATTGATCGAGCCGGTTGGGGCTGGATGAACAAGACCCTGTGGAGGGCTGGATGAACAGGACCACCCCATGGAGGGCAGGATGAATAGTAGACGATGGAGGGCAGGATGAACAGTAGCACATGGAGGGGTGTTTGAATAGGAGCCCGTGGAGAGGGTTGGTTGAACAGTAGTCGGTGGAGTAGCACGCGGTGGAGGCTGGATAACAGGAGCCCATGGATGAACAGTCGCAGGTGGAGGCCGGAGGAGGTCAATGGTAGATGAACAGTAGCTCGTGGAGGCTGGAGGGGGTTGACGATGGAGATGAACAGTATCCCGTGGAGTCCCGTTTTGCGGTACGCCACACCCGTCCTGATGAACAGGACCCCCGTTTCGACCGTAGCGCTCCAACACAAGTTCGTTTCGTCCGTTTTGCGGTACGCCACACCCCTCCCGATCAACAGGACCCCCGTTTTGACCGTAGGAGGTCCATTTCCTTCGGTTTGTGGTACGCCAGACCCCTCCCGATCAACATGACCCTGTTCTGAATGTAGGAGGTCCGTTTCCTCCGTTGTGCGGTACGCCAGGCCTCGTTTCCATCGCCTGTTCCGTCCAAGCCCTCCCGATGAACACGACCACACATTCCATTCCGACCCAGCCGGTTGGCTCCCACACATTCTGTTGCCTCCCGATGAACACGACGCATTCCGTTGCCTCCCCATGAACACGACGCATTCCGTTGCCTCCCCATGAACACGACGACGACAATGTTTCTCCGTTCCGACCCAGCCATGTCAACGAGCCCTCGCCGTATGTATGTGCGAGTATGCGTTCGAGACCCCGCCCGTATGTACACATACATGGCCGTATTTTCTTTCTTGCACCCTGGCCACCTCTACTACGACATGTGCACGCCTCTACATCCACCAGTATATATATGTACGTACACGTTCGCGACCAGAATGACAACGCTACATACGCTTCGACCAGGTGGGTCCCGACTGTCAGGCACATCCTTGCGTGCGAAGATGTAGCTGGTGGGTCCCAGCAGTCAGGGGGCGAAATACGGTGGCTCATCTGGTGGGTCCCCGCTGTCAGGTAGAGGAATAATTATTTTGCATGTAATAAGGAGGCACTTCCTTGCTGTGGCCGTGGACCCAGTTGTCAGTCTCTCCACATACAGTCCACGTCCGATGGAAGCCGTTCCTTGACCATGTTGACCACGCCGCGCCGAGAGCACCAGGGCGGTGGACGGCGGCGAGGCCTAGGAAGGGGACGATGCGGAGCCGGGGAAGACGCGGCAGTGGATGCCCATGCGTAGAGGAGTACGAGGGCACTGGTTTGCTGCGGTGTGAGGTTGCTGTCGCCGCAGAGTAACAGGGGGTGTGGGTGAGTAGAGGGATGGCCTGGCCAGCGGTGGGAGCAGTAGGGTGCGGCGAGGCCTCCGCCGCATCACAGCCGGCCACGGGAGGCAGGAGCATGAGGCACGATCGGCGCTGGTTTGGGCAGCTGGAGCAAGAAGACCAGAGGTTGAAGAAGCACTACGGCCGTTGGATGGACATCGTACGGTCACTGGAGCTAGAATCGTGCATATTGACTAAGTTGACAAAGCCCTCCATCCCCGTCAACTTAGTAGGCCCACACGTCAGCCTGCCACTATACTGGGTCCCACCTAACATGGGGAGTATTTGCTACGTCTTGAGCTGGCGTTGGTTTTCTCCGAAGAGGAAGGGATGATGCAGTAGAGTAGCGTAAGTGTTTCCCTCAGTTTTTGAGAACCAAGGTATCAATCTAGTAGGAGGTCACGCTCAAGTCCCTCATACCTGCGCAAAACGATAGCTACTCGCAATCAACGCGATTAGGGGTTGTCAATCCCTTGACGGTCACTTACGAGAGTGAGATCTGATAGATATAATATTGTATGTATTTTTGGTATAAATATGCAAGGTAAAAAGTAAAAGCAAAGTAAAAAAGCAAAGCAAGATTAAAGTGATGGAGATTGATATGATGAGAATAGAGCCGGGGGCCATAGGTTTCACTAGTGGCTTCTCTCAAGAGCATAAGTATTCTACGGTGGGTGAACAAATTACTGTTGAGCAATTGACAGAATTGAGCATAGTTATGAGAATCTCTAGGCATGATCATGTATATAGGCATCACGTCCGTGACAAGTAGATCGAGACGATTCAGCATCTACTACTATTACTCCACTCATCGACCGCTATCCAGCATGCATCTAGAGTATTAAGTTAAAAACAGAGTAACGCCTTAAGCAAGATGACATGATGTAGAGAGATAAATTCATGCAATATGAAATAAACCCCATCTTGTTATCCTCGATGGCAACGATACAATACGTGCCTTGCTGCCCCTTCTGTCACTGGGTAAGGACACCGCAAGATCGAACCCAAAGCTAAGCACTTCTCCCATGGCAAGAACTACCAATCTAGTTGGCCAAACCAAACGGATAATTCGAAGAGACTTGCAAAGATAACCAATCATACATAAAAGAATTCAGACAAGATTCAAATATTATTCATAGATAGACTTGATCATAAACCCACAATTCATCGGTCTCAACAAACACACCGCAAAAATAAGATTACATCGAATAGATCTCCACAAGAGAGGGGGAGAACTTTGTATTGAGATTCAAAGAGAGAGAAGAAGCCATCTAGCTACTAACTATGGACCCGAAGGTCTGAGGTAAACTACTCACACTTCATCGGAGAGGCTATGATGATGTAGAAGCCCTCCGTGATGATGGCCCTCTTCCAGCGGAGCTCCGGAACAGGTCCCAAGATGGGATCTCATGGATACAGAAAGTTGTGGCGGTGGAATTAGGTTTTTGGCTCCTGTTCTGATCGTTTGGGGTACGTGTGTATATATAGGAGGAAGAAGTACGCCGGAGGAGCATCGAGGGGCCCATGAGGTAGGGGCGCGCCCTAGGGAGGGTGCCCCCACCCTCGTGACCGCCTCTTTTGTTCCTTGAAGTAGGGTCCAAGTCTCCTAGATCACGTTCGGTGAGAAAATCACGTTCTCGAAGATTTTATTCCGTTTGGACTCCGTTTGATATTCTGTTTCTTCGAAACACTGAAATAGGCAAAAAAACAACAATTCTGGGCTGGGCCTCCGATTAATAGGTTAGTCCCAAAAATAATATAAAAGTGGAAAATAAAGCCCAATATAGTCCAAGACAGTAGATAATATAGCATGGAGCAATCAAAAATTATAGATACGTTGGAGACGTATCAGGCATCCCCAAGCTTAATTCCTGCTCGTCCTCGAGTAGGTAAATGATAAAAAGAGAATTTTTGATGCGGAGTGCTACTTGGCATAATTCCAATGCAAATCTTCTTAATTGTGGTATGAATATTCAGATTCAAAAGATTCAAGACAAAAGTTTATATTAACATAAAAATAATAATACTTCAAGCATACGAACAAAGCAATTATGTCTTCTCAAAATAACATGGCCAAAGAAAGTTATCCCTACAAAATCATATAGTCTGGCTATGCTCTATCTTCACCACACAAAGTATTTAAATCATGCACAACCCCGATGACAAGCCAAGCAATTGTTTCATACTCTAACTTTTCAAAACTTTTTCAATCTTCACGCAATACATGAGCGTGAGCCATGGATATAGCACTATAGGTGGAATGGAATGGTGGTTGTGGAGAAGACAAAAAGGAGAAGATAGTCTCTCATTAACTAGGCGTATCAACGGGCTATGGAGATGCCCATCAATAGATATCAATGTTAGTGAGTAGGGATTGCAATGCAACGGATGCACTAGAGGTATAAGTATATGAAAGCTCAAAAATAAACTAAGTGGGTGTGCATCCAAGTTGCTTGCTCATGAAGACCTAGGGAAATTTGAGGAAGCCCATCATTGGAATATACAAGCCAAGTTCTATAATGTAAAATTCCCACTAGTATATGAAAGTGATAACATGAGAGACTCTCTACTATGAAGATCATGGTGCTACTTTGAAGCACAAGTGTGGTAAAAGGATAGTAACATTGTCCCTTCTCTCTTTTTCTCTCATTTTTTTTGTTTGGGCCTTTTTATGGCCTCTTTTTATTTGGGCTTCTTTGGCCTCTTTTTTATTTATTTTATTTTTTGTCCGGAGTCTCATCCCGACTTATGGGGGAATCATAGTCTCCATCCTTCTTTCCTCACTTGGGACAATGCTCTAATAATGATGATCATCACACTTTTATTTTTCTTACAACTCAACAATTACAACTCGATACTTAGAACAAAATATGACTCTATGTGGTAATGTGCCTGCTCATTTGGCATATCATGTGGGGGCGACCTTGGAGCGGGAGAACTCGACGCGCCACGAAGGCGGCCAGCAGGTCTGGACCAGTCAAGCCCTCCGACTGCGCCAGCACTCGGAGTCGCGCGACGGCACCGGCTCCCGCGGGCGTCAGCGACTTGGCCCGATACGACCAGTTGGGCAGTCTCCCAGCCGGCGGGCCGGCTTCGAAAGCCGGCAGGTTGGCCCAATTGCCCCTCGCAAAGACGCTCTTGACATAGAAGTACGATCGCTGCCACATCTTCACCGACTTTATCAGCTTGATGGTGGGGAAGGGGTTGTCGGCCCCCGATCTCCGCCCGGCGATGAACGCACCGCATTGAGCTGGCACGCCTGCAGCCTAGGTGCCGAGCTTGGAGTAGAAGAACTCCCCCCAGAGCTCGAGGGTGGGGAGGACTCCGAGGAAGCCTTCGCACAAGGCCACGAAGGCGGACAACAGCACGACCGTGTTGGGCGTAAGGTGGTGCGGCTGGAGGCCGTAGAACTCCAGAAATTAAGAACAACACCTTATAAGTAGGAGGTTTGTTCAAGTAAGAACAACACCTAAGCACCGGTACACCCACATATCAAATTATCAAAGTAGCAAACACAAATTAAACCAACATGATGAAAGTGACTAGATGAAATTCCCGTGTACCCTCAAGAATGCTTTGCTTATCATAAGAGATCGTTTTGTCCTGTCCTTTGGCTCAAAAGGATTGGGCTACCTTGCTACATTTTTGTTACTACTATCATTACTTGCCCGTTACAAATTATCTTGCTATCAAACTACTCTGCTACTTACAATTTCAGCACTTGCATACATTGCCTTACTGAAGACTACTTGTCATTTCCTTCTGCTCCTCGTTGGGTTTGGCACTCTTACTTATCGAAAAGAGCTACAATTGATCCCCTATACTTGTGGGTCATCAATCTCCTATGGTCCTAGGACCATAGAGGCGCGGTGGATCCCGGCCCCTTATCGGCGAGAGGTCTCCCTTTTTAAGTTTTTTCCTATTTTGTTAGGGTTTATGACATGCTCAGGAAGATGAAATGGCGACGACTTCTAGAAGATGGAACATGGTTGTCCTAGCCTAGCCCCCATCCCCGAAGTGCTTTGCATCATCGGAGGGCGTGTGGAGATGTCTCCGGTGGATCTTGTGGGATTTAGTCGATGTTTGTCTTTGGTGGATCCGGTCTTCGTTCGTGTGTGTTCGTGTGTTCGCAGGTTGGTTCTTCTGATCTACACTTCTCTTCATCAACATCTGTTGATTTTTCTGGTGTGATGGTTCTATGGGTCCTTAGCACGATGACTTCCTAGCTATCTACTACAAGAAGGTTTGCCCGACTCCGATGAGGGTGGGGCGATCATGACGGTGCACCTTTGGCTCACTCCAGTGCGTGTAGTCATTGCTAGGTGCCTCGATGTAATTTTTTACTTCCGGTGTTCTTCTTGTACTACCTTAACAGTTGATGAATGGAAGTTTTCTCACACAAAATAAATCATCTCGCAACTTCGGGAGACAACAGTGTTCCTGCATGTTTTTTCTGCCAAATTAGGCAACAGTTAAAAAGAAATCATTACAACAAGTTATGTTTTTTTGGCACATGAGTCATGCCCCGGGGAGTTAATGACACATCGATTGTCCCAATTTCCAAAAATACCCCACCTTTGAGGTAAAAGATCAGTGTTGTACAAGCCTTTGCAATGTAATAGTTTACAAAGCGGTCTCCAAATGCTTGGAAACTCGTCTTGGGCCTTTTCTCACTGAGTTAATTCAGAGAATTGAAGTGCCTTTATTCTTGGAAGGCTTATCTATGATAACGCAATTATTTATTTTGAGTGCTTATCGTGCCTATAAATTGGAACTATACAAAGCGCATGATCATGTGGACTGCGAGTTTTCACCAACTTTTGAAAAAAGGGTTGCTCTAGTAAATGGATGAGTTGGATTATGGGATGTGTCATATCAGCTAAATATTCAGTTAAAATTGAGTGGAAAGTTACTGAAGCAATTCTCACCGGCTCGAGATCTTCACCAAGGCGACTCATTGTCCCCGATTTTTCCTCTATGTGTCCAACACACTTCCATATCCCATGCGTAAAGCAATTCAATATGATGGGTTGGAACCTCTAAGAATATGCAAAAGAGCTCTTGCAATCTCACAACTTTTATTTTTGGATGGTTCATTTTGTTCCTTCATGCAACTACGACACGAGCGATGACCATCAAGGATGTCTTGAGCACTTATTCCTCGGTGACCCAAAACTTATAAATATCAAAAAGTGTCCCACCCTACTCATAGATTGCTGAAGTGTTCCATCATGCTTGCAGATTGTTGCTCGACCATGGATATGTATGCAGTAAAAAGCGTACTTGGTGTTATTCCGGGGGTGTGATACGTCTCCAACGTATCTATAATTTTTTATGTATTCATGCCATGTTTATAATATTCTTACATGATTTTGGTATGATTTGGTTAGAACTAAATCGGACTGACGCTTTTTTCAGCAGAACTACCATGTTGTTGTTTTTGTGCAGAAATAAAAGTTCTTGGATTGCGCTGAAAATCAACGGAGATTTTTTCTGGAAAATATAAAAAATACTGGAACGAAGAGTTACTGGAGGGGAGTCCCATGGGCCCCACAAGGGTGGAGGGCGCGTCCACCCCCTGGATGCGCCCCCCTGCCTCATGGACTCCCTATGGGGGCCCTTGACTTGTTTTCGACGCCAACCTCTCCTATAAATCCCCAAACTTCCTGAACTTAACCTAGATCGGGAGTTTTGCCGCCGCAAGCCTCTATAGCCACCAAAAACCAATCGGGACCCTGTTCCGGCACCCTGCCGAAGGGGGGAATCATCACCGGTGGCCATCTTCATCATCCCGACGCTCTCCATGACGAGGAGGGAGTAGTTCACCCTCGGGGCTGAGGGTATGTACCAGTAGCTATGTGTTTGATCTCTCTCTCTCTCTCGTGTTCTTGATATGGCACGATCTTGATGTACCGCGAGCTTTGCTATTATAGTTGGATCTTATGATGTTTCTCCCCCTCTATCTCCTTGTGATGAACTGAGTTTTCCCTTTGAAGTTATCCTATTGGATTAAGTCTTTAAGGATTTGGGAACACTTGATGTCTGTCTTGCATGTGCTTATCTATGGTGACAATGGGATATTCATGTGATCCACTTGATGTATGTTTTGGTGATCAACTTGTGAGTTCTGTGACCTTGTGAACTTATGCATAGGGGTTGGCACACGTTTTCATCTTCACTCTCCGGTAGAAACTTTGGGGCACTCTTTGAAGTTCTTTGTGTTGGTTGAATAGGTGAATCTGAGATTGTGTGATGCATATCGTATAATCATACCCGTGGATACTTGAGGTGACATTGGAGTATCTAGGTGACATTAGGGTTTTGGTTGATTTGTGTCTTAAGGTGTTATTTTATTACGAACTCTAGGGCTGTTTGTGACACTTATAGGAATAGCCCAATGGATTGATCGGAAAGAATAACTTTGAGGTGGTTTCTTACCCTACAATAATCTCTTCGTTTGTTCTCCGCTATTAGTGACTTTGGAGTGACTCTTTGTTGCATGTTGCGTGATAGTTATGTGATCTAATTATGTTATCCTTGTTGAGAGAACTTGCACTAGTGAAAGTATGAACCCTAGGCCTTGTTTCGAAGCATTGCAATACCGTTTTTGCTCACTTTTATCATTAGTTACCTTGCTGGTTTTATATTTTCATATTACAAAAACCTATATCTACCATCCATATTGCACTTGTATCACCATCTCTTCGCCGAACTAGTGCACCTATACAATTTACCATTGTATTGAGTGTGTTGGGGACACAAGAGACTCTTTGCTATTTGGTTGTATGGTTGTTTGAGAGAGACCATCTTCATCCTACGCCTCCCACGGATTGATAAACCTTAGGTCATCCACTTGAGGGAAATTTGCTACTGTCCTACAAACCTCTGCACTTGGAGGCCCAACAATGTCTACAAGAAGAAGGTTGTGTAGTAGACATCAAGCTCTTTTTGGCGCCGTTGCCGGGGAGGTGAGTGCTTGAAGGTATATCTTTAGATCTTGCAATCGAATTTTTTTTGTTTCTTGTTTTATCACTAGTTTAGTCTATAAAAGAAAAGTACAAAAAAATGGAATTGAGGTTGCCTCATATGCTTCATCTTTTTAATATCTTTCATGAAAATAAGGATTCCGATAATTGTGCCAGAGTGTTAGAAGAAGAATGCATTGAAATGTTTGGCACTAAATCTTTGGATGATGAGCATGATTGCAATGTTGTTAGTATGAATTCTTTGAATATCCATGATGCTAATGATATGCAAAGCCACAAGCTTGGGGATGCTATGTTTGATGAAGATGATATTTTTTGTCCCCCAAGTTTTGATGAGCAAATTTATTATGACGAAAGCATCCCTCCTATCTATGATGATTATCGTGATGACACGTATGCTATAAAGAATAATGATATCCATGAAACTTGTCCTCATGATTTTAACTTTCAATTGGATTATGCCTCACATGAGAGTTATTTTGTTGAGTTTGCTCCCACTACTATTCATGAGAAGAAATTTGCTTATGTGGAGAGTAATAAAAATTATATGCTTGTAGATCATGAAAATAATGCTTTATGTGATGGTTATATTGTTGTATTCATTCATGATGCTATTGAAAATTGTTATGAGGGAGGAATATATGCTCATAGGAATTGCAATAATATCAAGTTTCCTCTCTATGTGCTTAAAATCTTGAAGTTATGCTTGTTTTGCTTTCCTATGCTAGTTGATTCTTGTTCCCACAAATTGTTTGCTCTCAAAATCCCTATGCATAGGAAGTGGGTTAGACTTAAATGTGCTAGTCATATTCTTCATGAAGCTCTCTTTTATGTGAGCATCATTGAAATCGTCATGCCTAGCTAAAAAGGCATTAAAGAAAAGCACTTGTTGGGAGACAACACAATATTTACCCCTTCTATTTTTGTGTGTTCACATGATTAAGCTACTGTAGTAATCATGTTTTATAGCTTTTGCTTGAATAAAGTGCCAAGTAAGACCTTTGGGAGGGCTTACGGTAATAGTTCATTTGATCTTGCTGAAAAGCAGAAACGTTTGCGCTTAGGTAAACAATTCTCATTTTTAACAGAAGCATGATAAAATACTGATTCTTTTTGCAGAAGATTAATAAACAAATTGCCTAGGACTTCCTAAGTTCTCAGGATTTTTGGAGTTACAGAAGTATTCGAGAGTTACAGATTACTACAGACTGTTCTATTTTTGACAGATTCTATTTTCGATGCATAGTTTGTTTGTTTTCTAGTTTCTATAGCTTATATTGCTTAATATAAATTGTAGAAACAGTATGGTACAGTCGGCATCATGTGAGAAAAATTATTAATCTTGTCTTGACAGTACCTAAGTGGTGATTTGCTTTCTTATACTAACGGAGCTTACGAGTTTTCTGTTGAGTTTTGTGTTGTGAAGTTTTCAAGTTTTGGGTAAAGTTTTGATGGACTACGGAATAAGGAGTGGCAAGAGCCTAAGCTTTGGGATGCCCAAGGCACCCCCAAGGTAAAATTCAAGGACAACCAAAAGCCTAATCTTGGGGATGCCCCGGAAGGCATCCCCTCTTTAGTCTTCGTCTATCGGTAACTTTACTTGAGGCTATATTTTTATTCACCACATGATATGAGTTTTGCTTGGAGCGTCATTTTGTTTTATTAGGATTTTCTTGCTGTTATTTAGAGTAATATTTTGCATCTTTTACTTCAATAAAAAGGTCAAGTATAGCCTTTACCGTGCTTATTTTGCAAGTCCATATTTTGTTGTTTGAAAAACAGAAAGTTTGCTGTTATGTTTTGAATATTTGTGAATAGTAAGAACATGAAAAAATCTTGAAATTTTTACACAATGAGTAACAGCAAATTCTCTACAGTATGGTAATTTTTCAGAATTTTGGAGTTAAAGAAGTATGATTCCTCTTGCATTCTTTATAGACTATCCTATTTAGACAGATTGTTGTTATGTTTGCATTGTTTGCATATGTTTGCTTGTTTAATGATTTTATTTGAGGATAGGAGTGTTAAATATGTAGAGGCAATTAGTAGGCAATGTTAAATAATAGTTTTAGTGATTTTCCACAGTAGAGAATGATAAGGTTTAGCATGGATTTATACTAACTTATCTCACGAGTTCTTGTTGAGTTTTGTGTGGATGAAGTCTTTAAGATTTAGGAAAACCGCAATATGAAAGGAATTAAGGAGACACAAAAGCTCAAGATTGGGGATGCCTAAGGCATCCCTAATTAATATTTCAAGAAGTCTCAAGCATCTAAGCTTGGGGATGCCCCGATAGGCATCCCACCTTTCTTCTTCAACAACTATCGGTCAGTTTCGGTTCAGTCTAAGTTTTTGCTTGTTTACATGATATGTGCTATCCTTGTAATGTCATTTTATTTTGTTTTGCTTGCTGTCTGAATAAAGTACTTAATATCTGAAATTTTATTTATGAGAAGCAGTCTTCACATACTTACATAATTATTCAACTACTCATTGATCTTCACTTATATCTTTTGCAGTAGTTTGTCATTTGCTCTAGTACTTCACTTATATCTTTTTAGAGCACGATGATGGTTTTATTTTGAATACATAGATGAACTCTCCGGCTTCACTTATATTATTTTGAGAGTCTTTTAGAATAGCATGGTAATTTGCTTTGGTTATGAATTTAGTCCTAATATGATGGGCATACAAGAGGGATATAATAAAAACTTTCATATAAAGTGCATTGAATACTATGTGAAGTTTGATTCCTTATGATTGTTTTGAGATATGAGGATGGTAATATTAGAGTCATGCTAGTAGAGTAGTTGTGAATTTCATAAATACTTGTGTTAAAGTTTGTGATTCCCGTAGCATGCAGGTATGGTGAATCGTTATGTGATGAAGTCGGAGCATGAATTATTTATTGATTATCTTCCTTATGAGTGGCGGCTGGGAATGAGCAATGGTCTTTTCCTACTAATCTATCCCCTAGGAGCATGTGCGTAGTACTTCGTTTCGATAACTAATAGATTTTTGCAATAAGTATGTGAGTTCTTTATGACTAATGTTGAGTCCATGTATTAAACACACTCTCCCCCTTCCACCATTGCTAGCCTCTCTTGTGCCACACAACTTTCGCCGGTACCATAATGCCCACCATTATCTTCCTCAAAACAGCCACCATGTCTACCTATTATGGCATTTCCATAGCCATTCCGAGATATATTGCCATGCAACTTTCCACCATTCTATTTATTATGACACGCTCCATCATTGTCATATTGCTTTGCATGATCATGTAGTTGACATCGTATTTGTGGCAAAGCCACCATTCATAATTCTTTCATACATGTCACTCTTGATTCATTGCACATCCCGGTACACCGCCAGAGACATTCATATAGAGTCATATTTTGTTCTAAGTATTGAGATGTAATTCTTGAGTTGTAAGTAAATAAAAGTGTGATGAACATCATTATTAGAGCATTATCCCAGTGAGGAAAGGATGATGGAAACTATGATTCCCCCACAAGTCGGGATGGGACTCCGGAGGGAAAATAAAAAAATAGAAAAATAAAAAATAGGCCATAAAAAAGAGAAAAGGCCCAAATAAAAAACTAAAAAATGAGAGAAAAAGAGAGAAAGGACAATGTTACTATCCTTTTACCACACTTGTGCTTCAAAGTAGCACCATGATCTTCATGATAGAGAGTCTCCTGTGTTGTCACGTTCATTTACTAGTGGGAATTTTCATTATAAGAACTTGGCTTGTATATTCCAATGATGGGCTTCCTTAAAATGCCCCAGGTCTTCGTGAGCAAGCAAGTTGGATGCACACCCAATTAGTTTCCTTTTGAGCTTTCATACACTTATAGCTCTAGTGCATCTGTTGCATGGCAATCCCTACTTACTCACATTGATATCTATTGATGGGCATCTCCATAGCCCATTGATACACCTAGTTGATGTGAGACTATCTCCTTCTTTTTGTCTTCTCCACAACCATAGTCTATTCCACCTATAGTGCTATGTCCATGGCTCATACTCATGTATTGTGTGAAAGTTGAAAAAGTTTGAGAACATCAAAAGTATGAAACAATTTCTTGGCTTGTCATCGGGGTTTTGCATGATTTAAATATTTTGTGTGATGAAGATAGAGCATAGTCATACTATATGATTTTGTAGGGATAGCTTTCTTTGGCCATGTTATTTTGAGAGGACATGATTGCTTTGTTAGTATGCTTGAAATATTATTGTTTTTATGTCAATATTAAACTTTTGTTATGAATCTTATGGATCTGAATATTGTTGAAACAATAGAGAAGATTACATTGATGAATATGTTAGGTAGCATTCCACATCAAAAATTCCGTTTTTATCATTTACCTACTCAAGAACAAGCAGGAATTAATCTTGGGGATGCTCATACGTCTCCAACGTATCTATATTTTTTGATGTATTCATGCCATGTTTATAACATTCTTACATGATTTTGGTATGATTTGGTTAGAACTAACCCAGACTGATGTTGTTTTCAGTAGAACTACTGTGGTGTTGTTTTTGTGCAGAAATAAAAGTTCTCAGAATGTGCTAAAAATCAACGGAGATTTTTTCTGGAAAATATAAAAAATACTAGAACGAAGAGTTACTGGAGGGGAGTACCATGGGCCTCACGAGGGTGGAGGGCGCGCCCACCCCCCTGGGGTGTGCCCCCTACCTCGTGGACTCCCTGTGGGGCCCCCTAACTTGTTCTCGACGCCAACCTCTCCTATAAATCCCCAAACTTCCAGAACTTAACCTAGATTGGGAGTTTCGCCACCGCAAGCCTCTGTAGCCACCAAAAACCAATCGGGACCCTGTTTCGGCACCCTACCGGAGGGGGGAATCATCACCGGTGGCCATCTTCGTCATCCCGGCGCTCTCCATGACGAGGAGGGAGTAGTTCACCCTCGGGGCTGAGGGTATGTACCAGTAGCTATGTGTTTGATCTCTCTCTCTCTCTCTCGTGTTCTTGATATAGCACGATCTTGATGTACCACGAGCTTTGTTATTATAGTTGGATCTAATGATGTTTCTCCCCCTCTATCTCCTTGTGATGAATTGAGTTTTCCCTTTGAAGTTATCTTATCAGATTGAGTCTTTAAGTATTTGAGAACACTTGATGTATGTCTTGCTTGTGCTTATCTGTTGTGACAATGGGATATTCACGTGATCCACTTGATGTATGTTTTGGTGATCAACTTGCGAGTTCCATGACCTTGTGAACTTATGCATAGGGGTTGGCACACGTTTTCATCGTTACTCTCCGGTAGAAACTTTGGGGCACTCTTTGAAGTTCTTTGTGTTGGTTGAATAGATGAATCTAAGATTGTGTGATGCATATCGTATAATCATACCCACGGATACTTGAGGTGACATTGGAGTATCTAGGTGACATCAAGGTTTTGGTTGTTTTGTGTCTTAAGGTGTTATTTTTACTATGAACTCGAGGGTTGTTTGTGACACTTATAGGAATAGCCCAATGGATTGATCGGAAAGAATAACTTTGAGGTGATTTCGTACCCTACAATAATCTCTTCGTTTGTTCTCCGCTATTAGTGACTTTGGAGTGACTCTTTGTTGCATGTTGAGGGATAGCTATATGATCTAATTATGTTATCCTTGTTGAGAGAACTTGCACTAGTGAAAGTATGAACCCTAGGCCTTGTTTCGAAGCATTGGAATACCGTTTTCGCTCACTTTTATCATTAGTTACCTTGCTGTTTTTATATTTTCAAATTACAAAAAACCTATATCTACCATCCATATTGCACTTGTATCACCATCTCTTCGCCGAACTAGTGTACCTATACACTATACCATTGTATTGGGTGTGTTGGGGACATAAGAGACTCTTTGCTATTTGGTTGCAGAGTTGTTTGAGAGAGACCATCTTCATCCTACGCCTCCCACGGATTGATAAACCTTAGTTCATCCACTTGAGGGAAATTTGCTACTGTACTACAAACCTCTGCACTTGGAGGCCCAACAACGTCTACAAGAAGAAGGTTTTGTAGTAGACGTCAAGGTGTTGGAACCAAAGCACCTTGGCCTACCTGTTCTTAGAGGTAGATTGCATAAGGGTTCTTGTCAATAGATGTAAGATTGAGCTAAGAGAATTGTTGATTGGGGAGAAAGGTATATGTCATTAGGTGTTGAAGAAATATTAATTAAATCTATGGTACAAGCAATACCAATGTATGTCATGAGTGTGTACAAGTTGCCAACTTCAGTTTTGTGATGATTTGACATGTTTAACATGTCAATATTGGTGGGGTGTTGAGAAAGGAAATTGCAAGTTAGCTTGGCTATCCTGGGACAAGATGATTCTTCCTTAACAATAAAGAAGAATGAGTTTTCGAGATATGAGACTGGTCAATCAAGCCCTCCTCATAAAAACCACACGATGGTTAATTGATACATCATATATCTTATGCGCACGTCTCCTCCGAGCCAAATACCACCCCGATGGGAACATTATTAACATGATTTTTTACTGAGAAAGTATTGGTGCAATAGTTTGCCCCTTTGTCTTTTGGAGATTGTTGTCAGAAACATGCATGGACTAATTTGTTCACTAGTGCATACAGAGAGAAATAGTCCATGCATGCCTGAGGAGAATGCTATGTTCGGTGTCAAATTTCGAAGAACTTCACCGAAGATTATCTGTGTGGCAGAGAAGAGGAGCTACATTTCAAGAAGAAATGAATGCAAGAAGATTGCATAGAAGGAATTGACCCCTTTAAAATTATTCTTGACGCAAAGCAATATTCGTCCGGTTCGTTCGAGGAAGAATGATTGTAGTGAAGAAGATTGAAGGCGAAGAGAAGGCGTAGCATTCCTTTGGTCGTTCTTCTTTTTCTTTTTGAGTCATAGGACCCCCATACAATTAATAGGGGTATACGCTACTGCAGGATGCTGCTAACGCGACACTATGATCAGAGACCCTTCGAAAAAATTGTGTGCGATGCCATAATCTCAAACGGTGGTGTAAAAAACCGTCAAAAAAGGTGCAAAACGTTTGCGATGGAGGATGCATCAAACACAGTTCAGATTTTAGTTGCATGTGTGATTCAGGGCATACGGTTCAGTACAATTAACCGTTTTCGATGAGGAGGAACAAAAGAAACGGGCAGCCAGATGAAGGCGTGTGCGATGTACATCATACGGTTCACTCGGATGGACTGTTTGTGATTAGGCAACACAACAGAAATGGGCAGCCAGATGAAGGTGTGTGCGATATACAGCATACAGTTCACTCGGATGAACTGCTTGTGATTAGGCAACACAAAAGAAACGGTCAGCTAGATCAAGGTGTGTGTGATTGAGGACATACACTTCAGAAGGATTAACTATTTGCGATTAGGCAACAAAACAGAAACGGGTAAGCCAGATCAAAGTGGCTGCGATTGATGGCATACACTTCACATGGATGAACTGTTTGCCATTAGCCACAACAAACTGAAACAGTTAGATAGATCAACGTGTGTGCACTGGATGGGCACACCCATTCTAATTAAAAGAAGCGTGCACGATGGTAATAACAAGCGTGCACGGTTGTTGGAACAAGACGTGTGCTGACATTGCCTATTGCGGTGCACCCTATGGTGCAAATGCCACATACACGGCCGAGAAGGCGTATGTGCCCACGTTACACCTTCTGGGAATAGTGCCGCACTTATAACCATCAGTAAATTTTGAGCATGTGTCCCATCACAATTTTTTTAGAAGAACAGGGAGGCCGCGTCCCGTCACATTCTGAATTGCAAACCTGTTCACACTGATCAAAACCTAAACGTTTTCTGACTTAGGAGCATATTACTACGCGGTTATAAACACTACTACACCAGGATGACTGCACATTCCTCCTCAACTCCTCATCCACAAAAAGTCAAAAACAAACAAGTAATTCATCATCGTTCCCTTGCGTCCGCCATGGCCAGTGTGAGTTCTGGGTCAAGAGATTGCCACCAAGGAGAGACGAGCCTGGAAGCGGAAGCACGAGAGATGTCCCGCCTCGCCGCGAAAGCAGCCAACATGTCACGCCGCACGGCAGTAGCATCAGAGAGGTCCCGCCACACCGCCGAAGCAGCACGACGGACCCGCTGCACCGTCGATGCAGCAGACTGGTCCGGCCGCGCTGCGGAAGTAGAAGAGATGTCCCGCCGCACCGTGAATGCAGTAGATATGTCCTCCCGCCCGCAGCGGCTAGGGAAAATGTCTCGCAGGCAGGCGACAACTCTTACAGGCGCATGTGTGCCCTTGTCCTTAGGCAGATGGATCAGATCTCCAGGTGGGTGAGGTTGCAGGATGACCTGAAAGCCTCGTTTGAACAGTCTACCGACGTCATCCGGCAACTAAATGAGAGCAATGCAAAGCTCTAGGCCGAGCGCGACCTGCTGAGGGCGAAGAGCATCAGAAGTGCGGAGCAGCAGGAGCAGACAACTGCCTTGTTGAAGAGGACTGGCATCATCGTCGAGAAACTTATGGACGAGAATGCCATGATGCGCATCGAGCGCAAAAGGCCGGTGGAGGAATCTGTGGATGCTCTCAAGCAGCATCTTGAGGACAAGAAAGAGCTCGTTGCCGCTCGCCGCGGAGACTAGTTCCCGTTGTCTTCCTTCTTCTTTTGCCCTTGTGTATTTTGGGCGTTGTTGCATGTGGCTTTTTTAGTTATGTTTATAAATATGTAAGACGATTATTATCCAATGTCATCGTCCTTATATTCATCTTGTTTGCTATAAGTCGCAGTCGATGCCATATAGGTCCGTCGGATCTTACATCAAGATTCGTGCAAAACTTTCTTTTCAGATTTTCATTTTTCTCTCTCAAATCTCAGTCCAGTGAGACATATAGCCACGCCGTAGAACAGGTGCTAGGGCGCCATTAACGGAGACGTTGGGAGGAAGGTGCACGGCGGGTAGCGGTCAAAGGGCTCTCCTCCCGATGAGCACGCGCAGGAGTCTGATCGCATGCCTCCCATGCTCAAATAGCTACCCCGCACTGCACCTCCTAGCCAATAAAAAAGGGGACGCGTGGCCGCATGTAATTGGTAAGTCAAACGCCCACAGTTTCAATAATACTTGTGTTTCCGATTTGAACGTGACAGGACTTGTTCCAAAATGACTTTGTTGATTGTTAATGTGTGGGCCTTCGCAAATCGGACAGAAAAATCACCACAGCATGCTGGTGCCATGTCATGAGACCATGCCAAGTTTCATGATTTTCAGGCGTGTTTTGGAATTACAGGAATTAAAAAAACCAAGTTTCTCAATCTTTCCGGCCGAGCCACGACGCCTAGATGTTTGAATTTCACTCACATCTCTTGCATGGGACCTAGAAATTCACCCAAGGACACACATGTGATTTTTCAAACAACTTTGGTGCACTGGAGCCTGTGCTTGTAGTCCAAATTTGAATTATGCACATTAAGGGCGTGTTCGGGAGTCCTCCCTCTTCTCAAATCCTCAACTCCACGTGAGGAGTGCAGCCAAATGGTCCAAATCCCAGCTATGGGCGAGAGAAGCCAGCGATGAGCGCAATGCAAATTTCGCGGAGTCGAGGAGTCGGAAAATCGGTGCTCTCCAAAAACTGGGAAGTAAGAGTTGAGGGATATTACGCGCGTATGCCACCGCAAAGTGAACTTGCAGCGTACCGGATCGCTAGCTATTCCTCTTCCGAGCCCCAACACAGCGCCTCGACCACCATTCCTCTCCCGGCGAGCAAACCATAGGCGTCGCACGCCGCCGCGAGGAGGCAGTCGCCACGCTGCTCTCGCCCTCCTCTGCCCCCACCAGCACGAGCTCGGCCGCGAGATGGCAGTCTGTAGGCTGCCCTCGCCGTCGTCCGTACGGTCGGAACCGCGTCAAGATCATTGGCCCCGGTGCGGTGCCAGTGCTCGTGGAGCTGTCACTGGACAAACCCGAACGGCGGCTCTGCGAGCTCGCGCCAGCCGTGCTGCAGGAGATGGCGCAGGCCGGCGCCGTGGTCTACCTGCTTAGTCGTCGTCTCCAATCCAGATGGGATCGGCTGATGCTAATTTCCTTCCTTGTTGGGTTGAAAGCCCATGGTGATTCCCTCCCGAGCCGGGCCACATCAAAGCCAAATGCGCCAAAATTGCTCACTCTGGGCTTCCAGCCTTTTTAATACGCTCGGGAGAGAAGCTGCCCAGCCCAACGGATCGCTAACTCCTGGCGATTTGGAGAGAAGCTGGCAGCTGGTTACAGGCGATGGAGTTTAGGAGTTTGCAGCCATAGAGGGCTACCGAACATGCCCTAAATGCCCAGACACTCAATTAATGTATAAAAAAGGTCAAAAAACCCGGAATAATTCCAAAATTTAGCACGATACTTCTATTTGGTCTAATATGGCTGTGTAAAAAATTAAGGCGGGAGATGGCAGTGTACGTATGTCGGTTCGCACACGGAGGTGACATGTTCCCTCTCAGAACCACGAGCCTTCTTGAGGGAAGCTCCGGTTTGCAAGAAGCTTACACCAAAGCTTGTCCCAATTCGGCCAAAAAAAATATCGCAGCATGTTTGTGCCATGTCATGAGACCATGTCAAGTTTCATGATTTTCAGGCGTGTTTTGGAATTGCAGGATTTAAAAACCAAGTTTCTCAATCTTTTCGGACGAGCCACGATGCCCAGATGTTTGAATTTCACTCACATCTCTTGCATAAGACCTAGAAATTCACCCAAGGACACACATGTGATTTTCAAACAACTTTGGTGCACTAGAGCATGTGCTTGTAGTTCAAATTTGAATTATGCACATTAAATGCCCAGAAACTTAATTAATGTATAAGGCCAAACGAACCCGGAATAATCCCAAAATTTAGCACAGTACTTCTATTTGGTCTAATCTGGCTGTGTAAAAAAATTAAGGCGGGAGAAGGCAGTGTACGTATGTCGTTTCACACACGAAGGTGACACGTTCCCTCTCGGAACCACGAGCCTTCTTGAGGGAAGCTCCGGTTTGCAAGAAGCTTACACCAAAGCATGTCCCAATTCGTCCAAAGAAATTTCCACAGCATGTTGGTGCCAAGTCATGACACCATGCCAAGTTTCATGATTTTCATGCGTGTTTTGGAATTACCAGAATTAACAAACCAAGTTTCTCAATCTTTCCGTCCGAGCCACAACGACCAGATGTTTGAATTTCACTCCAATATCTTGCATGGGACCTAAAAATTCACCCAAGGACACACATGTGATTTTTCAAACAACTTTGGTTCACCGGAGCATGTGCTTGTAGTTCAAATTTGAATTATGCACATTAAATGCGCAGAAACTCAATTAATATATAAAAAGGCCTAATGAACACGGAATAATTCCAAATTTTAGCACGATACTTCTATTTGGTCTAATCTCACAGTGTACAAAAATTAAGGTGGGAGAAGGCAGTGTACATATGTCGTTTCGCACACGGAGGTGACACGTTCCCTCTCGGAACCAGGAGCCTTCTTGAGGGAAGCTCCGGTTTGCAAGAAGCTTACACCAAAGTTTGTCCCAATTCGGCCAAAAAAAATACCACAACATGTTGGTGCCATGTCATGACACAATGCCAAGTTTCATGATTTTCAGACGTGTTTTGGATTTACAGGAATTAAAAAACCAAGTTTCTCAATCATTACGGGCGAGCCACGATGCCTAGATGTTTGAATTTATTCCCATTTCTTGCATGGGACCTATAAATTCACCCCAAGACACACATGTGATTTTTCAGCAAACTTTGGTGCATTGGAGCATGTGCTCGTAGTTCAAATTTGAACTATGCACATTAAATGCCCAAAAACTCAATTAATGCAAAAAATGCCAAACGAACCCGGAATAATTCCAAATTTAAACACGACACTCATGTACTAGTTGCATGTTCACTGTACGTAAATGTTCTAGAAATTCAAACGCCATTTTCCCTCTATAACACCATGTTGTCTTTCAAAACATAATGAAAAAAATCAGGTATACCATAAACATTTTACTAGAAAGAATCGTGTGGGATGCGATATAAAATATCTTGGGGCACCATCTTGTCTGGCTTACACCTTCACTGCTGCTTACTGGAAGCTCAGCCTCCTCGCCGGTGACCATTCTTGCAGCGCCGCCTCCCCGTCGGCTACCCTTCTTCTTACAACGCCGCCTCCTCGCCAGCGACCCTTCTTCTTGCAGCGCTGCCTCCTCGTCGGCGACCCTTCTTGTTGTTGCGCGGCCTCCTCGCCGCCGACCCTTCTTCTTGCTGCGCGGCCTCCTCGCCGCCAAACCTTCTTCTTGCTGCGCGGCCTCGTTGATATGGTCAGGTAATCCACACCCCACCCACACCATCCTCCTCCTTTCCCGTCCCACATGCCTCGACTGACGAAGCGACACCTTCCATCAAAATCACTGCCCCCTCCTCCAATTAAGCACCGCCCACAGCCATTTTACACATAGTATAATGTGGAGCTGAGTAGCATGCGACCGCACGCGCGAACAAGGTCGCTATGGCTGCCATGCGTGTTGACCGCCAGATCTTAGAGGAGCACCTCGTCTTTGAGGCCACCGTCGACACCGCCACGCAGTTGTGTACTTTAAAATATAGTCCGCGATGTTTTCTCGAGGCCACCGCCAGTGCCTTCTAGTGATTTGTCCTCTGTAATGTTAATACGCAATCTGATGTTCAGTTAAAAGTTTGGTCCTCTAAAATGTAATGTTCAGTTAACACTTCGGTCCAACAATTGCTACATTTCGTTGTACTATTCTCAAGCATTCTTTGTTTTGTTAACTGCCTTATCTTCTAGTACATGTTTCTATTATGCAATGTCGTGCTCAGGTAACTATTTTGGTTCATTTGGTCTGCTGTCCATTTAACTGTTTGGTCCAGTTCTGCAATTTGATTTTCATTTGCTATGGGTACAATTTTTTATGGTTATGCATGTGACACCAATCAAATTTGGTTGTACTCAATACATATTCTACTGATAGTATGGCAACTCTCAGTTAGCCTGATCAAGATCTTCCTTATGTGTGTTGCAGGGAAACATAAATGCAGAGCACCCCTGAAGATCAAGGACTGACTAGACATTGTAATTCTTCGTAAAAGAGATACAGTCACAGTCATACTCAATATAAATTAATAGCAATGCATACAAATGACAGTGGTGCTCTCTAACTGGTGCTTTTTATGAGAGGATGATGACTCAGCAATAAAAGTAAATAGATAGCCCCTTCGCAGAGGGAAGCAGGGATTTGCAGAGGAGCCATAGCTCGAGTTTTGAAATAGAGAGGAATAATATTTTGAGCGGTATGCCTTCATTATCAACATAACAACCAAGAGATCTCGGTATCTTCCATGCTATATACATTATAGGCAGTTCCCAAACAGAATGGTAAAGTTTATACTCCCCCACTACCAACAAGCACACTCCACGGCTGGTCCGAAACAATGGGTACCGTCCAACTAACAATAGTCCTGGGGGAGTTTTGTTTGCAATTATTTTGATTTGATTTGAGCATGGGACTGGGCATCCCGGTTACCAGCCATTTTCTCGTGAATGATGAGCAGAGTCCACTCATCGTGAGAATAACCCACCTATCATGGAAGATATTGACAGCCCTGGTTGGTACATGAGCGATTCGAGCATACAAAACAGATTATTATTTGAAGGTTGGAGTTTGGCACATGCAAATTTACTTGGAACGACAGGTAAATACCGCATATAGGAAGGTATGGTGGACTCATATGGAACAACTTTGGGGTTTATGGAAGTGGATGCACAAGCAGTATTCTCGCTTAGTACAAGTGAAGGCTAGAAAGAGACTGGGAAGCAACCAACTAGAGAGCGACAACAGTCATAAACATGCGTTGAGATTAACCAACATTGAATGCAAGCATGAGTAGGATACACATCACAATGAACATAAATATCATAGAGGCTATGTTGATTTTGTTTCAACTACATGCGTGAACATGTGCCAAGTCAAGCCACTTGAATTATTCAAAGGATGATACCATCCTATCATACTACATCACAACCATTTTAATTTCCATGTTGGCATGCAAGGTAAACCATAATAAACTCCTAGCTAATTAAGCATGGCATGAGTAACTATAATCTCTAATTGTCATTGCAAACATGTTTCATTCATAATAGGCTGAATCAGGAACGATGAACTAATCATATTTACAAAAACAAGATAGGTCAAGTTCATACCAGCTTTTTCCTCATCTCAATCATGTCATCATATATCGTCATTATTGCCTTTCACTTGCACGACCGAACGATGAGGATAATAATAAGAGTGCACATGCATTGGACTAAGCTGGAATCTGCAAACATTTATTCAAAGGAGAAGACAAGCTAATATGGGTTGAGGGAGTCCTGGATTAGGGGGTCTCTGGACAGCCGGACTATATCCTTTGGCCGGACTGTTGGACTATGAAGATACAAGATTGAAGACTTCGTCCCATGTCCGGATGGGACTCTACTTGGCGTGGAAGGCAATCTAGGCAATACGGATATGTATATCTCCTCCTTTGTAACCGACCTTGTGTAACCCTAACCCTCTCCGGTGTCTATATAAACTGGAGGGTTTTAGTCTATAGGACAAGATACAATCATACCATAGGCTAGCTTCTAGGGTTTAGCCTCTCTGATCTCGTGGTAGATCTACTCTTGTACTACCCATATCATCAATATTAATCAAGTAGGACGTAGGGTTTTATCTCCATCAAGAGGGCCCGAACTTGGGTAAAACATCGTGTCCCCTGCCTCCTGTTACCATCCGCCTTAGACGCACAGTTCGGGACCCCCTACCCGAGATCCGCCGGTTTTGACACCGACATTGGTGCTTTCATTGAGAGTTCCTCTTTGTCATCGCCGTTAGGCTTGATGGCTCCTTCGATCATCGTTAGCGATGCGGTCTAGGGTGAGACTTTTCTCCCCAGACAGATTTTTGTATTCGGCGGCTTCGCACTGCGGGCCAACTCGCTTGGCCATCTGGAGCAGATCGAAAGTTACGCCCCTGGCTACCAGGTCAGATTTGGAAGCTTAAACTACATGGCCGATATCCGCAGAGACTTGATCCTCGACGGATTCGAGCCTCTTCCCTGTGCGTCACGCGGTCACGATGAGTATGACTTAGCTCTACCATCAGACAGTGTTCAAGAGATCGCACCGGCAGCTGCTCCGACCCTCAATTCGGAGCCAGTTCTGTCGTCCATGGACGGGTGGATGGACCCCACCACAGAGGCCTTACCCTGAGCGGCGATCGAGCCGAACATCGACCTTACCCTGCACGAGAGCCGTGTTGTCAAACTGTCGGATCCTTCTCCGGCCACGGACTCCGAACTGCCTGCGCCCGTTCCTAGCGAATCTGATTGGGCGCCGATCATGGAGTTTACCTCCGCGGATATTTTTCAGCACTCACCCTTTGGCGACATACTGAACTCATTAAGGTCTCTCTCCTTGTTAGGAGGATCATGGTCGAACTATGTCTGGCAGGATTGGGATACGGATGACGAAGAAATTCGCTGCCCACCCACCACCCACTTAGTAGCCACTGTCGACGACTTAACCGACATGCTCGACTTCGACTCTGAAGACATCGACGGTATGGACGACGATGCGGGAGAGGAAGAGGAACCACTGCCCACAGGGCACTGGACAGCCACCTCATCATACGATATATACATGGTGGACGCACCCAAAGAAGGAAATGGCGACGAGACAGCGGAGGATGACCCCTCCAAGAAGCAAACAAAGCGTCGACGTCAGCGGCGCCGCTCTAAGTCCCGCCAAAGCAAAAGTGGTGATACCAGCACAGGAGATAATAACACTTCGGATAGTGCTGAAGACAACAACAATCCCCTCCAGCAAGATTTAGAGCAGGAGGATGGAGGAGCCAGCCCTCCTGAGAGAACGGTAGATGGAGAGGCGGAGGATGATAATTACATGCCCCCTCCGAAGACGAGGCAAGCCTCGGCGATGACGAATTCGCCGTGCCAGAGGATCCCGTCGAACAAGAGCGCTTCAAGCGCCGGCTTATGGCCACAGCAAATAGCCTTAAGAAAAAGCAGCAACAGCTTCAAGCTAATCAAGATCTGCTAGCTGACAGATGGACTGAAGTCCTCGCGGCCGAGGAATATAAACTCGAACGCCCCTCCAAGAGTTACCCAAAATGCAGGTTGCTACCCCGACTGGAGGAAGAAGCGTATGACGCGGCTGATCGGCCACCTCGTGGCCGCGATAGAGAGGCATTCCAGCCAAAAACTCAGCCCGCACCCCGACATCATTCAAATAAAAAGGCATGGGGAAATACGCCAGACCTGCGAGATGTATTGGAGGACAAAGCAAAGCATGCAAGATCGATCTACGGATCACGAGAGCACGCCACTATGCGAGACGATAAACGTCACGCCGGATACAGTAAAAGTAAATCCGGCCGGGCCGAACACAGCGGGCAAGACCCATTCGAGCTGCGTCACAATGTAGCCCAATACAGAGGCGCCGCACACCCCCTATGCTTCACAGACAAAGTAATGGATCATCAAATCCCAGAGGGTTTCAAACCCGTAAATATTGACTCATACAACGACACAACAGATCATGCGGTATGGATCGAGGATATCCTCCTCCACATCCACATGGCCCGCGGTGATGACTTACACGCCATCAAATACCTCCCACTAAAGCTCAAAGGACCAGCGCATCATTGGCTTAACAGCTTGCCAGCAGAGTCCATTAGCTGTTGGGAAGATCTGGAGGCCGCATTCCTCAACAACTTTCAGGGCACTTATGTGCGATGACCAGATGCCGATGACTTGAGCCACATAATTCAGCATCCAGAAGAATCAGCCAGGCAATTCTGGACTC
Source organism: Triticum aestivum (assembly GCF_018294505.1). Taxonomy (NCBI): domain Eukaryota; kingdom Viridiplantae; phylum Streptophyta; class Magnoliopsida; order Poales; family Poaceae; genus Triticum; species Triticum aestivum. The sequence continues at coordinate 114,012,447 of NC_057803.1, forward strand.
GGTTCCTAACAAAGAAAAATCAAATCGTCGACTGTCTGGATGCAGAGGCCTTAGCAGCTTTCAAACACAACATCCGCGACGAGTGGCTAGGACGACACCTTGGTCAGGAAAAGCCGAAATCTATGGCAGCCCTCACGACACTCATGACCCGCTTTTGTGCGGGAGAAAACAGCTGGCTGGCTCGCAGTAATAACATATCAAAGAACCATGGTACTTCGGATACCAAGGACGGCAATAGTAGGTCACGTCGCAACAAACATAAGCGCCGCATTAACAGCGACAATACCGAGGATACGGCAGTCAATGCCAGATTCAAAGGCTCTAAACCCGATCAACGGAAAAAGCCATTGAAAAGAAGCACTCCGGGCCCGTCCAGTTTGGACCATATACTCGACCGCTCGTGTCAAATACACGGTACCCCCGACAAGCCAGCCAACCATGCCAACAGGGATTGTTGGGTGTTCAAACAGGCCGGCAAGTTAATTGCCGAAGACAAAGATAAGGGGTCACACAGCGATGACGAAGAGGAGCCCCGGCAGCCGAACACCGGAGGATAGAAGAGGTTCCCCCCACAAGTGCGGACGGTGAACATGATATATGCAACCCACATCCCCAAGAGGGAGCGGAAGCGTGCACTTAGGGACGTATATGCGTTGGAGCCAGTCGCCCCAAAGTTCAACCCATGGTCCTCCTGTCCGATCACCTTTGCGAAATTCAATGCGGTACCGCATTATGCATACCTCAAGCTCAAGATGCCAGGACCTCGGGGGGTTATTACAGTTAATGGAAACACAGAGCGCTCTCTCCGAATGGAGGAGCACACTGCGACCCTCGCAGCGGAAGCGCAAAGCGGCCTCTCAAGGCAATCCACCAGTTTAGCATTTCAAGACCCAGACACCTTCAAGCGTGCTCGGAGTAATCGGCAATTGGACCGCCTGGCACGATCTGAGCTCGCGTAGCAATGCGGCCCCCACCCCAGTCCCAGCCAAACGGTGAAATCCGTGCCACGCGTACATAATTACGCATTAAAAATACCATGGGCAGAGGTGGGGAAGGGGGCACAACTACGGCACGCCCCAATACACGGCTCAAACCGCACTAGGGGCTTCCCGCTTTGTTATTTTTCTCTTTCAGGACTTTAATCTCTGGAAACCCTGTCCGACAGCATGATTGCCGAACACATGATGCAGCAACCAAGGAGGTAGAAAGCTACATCACACCACGGAACTCCCAGGTGGATTACGATAATGAGTGAAATATTGTCTTTAATACTATTCCTCATCTTGCCCTTGGAAGGGACATAGTCCTACTTTTTTGCTTATCGCACTATCTATATCATTCTGCTTTAACGCACCTTTTTTGAATAAACAATGCATAACATTGCGACTATTATTGCATTCTTGTTTTATATATATGTGTTCATTAATGACGCCTTGCAACCATACACTTTGGTACAGCCAATACACCAGGGGCTTAAGTACCCCACAATATGGTGTCAGAATTCCGAACACTTTCACAAGTGCGGCACCCCGAACTTATAGCATTATATGCATCAGCTCCGAATCATGTCTTTGGTCAAATGTTGGGTTTGCTCGGCTCCTATGTTTTGGTACCTTACGTTCCGCTCTATCGGCTAAGGTAGCACTAGGAGAACTACTGCGATTGTGCCCCGGTTCTGCTGGGCTAAGCACCTCAGTAGAGAAAGCTAAAACTGACTGTCATGATAAGGCGAGAGACTGGTCGCTGATCGGCGAGGTTTCGAGTCCCTAAAGACTTATGCCGCTTAGAGCGAGGAGCTGGTCCTGTCCGGCTTAAAGGCATGTATCGCGCCCCGAATTCGGCCTTCCGAATACCAGGGGCTTCGCCGAAATTTAAAATTATAGAATTCTATGGCTAAGTGAGAGTGATAAAGCATTATTAGTCCGGTTGCCTTGTTCGCTGTGCTGAGCACCTCCCTCGAAGGACCCAAAAATGAGAACAAGAGTGCTCAGGTTTATCCCGAACACCCCAGCACTCGCGGCATGGGGGCAGAAGCCGAGGACTAGCCATCTCTCAGATTGGATAAACAGCCAAATAGAAGGTAATATTTTAAATTCAACCAAGCGTTGCATAGCACATATGAAACAAGTTTTCATCATACAGGATCACACGAGCAAGTTTACTCAAATATTACATCCTTTGGACATTCATCCGCTACAAGACGGGCACCCTTCAGGACACCCTCATAATAAATTTTGGGGGTGTGATGCTCCTTGCCCTGCGGCGGTCCTTCCTTTTGATCAGCTTCACGGCGTCTAGCTTGGCCCATTGCACCTTCACACGGGCAAAAGCCCGGCGTGCACCTTCGATGCAGACGGACCACTTGACGACTTCCAGCCGTGGGCAGGAATCCACAAGCCGCCTCACCAGGCCGAAGTAGCTGTCTGAAAGGGCGTCACCATGCCACAGCCGGACTATAAAGCCCTTCATGGCCTGTTCGGCCGCCTTGTGTAGATCGACCAGCTGCTTCAGCTGGTCACTCATAGGCACCGGGTGTTCGGTCCTAGTATACTGAGACCAGAACAGGTTCTCCATTGAGCTTCCCTCCTCGGCCTGGTAAAACTGTGCGGCATCCGACACGCTGCGGGGCAAATCTGCGAATGCTCCTGGAGAGCTCCGGATTTGGGTAAGTAATAGGTAATTAACTTTCACATGCTTGCTTTGCATATAGAATGCCTTACCCGCCGCTATTTTCTTCATCGCGTCAATCTCCTAGAGGGCCTTTTGGGCTTCGGCCTTGGAACTCTTTGTGCTCTCGAGGGCAGCGGCAAGCTCATACTCTCGCGTCTTCGAGTCAAGCTCCAACGCCTCGTGCTTTGTCACGAGAGCCTGGAGCTCTTGCTGCACCTCGCCCACCCGAGCCTCTTGCCTTTCCCGCTCGGTGCGCTCCTTGGCCGCTTTATCTTCGGCCTCGGACATCACTTGCTTTAGGGTCGCCACTTTGGTCGTGGCCCCTGGCAAATTCATGATGATCCTGTCATTTTGCAATCACATTCTTTTTATACATATCCATAGACTAGGTACTACCTACCTTTGTTCTCCTCGAGCTGCCTCTTGGCAAGGCCGAGCTCGTCCTTGGACCCTTTAAGGTCCTGCTTCAGTGCGGCGACCTCCGCAGTCAGTGCGGCAGATGCTAGCAGCGAAGCCTGTATACGCATATTGACATACTTATATTAGACTCCTGTGATATTGTGTGATCCTCTGTTCGGCTTTTCTTTGTGAACACCAAATAGAGCATCAGGGGCTACTGTCTATGCGGTAATATTTTTCCTATATTTTAAACACTTACCTCAAAGCCTGTTAGAAGGCTGGCACAGGCTTCAGTCAATCCGCTCTTGGCGGACTGAACCTTCTGGACCACCGCACTCATAATAGTACGGTGCTCCTCATCGATGGAAGCGCTGCGAAGCGCTCCCAGTAGATTGTCCGGCGCCTCTGGATGGACAGAGGTCACCGGCACAGGCGTCTTGCCCCTCTTTGAAGGAGGCCGCCTGCCCGAGTCCGGAACCACTGGAGGTTCCGGCGCAGTGTTCGGCTGAGGGCCGAACTCGAGGCCCTCAGGGGCCTTGTTCCCTCTGCTCCCGGAGTCCGGAAGGTCGCCTTGAGGCGCCTCTGGGACTGTCTCCCCTCGACCCGGTGCCTCTTGAGACAATACCTCGGCGTCGTCCACAGGGCAAGGGGAGGTGGCGGTCGGAAGTGGATCGCTATCCATATCCGACAAGCCCAGGGAGCCGTCCGACGATACATCGATACGGGCTCATAGCGGCCTACATAATCATATTCGGCGTTAGGGGAAGCAGTGCGACAAAGGAATGCTATGAGTTACTCTGGTATCCGAATACTTACGACTTCGCCAGGGGCTTGGCCCTGAGCAGCCACTCGTCTTCGCCTTCGGCGGCGGTGGTGGAACTGTCCGGAAGGAGAGTCCTTCCCTTCTTGGACCCTTCGGCCTCCCCAGTTGGGGCGGCCTTCCTTTTCTTGTCTCCCCCAACTGAAGGGGGAGCATCTTCTTCTTCCTCCTCGTCTTCGGGGGAGGAGTGTGTCGTAGAGTTATCGGACGATGAATCCGATGACGCCTGGCGTAGGGAACTCTTTCGGGTTCCCTTGGCCTTCTTGGTCTTCTCCGGCACCTTGTAAGGAGCCGGAGTCAGCATCTTCGTCAGGAGAGCGTCTGCTGGGCCTTCGGGCAAAGGAGCTGGACAGTCGATCTATCCGGCCGTCTCCTGCTAGTCCTGTCAAAGTTACGGGAGCTTAGATCCCGCATAGAGTCAAACTATGAAAAACAAGTATCATGTGAGAGGTAAAACAGCTTACCGCGCTGGCTTGGCGCTTCGCGCAAAATCCATGATCCTCAGTAGTGGGAGGGGAAACCTTGGCACTCTTGAATATCACCTTCCAGGCATCCTCGTGAGTTGTGTCGAAGAGCCTGTTCAGAGTTCGGTGCTGGGCCGGGTCGAACTCCCACAAGTTGAAAGCCCGTTGTTGGCACGGGAGGATCCGGCGGATGAGCATGACCTGGACTACGTTGACGAGTTTGAGCTTCTTGTGCACCATGTTTTGAATACATGTTTGGAGTCCGGTCAGCTCTCCTGAACTACCCCAGGACAGGCCCTTCTCTTGCCAGGAGGTGAGCCGCGTGGGGATGCCAAATCGGAACTCGGGGGCCGCTGCCCATTTAGGGTCACGCGGCTCGGTGATGTAGAACCACCCCGATTGCCACCCCTTTATGGTCTCCACGAAGGAGCCCTCGAGCCATGTGACGTTGGGCATCTTTCCCACCATGGCGCCTCTGCAGTCCGCCTGGCGGCCGCTCACTACCTTCGGCTTGACATTGAAGGTCTTCAGCCATAAGCCGAAGTGGGGCTTGATGCGGAGGAAGGCCTCGCACACGACGATAAACGCCGAGATGTTGAGGATGAAGTTCGGGGCCAGATCATGGAAATCCAGGCCATAGTAGAACATGAGCCCCCGGACGAATGGGTGGAGAGGGAATCCCAGTCTGCGAAGGAAATGGGTAAGGAACACTACCCTCTCATGGGGCCTGGGGGTGGGGATGAGGTGCCCCTCATCTGGGAGCTGGTGCGCGATGTCGTCGGGCAGGTATCCGGCTCTCCTTAGCTTCTTGATGTGTCCCTCTGTGACGGAGGAGACCATCCACCTGCCTCCCGCTCCGGACATGGTTGGAGAAGGTTGAGGTGGGAAGTGCGGACTTGGGCGCTGGAGCTCGAGTGCACGAAAATGGATGAGCAAAGGAGGAAGAAGGCGTGGATGAAAAGGTGAATCCTTATCCCTTTATATGGGCGGACGAAACTATGCGTCCCCACTAGCCTGGTAAAACTCGCTTATCCCCCAAGCGTCGTAATCGATGGCGCGGTTGGGTTACCCACGCCCGTATTGATGAGAATCCCGTAATAAGGGGGACACGATCTCTGCTTTGACAAGACGTGTCAAAAAACTGCCTCGCGTTATGTGCGGGGCTAGTTAAAGGAAACGGTTCGAATAATCACCGGGCCATGGCATAATGTCGTGTTGCCAAAACAAGTTAGCAAATTGGATTTGTGTATTATTCTCTCTACGGTGGTATGTGGAACTTATTTTGCAGGGTCGGACACTATCCTTGTATTCAAATTCTTCCGTGGTGTATTCGAAGGAGGAACCCGCCTTGCAATGCCGAAGACAATACTGCATGCCGGACTCATCGTCATTGAAGCCTAGTTCAGGGGCTACCGAGGGAGTCCTAGATTAGGGGGTCTCCGGACAGCCGGACTATATCCTTTGGCCGGGCCGTTGGACTATGAAGATACAAGATTGAAGACTTCGTCCCATGTCCGGATGGGACTCTACTTGGCGTGGAAGGCAAGCTTGGCAATACGGATATGTATATCTCCTCCTTTGTAACCGACCTTGTGTAACCCTAATCCTCTCTGGTATCTATATAAACCGGAGGGTTTTAGTCCGTAGGACAAGATACAATCATACCATAGGCTAGCTTCTAGGGTTTAGCCTCTCTGATCTTGTGGTAGATCTACTCTTGTACTACCCATATCATCAATATTAATCAAGCAGGACGTAGGGTTTTACCTCCATCAAGAGGGACCGAACCTGGGTAAAACATCGTGTCCCCTGCCTCCTGTTACCATCCACCTTAGACGCACAGTTCGGGACCGCCTACCCGAGATCCGCCGGTTTTGACACCGACATGGGCTCTTTGTTAGATCAACAATAATGCATATGAGAGCCACTCAACATTTTCATCGTGGTCTTCTCCTCTCGACCCCCAAAGAAAATAAATTCAAAGAAACGCACTGAAATATTTTTGGAGTTTTTGTTTTTTTAAAGAAAGTAAAAAAAGAACGAGAAAAACTATTTACATGGGAAAGCTCCCAACAAGCAAAAGAAGAACGAGAAATCTTTTCGGGTTTTCTTTTAATATTACTACTAAGCATGCATAGAAATTAAACTAACTACAACTAATTTTTCGGTTTTTCTTAAGGTTTTTCAAACACAAAGAAGAAAACAAGAAAATGAAATAAACTAACATGGATAATACAATGAAAAAGTATGAGCACCGACAAGTGAAATGAGTGTGTGAACATGAATGTAATGTCGGTGAGAAATACGTACTCCCCCAAGCTTAGGCTTTTGGCCTAAGTTGGTCTAAGGCCACCACTGGCCTGGATGATATCCGGAATCATAGTTGGGGTCGTACTGTGCTGCAGCAGCTACCGCTTAGCGAGCCGCCTCATGGAGACGAGCTGCCTCCGTTGTTCTCTCATATTTGTTTGCCTCCTCTCTAGTTATAAAATATCTCCCATTTTCCTAAAAGTTAAAGAAGGCAGGAGCAGGAAGGGTAACATAGACGGCACACCGTCTGTCAAATATTAGTCGATACTGGAGGAACTGATCATTCCTCTCAAGAAATTGGTATCGTACCAAAGCATTATAATTTAGAAAAGCAGGTGACAAATCAATATCATACCCTCTAATAGGTACATCCAAATAGTTAGCTAAATGAGTTGCATAAATCCCACCAAATAAATCTCCATCCTTAGCATTATGGTGTAACCTCCTAGCAATAATAGCCCCTAAATTATATTGCTTATCACCCAACACTGCACACTTGAGGACACTAAGATCCAATGCACAAAGGTGGCTATGATCATGTTTACCATTAATGCATCTGCCTATGAAGAGAGCAAAATAATGTATGGCAGGAAAATGAATGCTCCCCATGGAGGCTTGTGTGATATTTCTAGTTTCTCCAACGGTGATGCTAGCAAGGAAGTCATTATATTCAGATTTGTGAGGCTCACTAAGAAGGCCCCATTGTGGAATTTTGCATGCATCACAAAAGTCTTCTATGTCCATGGTATAAGATTCATCATAAACATCAAACAGGACAATATGAGTATTACGCTTAGACGAAAACTCAAACCTCCGCACAAAGGAATCGGTGAGATAATAATACTATAAGCACTTGTCCGATAAGAAGTCCTCAAGGCCGACATTTTGTATGTACGCATAGAATTCATACTTGAAACCTGCATGAACCATAAATTCATCTGACGGCCATTCGCACGGCTTTACTTGAGCTTCCCTTGGTGGTTCAGGGTCCAGTTCGCGTATCGCACGCCTCAGTGCTTGCTTCCTTGAAGAACCACCTTGGTACATTTTCCTAGACATTTTTCTTCCACTGAAAAGTTTCTAAAAAATTTAGTGACTCAAAATAAAAGTGAACCAAACTCAACAAGATTGTTAGAAACTACTCCTACAAGTGCCTAGAGGCTATATCATGCATCAAAACTACTTTGGACCATATAAATTTTACATGCAAGCTCAAGAACAGGGTCAGCAAAGCAGCAAAAAATTGCAATAAATAAAGCACTAGAACAAAAACTAATTGGACCATTGGAGGAGTCACATACCGAAGAACAATCCCCCAATATAGTTTTGTGAATGGAGCTTTGAGCAAGTAGATCGAAAATGGCAGCAAAATGAGCAAGAACACAAGATTGAGATATGAAGTGATTTTTTTTCTGGAGGAAGAAGGAGAGGATGGGTGCTGGAATAAGTGGAGGGGGCCACGTGGGGCCCACAAGGATATGGGCGCTGCTACCTCTTGAGCATTGCGTTGGTTTTCCCTTGAAGAGGAAAGGGTGATGTAGCAAAGTAGCGTAAGTATTTCCCTCAGTTTTTGAGAACCAAGGTATCAATCCAGTAGGAGGCTACGCGCGAGTCCCCCGCACCTACACAAAACAAATAAATCCTCACAACCAACGCGATAAGGGGTTGGCAATCCCTACATGGTCACTTATAAGAGTGAGATCTGATAGATATGATAAGATAATATTTTTGGTATCTTTATGATAAAGATGAAAAGTAAAATAAAAGGCAATGAAAATAACTAAGTGTTGGAAGATTAATATGATGGAAGATAGATCCGGGGGCCATAGGTTTCACTAGTGGCTTCTCTCAAGAGCATAAGTATTTTACGGTGGGTGAACAAATTACTGTTGAGCAATTGGCAGAATTGAGCATAGTTATGAGAATATCTAGGTATGATCATGTATAAAGGCATCACGTCCGAGACAAGTAGACCGACTCCTGCCTGCATCTACTACTATTACTCCACACATCGACCGCTATCCAGCATGCATCTAGAGTATTAATTTCATAAGAACAGAGTAATGCTTTAAGCAAGATGACATGATGTAGAGGGATAAATTCATGCAATATGATAAAAACCTCATCTTTTTATCCTCGATGGCAACAATACAATACGTGCCTTGCTGCCCCTACTGTCATTGGGAAAGGACACCGTAAGATTGAACCCAAAGCTAAGCACTTCTCCCATTGCAAGAAAGATCAATCTAGTAGGCCAAACCAAACTGATAATTCGAAGAGACTTGCAAAGATAACCAATCATACATAAAAGAATTCAGAGAAGATTCAAATATTGTTCATAGATAAACTTGATCATAAACCCACAATTCATCGATCTCAACAAACACACCGCAAAAGAAGATTACATCGAATAGATCTCCATGAGAGAGGGGGAGAACATTGTATTGAGATCTAAAAAGAGAGAAGAAGCCATCTAGCTAATAACTATGGACCCGAAGGTCTGAGGTAAACTACTCACACTTCATCGGAAGGGCTATGGTGTTGATGTAGAAGCCCTCCGTGATCGATGCCCCCTTCGGTGGAGCTCCGGAACAGGCCCCAAGATGGGATCTCATGGATACAGAAAGTTATGGCTGTGGAATTAGGGTTTTGGCTCCGTATCTGATCGTTTGGGGGTACATAGGTATATATAGGAGGAAGGAGTACGTCGGTGGAGAAACAGGGGGGCCACGAGGGTGGAGGGCGTGCCTGGGGGGGTAGGCGCGCCCCCTACCTCGTGGCCTCCCTGTTGGTTGCTTGACGTAGGGTCCAAGTCTCCTGGATCTTGTTCGTTCCAAAAATCACATTCCCGAAGGTTTCATTCCGTTTGGACTCCGTTTGATATTCTTTTTCTTCCAAACTCTTAAATAGGCAAAAAACAGCAATTCTGGGCTGGGCCTCCGGTTAATAGGTTAGTACTAAAAATAATATAAAAGTGAATAATAAATCCCAATAATGTCCAAAACATAAGATAATATAGAATGGAGCAATCAAAAATTATAGATATGTTGGAGACGTATCAAACATCCCCAAGCTTAATTCCTGTTCGTCCTCGAGTAGGTAAATGATAAAAACAGAATTTTTGATGTGGAATGCTAATTGGCATAATTTCAATGTAATTCTTCTTAATTGTGGCATGAATATTCAGATCTGAAAGACTCAAGACAAAATTTTAATATTGACATAAAAATAATAATACTTCAAGCATACTAACTAAGCAATTATGTCTTCTCAAAATAACATGGCCAAAGAAAGTTATCCCTACAAAATCATATAGTCTGGCTATGCTCTATCTTCACCACACAAAGTATTTAAATCATGCACAACCCCGATGATAAGCCAAGCAATTGTTTCATACTTTTGACATTCTCAAACTTTTTCAATCTTCACGCAATACATGAGCATGAGCCATGGACATAGCACTATAGGTGGAATAGAATGGTGGTTGTGGAGAAGACAAAAGGGAGAAGATAGTCTCACATCAACTAGGTGTATCAACGGGCTATGGAGATGCCCATCAATAGATATCAATGTGAGTGGGTAGGGATTGCCATGCAACAGATGCACTAGAGCTATAAGTATATGAAAGCTCAACAAAAGAAACTAAGTGGATGTGCATCCAACTTGCTTGCTCACGAAGACCTAGGGCATTTTGAGGAAGCCCGTAATTGGAATATGCAAGCCAAGTTCTATAATGAAAAATTCCCACTTGTATATGAACATGATAACATAGGAGACTCTTTATCATGAAGATCATGGTGCTACTTTGAAGCACAAGTGTGGTAAAAGGATACTAGCATTGTCCCTTCTCTCTTTTTCTCTCATTTTTTTTATTTGGGCCTTTTTTGAATGGCCTCTTTTTTTTATTTGGGCTTCTTTGGCCTCTTTTTATTATTATTATTTTTCGTCCGGAGTCTCATCCTGACTTGTGGGGGAATCATAGTCTCCATCATCCTTTCCTCACTTGGGACAATGCTCTAAAAATGATGATCATCACACTTTTATTTTCTTACAACTCAAGAATTACAACTCGATACTTAGAACAAGATATAACTCTATATGAATGCCTCCGGCAGTGTACCGGGATATGTAATGACTCATGAGTGACATGTATGAAAGAATTATGAACGGTGGCTTTGCCACAAATACAATGTCAACTACATGATCATGCAAAGCAATATGACAATGATGAAGTGTGTCATAATAAACGGAATGGTGGTAAGTTGCATGGCAATATATCTCGGAATGGCTATGGAAATGCCATGATAGGCAGGATGGTGGCTGTTTTGAGGAAGGTATATGGTGGGTCTATGATACCGGCAAAACGTGCGCGGTATTAGAGAGGCTAGCAATGGTGGAAGGGTGAGAGTGCGTATAATCCATGGACTCAACATTAGTCATAAAGAACTCACATACTTATTGCAAAAATCTACAAGTTATCAAAGAAAAGTATTACGCGCATGCTCCTAGGGGGATAGATTGGTAGGAAAAGACCATCGCTCGTCCCCGACTGCCACTCATAAGGAAGACAATCAATAAATAAATCATGCTCCGACTTCATCACATAACGGTTCACCATACGTGCATGCTACGGGAATCACAAACTTTAACACAAGTATCTCTCGAATTCACAACTACTCAACTAGCATGACTCTAATATCACCATCTTTATATCTCAAAACAATCATCAAGCATCAAACTTCTCTTAGTATTCAACACACTCATAAGAAACATCTTACTAATCTTGTATACCTAGCATATTAGGATTATTTAAGCAAATTACCATGCTATTTAAGACTCTCAAAATAATCTAAGTGAAGCATGAGAGATCAATAGTTTCTATAAAACAAATCCACCACCGTGCTCTAAAAGATATAAGTGAAGTACTAGAGCAAAACTATATAACTCAAAAGATATAAGTGAAGCACATAGAGTATTCTAATAATTTCCGAATCATGTGTGTCTCTCTCAAAAAGGTGTGTTCAGTAAGGATGATTGTGGAAAACTAACAAACAAAGACTCAAATAATACAAGACGCTCCAAGCAAAACACATATCATGTGGTGAATAAAAATATAGCTCCAAGTAAAGTTACCGATAGAAGTAGACGAAAGAGGGGATGCCTTCCGGGGCATTCCCAGGCTTTGTCTTTTAGGTGTCCTTAGATTATATTGGGGGTGCCATGGGCATCCCAAATCTTAGGATCTTGCCACTCCTTGTTCCATAATCCATCAAATCCTTACCCAAAACATGAAAACTTCACAACACAAAACTTAAAGTAGAAAATTTCGTGAGCTCAATTAGCGAAAGAAAACAAAAGACCAATTCAAGGCACTGTAATGAACTCATTCTTTATTTATATTGGTGTTAAACCTACTGTATTCCTACTTCTCTATGGTTTATAAACTATTTTACTAGCCATAGATTCATCAAAATAAGCAAACAACACAAGAAAAACAGAATCTGTCAAAAACAGAACAGTCTGTAGTAATCTGTAGCTAACTCAAGATCTGGAACCCCAAAAATTCTAAAATAAATTTCTGGACGTGAGTAATTTATCTATTAATCATTTGCAAAAAGAATTAACTAAATATCACTCTCCAAATAAAAATGGCAGCAGTTCTCGTGGGCGCTAAAGTTTCTGTTTTTTTACAGCAAGATTAACAAGACTTTCCCCAAGTCTTCCCAACGGTTCTACTTGGCACAAACACTAATTAAACACAAAAAACACAACCAAAACAGAGTCTAGATAAATTATTTATTACTAAAGAGGAGCAAAAAGCAAGGAATAAAAATAAAATTGGGTTTCCTCCCAACAAGCGATATCATTTAATGCCCCTAGCTAGGCATAAAAAGTAAGGATAGATCTAGGTATTGCCATCTTTGGTAGGAAATCCATAAGTGGCTCTCATGATAGATTCATATGGTACTTTTATTTTCTTTCTAGGGAAGTGTTCCATGCCTTTCCTTAATGGACATTGGAATCTAATATTTCCTTCCTTCATATCAATAATTGCACCAATCGTTCTAAGGAAAGGTCTACCAAGAATAATAGGACATGAAGGATTGCAATCTATGTCAAGAACAATAAAATCTACGGGCACGTAGTTCCTATTTGCAACAATAAGAACATCATTAATTCTTCCCACAGGTTTCTTAATAGTGGAATCCGCAAGGTGCAAGTTTAAAGAGCAATCATCAAAATCACGGAAACCTAACAAATCACACAAAGTCTTTGGAATCGTGGAAACACTAGCACCCAAATCACACAAAGCATAGCATTCATGATCTTTAATTTTAATTTTAATAGTTGGTTCCCACTCATCATAAAGTTTTCTAGGGATAGAAACTTCCAACTCAAGTTTTTCTTCATAAGATTGCATCAAAGCATCAACGATATGTTTGGTAAAAGCTTTATTTTGACTATAAGCATGAGGAGAATTTAGCACAGATTGCAACAAGTAAATACAATCTATCAAAGAGCCTCTATCATAATTAAATTCCTTGAAATCCAAAATAGTGGGTTCATTAACATCTAGAGTTTTGATCTCTTCAAACCCACTTTTATCAAATTTAGCATCAAGATCTAAAAACTCCGAATTTTTGGAACGCCTTATAGGTAAAGGTGGATCATATTCAGTCCCATCATTATCAAGATTAATATTGCAAAACAAAGATTTAATAGGGGACACATTAATAACTTTTAGATCTTCATCTTTATTATCATGGAAACTCGAAGAACACGTTCTTATAAAGGAATCTTTCTTAGCACGCATCCTAGCGGTTCTTTCTTTGCACTCATCAATGGAAATTCTCATGGCTTTGAGAGACTCATTGATATCATGCTTAGGTGGAATAGATCTAAGTTTCAAAGCATCAATATCAATAGAAATTCTATCAACGTTCCTAGCCAACTCATCAATCTTAAGCAATTTTTCTTCAATCAAAGCATTAAAATTCTTTTGAGAAGCAATAAATTCTTTAATATTAGATTCAAAATCAGAGGGCATCTTATTAAAATTTCCATAAGAATTGTTGTAGGAATTACCATAATTATTAGAGGAATTATTAGGATACGGCCTAGGGTTAAAGTTTCCTCTATATGCGTTGTTACCAAAATTATTCCTACCAACAAAATTCACATCCATAGATTCATTATTATTCTCAATCAAAGTAGAAAAAGGCATATCATTAGGATCAGAAGAAACACTTTTATTAGCAAATAATTTCATAAGTTCATCCATCTTTCCACTCAAAACATTAATTTCTTCTATCGCATGCACTTTCTTATTAGCAGATCTTTCAGTGTGCCATTGAGAATAATTAACCATAATATTATCTAGGAGTTTAGTAGCTTCTCCTAAAGTGATTTCCATAAAAGTGCCTCCCACGGCCGAATCTAAAAGATTTCTAGAAGCAAAATTCAATCCGGCATAAAATTTTTGTATAATCATCCACAAATTCAAACCATGTGTTGGGCAATTATGTATCATTAATTTCATCCTCTCCCAAGCTTGTGCAACATGTTCATGATCAAGTTGCTTAAAATTCATAATATCGTTTCTAAGAGAGATGATCTTAGTGGGAGGAAAATACTTAGAGATAAAAGCATATTTGCACTTATTCCAAGAATCAATACTATTTTAAGGCAAAGAGGAAAACCAAGCTTTAGCACGATCTCTAAGCAAAAAAGGAAATAGCTTCAATTTAACAATATCATTGTCCACATCTTTCTTCTTTTGCATATCACACAAATCAATGAAGCTATTTAGATGGGTAGCGGCATCTTCACTAGGAAGGCCGGAAAACGGATCTTTCATGATAAGATTCAGCAAGGCAGCATTAATTTCACGAGAATTAGCATCGGTAAGAGGAGCAATCAGGGTGATAATAAAATCATTGTTGTTGGTATTGGTAAAGTCACATAATTTAGTGTTATCTTGAGCCATCGTGACAAGCAAGCAATCCAACACACAAGCAAACAAGGAATTGGCAAAAAGAGGCAAATAGAGAAAGAGAGGGAGGATAGAGAGAGAGGGCGAATAAAACGGCAAGGGTGAAGTGGGGGAGAGGAAAACGAGAGGCAAATGGCAAATAATGTAATGCGGGAGTGCTACCTCTTGAGCACTGCATTGGATTTCCCCGAAGAGGAGAGGATGATGCAGCAAAGTAGCGTAAGTATTTCACTCAGTTTTTGAGAACCAAGGTATCAATCCAGTAGGAGGCTACGCGCGAGTCCCTCGTACCTACACAAAAACAATAGCTCAACGCAACCAACACGCTTAGGGCTTGTCAATCCCTTCACGGTCACTTACGAAAGTGAGATCTGATAGAGATGATAAATAATATTTTTGGTATTTTCGGTATAGACATGCAAAGTGAAAAGTAAAAGGCAAAGTAAAAAAGCAAAGCAATAATAAAGTGATGGAGATTGATATGATGAGAAAGAGACCCGGGGGCCATAGGTTTCATTAGTGGCTTCTCTCAAGAGCATAAGTATTCTATCGTGGGTGAACAAATTACTGTTGAGCAATTGACAGAATTGAGCATAGTTATGAGAATATCTAGGTATGATCATGTATATAGGCATCACGTCCGAGACAAGTAGACCGACTCCTGCCTGCATCTACTACTATTACTCCACTCATCGACCGCTATCCAGCATACATCTAGAGTATTAAGTTAAAAACAGAGTAATGCCTTAAGCAAGATGACATGATGTAGAGGGATAGTTTCATGCAATATGATAAAAACCCCATCTTGTTATCCTCGATGGCAACAATACAATACGTGCCTTGCTGCCCCTTCTGTCACTGGGAAAGGACACCACAAGACCGAACCCAAAGCTAAGCACTTTTCCCATGGCAAGAAAAACCAATCTAGTAGGCCAAACCAAACTGATAATTCGAAGAGACTTGCAAAGATAACCAATCATACATAAAAGAATTCAGAGAAGATTCAAATATTATTCATAGATAGACTGGATCATAAACCCACAATTCATCGGTCTCAACAAACACACCGCAAAAAGAAGATTGCATCGAATAGATCTCCACAAGAGAGGGGGAGAACATTGTATTGAGATCCAAAAAGAGAGAAGAAGCCATCTAGCTACTAACTATGGACCCGTAGGTCTGAAGTAAACTACTCACACTTCATCGGAGGGGCTTGGATGATGATGTAGAAGCCCTCCGTGATCGATGCCCCCTCCGGCGGAGCTCCGGAACAGGCCCCAAGATGAGATCTCGTGGATACAGAAAGTTGCGGCGGTGGAATTAGGTTTTTGGCTCCACCTCTGATCGTTTGGGGGTACGTGGGTATATATAGGAGGAAGAAGTACATCGGTGGAGCAACAGGGGGGCCACGAGGGTGGAGGGCGCGCTTGGGGGGCAGGCACGCCCCCCTACCTCGTGGCCTCCTATTAATTGGCTTGGCGTAGGGTCCAAGTCTCCCGTGTTGTATTTGGTGAGAAAATCACGTTCTCGAAGGTTTCATTCCGTTTGGACTCCATTTGATATTCCTTTTCTTCAAAACCCTAAAACAGGCAAAAACAGCAATTCTGGGTTGGGCCTCCGGTTAGTAGGTTAGTCCCAAAAATAATATAAAAGTGGATAATAAAGCCCAAGAATGTCCAAAACAGTAGATAATATAGCATGGAGCAATCAGAAATTATAGATACGTTGGAAACA
The DNA here is from genome assembly GCF_018294505.1 of Triticum aestivum. Classification (NCBI taxonomy): domain Eukaryota; kingdom Viridiplantae; phylum Streptophyta; class Magnoliopsida; order Poales; family Poaceae; genus Triticum; species Triticum aestivum. Next base: position 114,028,837 of record NC_057803.1, read on the forward strand.
TATCAAGCATCCCCAAGCTTAATTCCTGCTCGTCCTCGAGTAGGTAAATGATAAAAACAGAATTTTTGATGCGGAGTGCTACATGGCATAATTTTAATGTAATTCTTCTTAATTGTGGTATGAATATTCAGATCCGAAAGATTCAAGACAAAAGTTCATATTGACATAAAAATGATAATACTTCAAGCATACTAACTAAGCAATTATGTCTTCTCAAAATAACATGGCCAAAGAAAGTTCATCCCTACAAAATCATATGGTTTAGTCATGTTTCATTTTTGTCACACAAGAATGCTATCATCATGCACAACCCCGATGACAAGCCAAGCAATTGTTTCATACTTTAGTAATCTCAAACCTATAAACTTTCACACAATATATGAGCGTGAGCCATGGACATAGCACTATAGGTGGAATAGAATATAATGAGGGGGTTATGTGGAGAAGACAAAAAGGAGGAAGTCTCACATCAATGAGGCTAATCAATGGGCTATGGAGATGCCCTTCGATTGATGTTAATGCAAGGAGTAGGGATTGCCATGCAACGGATGCACTAGAGCTATAAATGTATGAAAGCTCAACAAAAGAAACTAGTGGGTGTGCATCCAACATGCTTGTTCACGAAGACCTAGGGCACTTGAGGAGGCCTATTGTTGGAATATACAAGCCAAGTTCTATAATGAAAAATTCCCACTAGTATATGAAAGTGATAACATGAGAGACTCTCTACTATGAAGATCATGGTGCTGCTTTGAAGCACAAGTGTGGCAAAGGATAGTAACATTGTCCCTTCTCTCTTTTTCTCTCATTTTTTTCTTTTTTTAGGCCTTTTCTTTTTTATGGTCTTTCTCTTTTTTCGGCCTTCTCTTTTTTTGGCCTTTCCTCTTTTTTTATATATTCCTCACTTGGGGCAATGCTCTAGAAAATGATGATCATCACACTTCTATTTATTTACAACTCGATACTAGAACAAAGATGACTCTATATGAATGCCTCCGGCGGTGTACCAGGATATGCAATGAACCAAGAGTGACATGTATGAAAGAATTATGAATGGTGTCTTTGCCACAAATATTATGTCAACTACATGATCATGCTAAGCAATATGACAATGATGAATGTGTCATGATGAACGGAATGATGGAAAGTTGCATGGCAATATATCTCGGAATGGCTATGGATATGCCATAATAGGTAGGTATGGTGGCTGTTTTGAGGAAGATATAAGGATGTTTATGTGTGAAAGAGCGTATCATAACACGGGGTTTGGATGCACTGGCGAAGTTTGCGCCACCTCTCAATGTGAGAAAGGGCAATGCACGGTACCGAAGAGGCTAGCAAGGATGGAAGGGTGAGAGTGCGTATAATCCATGGACTCAACATTAGTCCTAAAGAACTCACATACTTATTGAAAAAATCTACAAGTCTTCAAAAACCTCGGTACTACGCGCATGCTCCTAGGGGATAGATTGGTAGGAAAAGACCATCGCTCGTCCCCGACCGCCACTCATAAGGAAGACAATCAAATAACACCTCATGTTTCAAATTTGTTGCATAACGTTTACCATACGTGCATGCTACGGGACTTGCAAACCTCAACACAAGTATTTCTCAATTTTACAACTACTCAACTAGCACGACATTGATATTATTACCTCCATGTCTCAAAACAATCATCAAGCATCAAACTTCTCTTAGTATTCAACACACTCATAAGAAAGTTTTATTATTAATCTTGCATACCAAGCATATTAGGATTTTAAGCAAATTACCATGATATTAAGACTCTCAAAATAATCTAAGTGAAGCATGAGAGATCAATAGTTTCTATAAAACAAATCCACCACCGTGCTCTAAAAGATATAAGTGAAGCACTAGAGTAAAACTATAGAGCTCAAAAGATATAAGTGAAGCACATAGAGTATTCTATCAAATTCCAAATTATGTATGGCTCTCTCAAAAGGTGTGTACAGCAAGGATTATTGTGGTAGACCAACAAGCAAATACTCAAATCATAAAAGACGCTCCAAGCAAAACACATATCATGTGGTGAATAAAAATATAGCTCCAAGTAAAGTTACTGATAGAAGTAGACGAAAGAGGGGATGCCTTCCGGGGCATCCCCAAGCTTTGGCTTTTAGGTGTCCTTATATTATCTTGGGGGTGCCATGGGCATCACCAAGATTAGGCCCTTCCCACTCCTTGTTCCATAATCCATCAAATCTTTACCCAAAACTTGAAAACTTCACAACATAAAACTTAAAGTAGAAAATCTCGTGAGCTCCGTTAGCGAAAGAAAACAAAAGACCACTTCAAGGTACTATAATGAACTCATTATTTATTTATATGTGTGTCATACCTACTGTATTCCAACTTCTCTATGGTTCATAAACTATTTTACTAGCCATAGATTCATCAAAATAAGCAAACAACACACGAAAAAACAGAATCTGTCAAAAACAAAACAGTCTGTAGTAATCTGTAGCTAGCGCAAGATATCGAACCCCAAAAATTCTAAAATAAATTGATGGACGTGAGGAATTTATCTGTTAATCATCTTAAAAAATAATTAACTAAATATCACTCTCCAAATACAAATGACAGCAGTTCTCGTGAGCGCTAAAGTTTCTGTTTTTTACAGCAAGTTCAACAAGACTTTCCCCAAGTCTTCCCAACGGTTCTACTTGGCACAAACACTAATTAAACACAAAAAAACAACCAAAACAGAGGCTAAATAATTTATTTATTACTAAGCAGGAGCAAAAACCAAGGAATAAAAATAAAATTGGGTTGCCTCCCAACAAGCACTATCGTTTAACGCCCCTAGCTAGGCATAACAAGCAAGAATAGATCTAGGTATTGTCATCTTTGGTAGGAAATCCATAAGTGGCTCTCATGATAGATTCATATGGTAATTTTATTTTATTTCTAGGGAAGTGTTCCATGCCCTTTTTTAATGGAAATTGAAATCTAATATTCCCTTCCTTCATATCAATAATTGCACCAACCGTTTCTAAGAAAAGGTCTACCGAGAATAATAGGGCAAGAAGGATTGCAATCTATATCCAGAACGATAAAATCTACGGGCACATAATTCCTATTTGCAACAATAAGAACATCATTAATTCTTCCCATAGGTTTCTTAATAGTGGAATCCGCAAGATGCAAGTTTAGGGAGCAATCATCAAAATCACGGAAATCTAGCAAATCACACAAAGTTTTGGGAATTGTAGAGACACTAGCACCCAAATCACACAAAGCATCAAACTCATAATCTTTAATTTTAACTTTAATAGTAGGTTCCCACTCATCATAAATTTTTCTAGGGATAGAAACTTTCAACTCAAGTTTTTCTTCATAAGATTGCATCAAGGCATCAACGATATGTTCGGTAAAGGCTTTATTTTGACTATAAGCATGAGGAGAATTTAGCACGGATTGCAACAAGGAAATACAATCAATTAAAGAGCAATTTTCATAATTAAATTCCTTGAAATCCAATATAGTGGGTTTAGCATCATCTAGGGTTTTATTTCTTTTAATCCCACTTTTATCAATTTCACCATCAAGATCTAAATACTCTGAATTTTTAGAACGCCTTCTAGGTAAAGGTGGATCATATTCAGTCCCATAATTATCAAGATTAATATTGCAAAACAAAGATTTAATAGGGAACACATCAATAACTTTTAGATCGTCATCATTATTTTCATAGGAACTAGAAGAACACGCTTTAATAAAGGCATCTTTCATAGCACGCGTCCTAGCGGTTCTTTCCTTGCACTCATCAATGGAAATTCTCATGGCTTTGAGAGACTCATTGATATCATGCTTAGGAGGAATAGATCTAAGATTTAAAGAATCAACATCAAGAGAAATTCTATCAATGTTCCTAGCCAAATCATCAATCTTAAGCAATTTTTCTTCAATCATAGCATTAAAATTATTTTGCAAAGTAATAAATTCTTTAATATTTGATTCAAAATCAAAGGGCATCTTATTATAATTTCCATAAGAATTGTTGTAGGAATTACCATAATTATTAGAGGGATTACTAGGATAAGGCCTAGGATTGAAATTTCCTCTATACGCGTTGTTACCAAAATTGTTCCTACCAACAAAATTCACATCCATAGATTCATTATTATTCTCAATCAAAGTAGACAAGGGCATATCATTAGGATCAGAAGAAACACTCTTATTAGCAAATAATTTCATAAGTTCATCCATCTTTCCACTCAAAACATTAATTTCTTCTATCGCATGCACCTTTTTATTAGTAGATCTTTCAGTATGCCATTGAGAATAATTAACCATAATATTATCTAGGAGTTTAGTAGCTTCTCCTAAGGTGATTTCCATAAAAGTGCCTCCCGCGGCCGAATCCAAAAGATTTCTAGAAGCAAAATTCAATCCGGCATAAAAATTTGTATAATCATCCACAAATTTAAACCATGAGTAGGGCAATTACGTATCATTAATTTCATTCTCTCCCAAGCTTGTGCAACATGTTCATGATCAAGTTGTTTAAAATTCATAATATCATTTCTAAGAGAGATGATCTTAGCGGGAGGAAAATACTTAGAGATAAAAGCATCTTTGCACTTGTTCCATGAATCAATACTATTTTTAGTTAAAGATGAAAACCAAGCTTTAGCACGATCTCTAAGCAAAAAAGGAAATAGCTTCAATTTAACAATATCATTATCGACATCTTTCTTCTTTTGCATGTCACACAAATCAACGAAGCTATTAAGATGGGTAGCGACATCTTCACTAGGAAGGCCGGAGAACGGATCTTTCATGACAAGATTCAACAAAGCAGTATTAATTTCACAAGATTCAGCATCGGTAAGAGGAGCAATCGGAGTGCTAATAAAATCATTGTTGTTGGTATTGGTAATTTCACATAATTTAGTGTTATCTTGAGCCATCGCGACAAACAAGCAATCTAACACACGAGCAAACAAAAGGCAAACGGGCAAAAAGAGGCAAATAGAGAAAGAGAGGGAGGATAGAGAGAGAGGGCGAATAAAACGGCAAGGGTGAAGTGGGGGAGAGGAAAACGAGAGGCAAATGGCAAATAATGTAATGCGGGAGATAGGGATTGTGATGGGTACTTGGTATGTTGACTTTTGCGCAGACTCCCCGGCAACGGCGCTAGAAATTCTTCTTGCTACCTCTGGAGCACTGCGTTGGATTTCCCCGAAGAGGAGAGGATGATGCAGAAAAGTAGCGTAAGTATTTCCCTAAGTTTTTGAGAACCAAGGTATCAATCCAGTAGGAGGCTACGCGCGAGTCCCTCGTACCTACACAAAAAAAATAGCTCAACGCAACCAACGCGCTTAGGGATTGTCAATCCCTTCACGGTCACTTACGAAAGTGAGATCTGGTAGAGATGATAAATAATATTTTTGGTATTTTTGGTATAGAGATGCAAAGTGAAAAGTAAAAGGCGAAGTAAAAAAGCAAAGCAATAATAAAGTGATGGAGATTGATATGATGAGAAAGAGACCCGGGGGCCATAGGTTTCACTAGTGGCTTCTCTCAAGAGCATAAGTATTCTACGGTGGGTGAACAAATTACTGTTGAGCAATTGACAGAATTGAGCATAGTTATGAGAATATCTAGGTATGATCATGTATATAGGCATCACGTCTGAGACAAGTAGACCGACTCCTGCCTGCATCTACTACTATTACTCCACTCATCAACCGCTATCCAGCATGCATCTAGAGTATTAAGTTAAAAACAGAGTAACGCCTTAAGCAAGATGACATGATGTAGAGGGATAGTTTCATGTAATATGATAAAAAAAACGATCTTGTTATCCTCGATGGCAACAATACAATACGTGCCTTGCTGCCCCTTCTGTCACTGGGAAAGGACACCAAAATATCGAACCCAAAGCTAAGCACTTCTCCCATGGCAAGAAAAACCAATCTAGTAGGCCAAACCAAACTGATAATTCGGAGAGACTTGCAAAGATAACCAATCATACATAAAATAATTCAGAGAAGATTCAAATATTATTCATAGATAGACTGGATCATAAACCCACAATTCATCGGTCTCAACAAACACATCGCAAAAAGAAGATTACATCGAATAGATCTCCACGAGAGAGGGGGAGAACATTCTATTGAGATCCAAAAAGAGAGAAGAAGCCATCTAGCTACTAACTATGGACCCGTAGGTTTGAAGTAAACTGCTCACACTTCATCGGAGGGGCTTGGATGATGATGTAGAAGCCCTCCGTGATCGATGCCCCCTCCGGCGGAGCTCCGGAACAGGCCCCAAGATGGGATCTCATGGATACAGACAGTTGCGGCGGTGGAATTAGGTTTTTGGCTCCGTCTCTGATCGTTTGGGGGTACGTGGGTGTATATAGGAGGAAGAAGTACGTTAGTGGAGCAACAGGGGGCCCATGAGGGTGGAGGGCGCGCCTGGGGGCGGGGCAGGCGCCCCCCTACCTCGTGGCCTCCTGTTAATTGTCTTGACGTAGGGTCCAAGTCTCCTGAGTTGTATTCGGTGAGAAAATCACGTTCCCGAAGGTTTCATTCCGTTTGGACTCCGTTTGATATTCCTTTTCTTCGAAACCCTAAAACAGGCAAAAACAGCAATTCTGGGTTGGGCCTTCGGTTAATAGGTTAGTCCCAAAAATAATATAAAAGTGGATAATAAAGCCCAATAATGTCCAAAACAATAGATAATATAGCATGTAGCAATCAAAAATTATAGATACGTTGGAGACGTATCAGGGAGATAAGGGTTTGTGATGGGTACTTGGTATGTTGACTTTTGCGTAGACCTCCCCGGCAACGGTGCCAGAAATCCTTCTTGCTACCTCTTGAGCATTGCGTTGGTTTTCCCTTGAAGAGGAAAGAGTGATGCAACAAAGTAGCATAAGTATTTCCCTCAGTTTTTGAGAACCAAGGTATCAATCCAGTAGGAGGCTACGCGCGAGTCCCTTGCACCTACACAAAACAAATAAATCCTCGCAACCAACGCGATAAGGGGTTGTCAATCCCTACACGGTCACTTACGAGAGTGAGATCTGCTAGATATGATAAGATAATATTTTTGGTATTTTTATGATAAAGATGCAAAGTAAAATAAAAGGCAAAGAAAATAACTAAGTGTTGGAAGATTAATATGATGGAAGATAGACCCGGGGGCCATAGGTTTCACTAGTGGCTTCTCTCAAGAGCATAAGTATTTTACGGTGGGTGAACAAATTACTGTTGAGCAATTGACAGAATTGAGCATAGTTATGAGAATATCTAGGTTTGATCATGTATATAGGCATCACGTCCGAAACAAGTAGACCGACTCCTGCCTGCATCTACTACTATTACTCCACACATCGACCGCTATCCAGCATGCATCTAGAGTATTAAGTTCAAGAGAACAGTGTAACGCTTTAAGCAAGATGACATGATGTAGAGGGATAAATTCATGAAATATGATAAAAAATCCATCTTGTTATCCTCGATGGCAACAATACAATACGTGCCTTGCTGCCCCTACTGTCACTGGGAAAGGACACCGCAAGATTGAACCCAAAGCTAAGCACTTCTTCCATTGCAAGAAAGATCAATCTAGTAGGCCAAACCAAACTGATAATTCGAAGAGACTTGCAAAGATAACCAATCATACATAAAAGAATTCAGAGAAGATTCAAATATTGTTCATAGATAAACTTGATCATAAACCCACAATTCATCGGTCTCAACAAACATACCACAAAAGAAGATTACATCCAATAGATCTCCACGAGAGAGGGGGAGAACATTGTATTGAGATCCAAAAAGAGAGAAGAAGTCATCTAGCTAATAACTATGGACCTGAAGGTCTGAGGTAAACTACTCACACTTCATCGGAAGGGCTATGGTGTTGATGTAGAAGCCCTCCGTGATCGATGCCCCCTCCGGCGGAGCTCCGGAACAGGCCCCAAGATGGGATCTCATGGATACAGAAAGTTACGGTGGTGGAATTAGGGTTTTGGCTCCATATCTGATCGTTTGGGGGTACGTAGGTATATATAGGAGGAAGGAGTATGTCGGTGGAGCAACAGGGGGCCACGAGGGTGGAGGGCGTGCCTGGGGTGTAGGCGCGCCCCCTACCTCGTGGCCTCCCTATTGGTTGTTTGACCTAGAGTCCAAGTCTCCTGGATCTTGTTCGTTCCGAAAATCACGTTCACGAAGGTTTCATTCCGTTTGGACTCCGTTTGATATTCTTTTTCTGCGAAACTCTGAAATAGGCAAAAACAGTAATTCTGGGTCGGGCCTCTGGTTAATAGGTTAGTCCAAAAAATAATATAAAAGTGAATAATAAAGCCCAATAATGTCCAAAACAGAAGATAATATAGCATGGAGCAATAAAAAATTATAGATACATTGGAGACGTATGAGGCGCGCCCACTCCCTATGGCACGCCCTTCACCCTTGTGGCCAGCTGGTGAGTCCCCCTGGTGTGTTCTTAGCACCAGAAATTCTAAACTATTCTAAAAAAATCATATAAATTTTTTAGGGCATTTGGAGAACTTTTATTTTCGGGTCATTTTTTTATTACATGGATAATTTAGAGAACAGACAGAAAATACTATTTTTGCTCTATGTAACCTAATAACAGAAAGTAAAAGATGGGTACACAAAGTTGTGCCTTCTAAATTCATCCATCTCATGCTCATCAAAAGAAGTCCATTAACAAGATTGATCAAGTTTTATTAACAAACTTCTTCCGAATGACATGAAACCAGAGAACTTTCGAATAACACTAGGTTAACTCAATGGGGATATGCATTTCCCCAACAATAAGAATATCATATTTTTTTTCTTAATAGTAGGAAGAGGAAATTCAAAACCTCCAATAGAAATAGTTGAATTTTTTCTGATAGAATTAAATCTGAGAAAAGTTTGAGAACTAAACCATATCTCAACCAAACCTGCACGAATAAACGTGGCAACCCAAACCAAACTAAACTCAGTTTATATATATGTCGGCCCGACCAAAAGCAAACCAACTTGACTTTCCACCCAAATTGAACTGAACCCGAGTGCTTACCTGTGGTTGAAGGCAGTTGCTGAAATGGTTTGAAAACCATTCTAGTAGTAAATAATAACCATTGTCCTATGGCACACCCCGCCTCTTCTTCAACTCCCTTATCGCCACCGCCACCGCCTCCTCCTCGCACCCCTGCCTCCGCTCCCTCCCCCCCCCTCCCGCCCTCGTGCTCGCGCAACACGGCCCCGCCGCCGCTGGCCTGCTTGACTCCTACACGCTCTGCTCTGCCATGCCTCCGCGGCCCAAGCGGTCCCCCTAAGCATGCTCGCCGCGAGGTCTGGGTGGCTCGGCCGCGACTTCGTGTCCTGCGCACTCGCCGCATCCTACGGCGGGTCCGACTCTAGAGTTCGCGAGGAGGTTTCAGGAGTTTGGGCTGTCGGCTGATGGGTACATGATGACGGCCGTGGGGAGGGCCTGCGAAGAGATGGCGAATGCTGATTTGGACGGTGGGCGGCCGCGGTGACAGCGATCGCAGAGGCTGGGCCGGGGAGCTGCACATGAGCGACGCTTGACGACAACGGCTTTGGAGGCCAGTCTGGCAAGCTGCATGCGATGATGGCGGCAACAGAGGCAGGTCCAGAGAGCCGCGCACGAGCGGCGCTTGATGGCAGCGGCCGCGGAGGCAGGTCGAGGACGATAATGGCCGTGGAGGCCAGTCCGGCAAGCCGCGCGCGATGGTAGGTCCGGCAAAGGCGGGGCCTGCAAGCTACTCCGGAGAAGGCGAGGCCGGCGCGCCAAGCACGAGCGGCAGCAGTTGAGGTCCGATGAGCTGAGAAGAATGGGCTCGATATTTATTAACGGAACCAACATCAACAACCGGGCATGAACTGCGGGTCTAAACTTTTTGGAGCTGGACCTGTTCATGCCTATAACCAACCAGACCCAACCATTTGTCGTAAGAAACCAAACTGAACCGAACCTTTTCAGAGTCAATCTATTAACACCTGAACCAAATGAACCCGTCAGCAAAAACCAAACCGATACACCCGGTTAATCCAAAACTATTCTCAGATTTAGATAGAATTGATACTATGAACTTGAGGTTTTTTTCTTCGGAAAGTGTACTGTATGCTCATTACCATTAACATGAAAAGTGACATTGCCTTTGTTGCAATCAATAACAGCCCCTGCACCATTCAAAAAGGGCTACCAAGGATGATCGACATACTTCGTCCTCGGGAATATCAAGAATAACAAAGTCTGTTAAGATAGTAATGTTTGCAACCACAACAAGCACATCCTCACAAATACCGATGGGTATAACAGTTGATTTCTCATCCATTTGCAAAGAAATTTCAGTAGGTGTCAACTTATTTAAATCAAGTCTACGATACAAAGAGAAAGGCATAACACTAACACCGGCTCCAAGATCACATAAAGCAGTTTTGGCATATTTTCTTTTAATGGAGCATGGTATAGTTGGTACTCATGGATCTCCATGTTTTTTTGGTATTCCACCCTTAAAAGTGTAATTAGCAAGCATTGTGGAAATCTCAGCTTCTAGTATCTTTCTTTTATTTGTAACAATATCTTTCATATAGTTGGCATAAGGAGGCATTTTAAGCATATCGATCAAACGCACACAGAAAAAGATAGGTCTAATCATTCCAGCAAAGCGCTCAAAATCCTCATCATCCTTTTTCTTGGATGGCTTAGGAGGAAAGGGCATGGGTTTCTGAACCCATGGTTCTCTTTCTTTACCATGTTTTCTAGCAACAAAGTATCTCATATCATAACATTGATTCTTTGATTGTGGGTTATCAAGATCCACAGTAGGTTCAATCTCTACATCATTATCATTACTAGGTTGAGCATCAACATGAACATCATCATCAACATTAGCACTAGGTTCATGTTCATCACTAGATTGTGTCTCAGCATCAGAACTAGAAATATCATTGGGATTCTCAGGTGTATCTATAACTGGTTCACTAGAAGCATGCAAAGTCCTATTAGGTTTCTTTTTCTTTTTATTACTAGGACTACGTGCATCAGTTTTAGTTCTCTGAGAATCTTGCTCAATTATCTTAGGATGGCCTTCAGGATACAAAGGTTCCTGGGTCATCTTACCACCTCTAGTCATAACCCTAACAACATTACATTATTCTTACTATTCAACTCATTAAGCAAATCATCATGTGCCTTAAGTACTTGTTCTACTTGAGTTGTAACCATGGAATCATGTTAACTAATAAGCTTAAGATCATTAGATGTTCTACTCATATAATCACCCAAGTGGTCAAGCATGTAAGCATTACATTTCAATTGTCTACTAACAAAAGCATTGAAATTTTCTTGTTTAACAATAAAATTATCAAACTCATCCAAGCATTGACTAGCAGACTTGGTGTAAGGAATATCACCTTTATCAAATCTATGGAGAGAGTTTACCTCTACTACCTCTGTCGGGTTATCAAGACCATGTATTTCTTCAATAGGCGGTAAATTCTTAACATTTTCAGCTTTAATACCTTTTTCTTTCTTAGATTTCTTTGCCTCTTGCATATCTTTGGGATTGAGAAATAGAATACCCCTTTTATTTGGAGTTGGCTTGGGAGTTGGTTCAGGAAATGTCTGATCATTATCATTACTCAATATATTATTCAATAGTAATTCATCTTGCTCAACAGTTCTTTCCCTGAAAACACAACCAGCACAACTATCCAGGTGGTCTCTGGAAGCATCGATTAGTACACTATAAAAGATATCAAGTATTTCATTTTTCTTGAGAGGATGATCAGGAAAAGCATTAAGTAATTGGAGAAGCCTCCCCCAAGCTTGTGGGAGAATCTCTTCTTCAATTTGCACAAAATTAAATATTTCCTTTAAAGCAGCTTGTTTCTCATGAGTAGGAAAATATTTTTGAGATAAGTAATAAATCATATCCTGGGGACTACGCACATGACCAGGAGCAAGAGAATTAAACCATAACTTAGCATCACCCTTTAATGAGAAAGGAAACAATTTGAGATTATAGTAATAGCGAGTTTTTTCCTCATGAGCAAATAGGGTGGCTATATCATTCAATTAAGTAAGATGTGCCACAACAGTTTCAGATTCATAACCATAGAAAGGATCAGACTCAACTAAAGTAATTAACTCAGGATCGATAGGGATTTCATAATCCTTATCAGTAACAAAGATAGGTGAAGCAACAAAATTGGGATCATATTTCATTCTAGCATTCAAAGATTTTTCTTCCAGCTTAGCTAACAATTTCTTAAGATCCTCTCTATCATTGCAAGCAAAGAAGTCTCTAGCAGTTTATTCATCCATAACATAACCCTCATGTACAACGGGCAATTCATATCTAGGGGAGAATCATAATCTTCAGTTTAAATAATATCATCAGTTTTGGTAATTTCATTCTCTCTAACCCTAGCAAGTTGTTCATCAAATTCACCTAGTGGCACAGTATTATCAAGCAGAGAATTAGTTTCATCATAAGCATCATGCATAGCAGAAGTGGCATCATCAATAACATGCGACATATCAAAATCAATATTAGGTGTAGGTGTCGCGAGTTTACTTAAAATAGAAGGAGAATCAAGTGCAGAGCTAGATGGCAGTTACTTACCTCCCCTTGTAGTTGAGGGATAGATCATGGTTTTGTTGTCTTTCAGATTCCTCATAGCGATCAACAGATATAAATCCCAAGTGACTCAGAGAATAGAGCAATGCTCCCTAGCAACTGCACCAGAAAAAGGTCTTGATAACCCACAAGTATAGGGGATCGCAATAGTTTTCGAGGGTACAATATTCAACCCAAATTTATTGATTTGACAGAAGGGGAGCCAAAGAATATCCTCGAGTATTAGAAGCTGAGTTGTCGATTCAACCACACCTAAAATACTTAATATCTACAACAAAGTATTTAGTAGCAAAGTAGTATGGAAGTAATAGTAACAGTGGCAAAAGTAACAGTAGTAGTACTGTAGCAACCGTAAAAGTGGCAACGGAAAGGTAGCGGAGCAAAGATCAATATGAAACAAGCTCGTAGGCAATGGATCAATGATGGATAATTATGTTGGATGGCATTCATCATGCAACGATTGTAACATAGGGTGACAGAGAACTAGCTCCAATTCATCAATATAATGTAGGCATGTATTCCGAATATAGTCATACATGCTTATGGAAAAGAACTTGCATGACATCTTTTGTCCTACCCTCCCGCGGCAGCGGGGTCCTAATAGAAACTAAGGGATATTAAGGCCTCCTTTTAATAGAGTACCGGACCAAAGCATTAGCACTTAGTGAATACATGAACTCCTCAAACTACGGTCATCACCGGGAGTGGTCCCGACTATTGTCACTCTGGGGTTGCCGGATCACAACACGTAGTAGGTAACTATTGACTTGCAAGATAGGATCAAGAACACAAATGTATTCATGAAAACATAATAGATTCAGATCTGAAATCATGGCACTCGGGCCCTAGTGAAAATCATTAAGCATAGCAAAGTCATAGCAACATCAATCTTAGAACACAATGGATACTAGGGATCAAACCCTAACAAAACTAACTCGATTACATGGTAAATCTCATCCAACCCATCACCATCCAGCAAGCCTACGATGGAATTACTCACGCACGGTGGTGAGCATCATGAAATTGGTGATGGAGAATGGTTGATGATGACGGATTCCCCTCTCCGGAGCCGAGAACGGACTCCAGATCTGCCCTCCCAAGGAAGAACAGAGCTTGGCGGCGGCTCGGTATCATAAAACGTGATGAATCCTTCTCCCTGATTTTTTCTCCCCGAACGTGAATATATGGAGTTGGAGTTGAGGTCGGTGGAGGTTCAGGGGGGCCACAAGGACGGGTGGCGCGCCCCCACCCTTGTGGCCAGGGTGTGGGCCCCTTCACTTGATTCTTTCGCCAATATTTTTTACTAATTCCAAAACTGATCTCCGTGAATTTTCAGGTCATTCTGAGAACTTTTATTTCTGCACAAAAATAACACCATGGCAATTCTGCTGAAAACAGCATCAGTCCGGGTTAGTTCCATTCGAATCATGCAAGTTAGAGTCCAAAACAAGGGCAAAAGAGTTTGGAAAAGTAGATATGATGGTAACGAATCATTAGTCATATAGCCTCATGCCTTGCATGTGCTCAAGGAGCATTCACTCCAAATTGGAGGCATCAATGATGTTCAATTCACCTCTCAATCAACAAAATATCTTTTCATCAAGTGGTTTAGTGCAGATATCTGCCAATTACTTGTAGGTACGTACATGCTTAAGATCGATATCTCCTTTAACAACCTGATCATGAATGAAATGATGACGAACTTCACTATGCTTAGTTTGAGAATGTTGCACGGGATTGTGTGCAATCTTAATAGCACTCTTAGTGTCGCAAAGCAATGGAACATGTATCACATGTATCCCATAATCTTTAAGAGTTTTGATCATCCAAAGTAATTGAGTACAACATGATCCTGCGGCAATGTATTCTGCTTCGGCGATGGATAAGGTATCGAGTTTTGTATCTTGGAGGACCAAGAGACAAGGAATCTACCAAAAAATTGACATGTACCCGAAGTGGACTTTCTATCAACCTTGTCACCGGCATAGTCCGAGTCGGAATAGCCAACAAGATCAAAAGATGACCTCTTAGGGTACTGATGTCGCTTGAAGCTACGTCGGTATTTCCCCAAAGAGGAAGGGATGATGCAGCACAGTGGCGGTAGGTATTTCCCTCAGATGTGAAACCAAGGTTATCGAACCAGTAGAAGAACCAAGAAACACAACGTAAACAACACATGCACACAAATAACAACTTCTCGCAACCCGATGTGTTAAAGGGGTTGTCAATCCCTTCCGGGGTACGACGCCTCGAGATAGGCAAACGTACGTGAGGTAAATTTGTAGTAGATTGATAGATCGAACACCAAATAAAATAAATAAGAATAAATTGCAGCAAGGTATTTTTGTATTTTTGGTTTAGTAGATATGAAAATAAAAGCAAAGGAAAAGTATATCACAAGGGAAAATATATGAGAAAGAGACCCGGGGCCGAAGGTTCCACTAGTGGCTTCTCTCGAGAAAAATAGCAAATGGTGGGTGAACAAATTACTATTGGGAAATTGATAGAACTTCAAATACTCATGATGATATCCAGGCAATGATCATTACATAGGCATCACGTCCAAAATTAGTAGACCGACTCCTGCCTGCATCTACTACTATTACTCCACACATCGACCGCTATCCAGCATGCATCTAGTGTATTAAGTTCATGGAGAAACGGAGTAATGCAATAAGAGCGATGACATGATGTAGAAAAGATCTATCTATGTAGAGATAGAACCCATCGTTTCATCCTTAGTAGCAACAATACATACATCTTGGTTCCCCTTCTATCACTGGGATCAAGCACCGTAAGATCGAACCCACTACAAAGCACCTCTTCCCATTGCAAGATAAATAGATCAAGTTGACCAAACAAAACCCAAATATCAGAGAAGAAATACGAGGCTATAAGCAATCATGCATAAAAGAGATCAAAGAAACTCAAATACTTTCATTTCATGGATATAAAAGGATAGATCTGATCATAAACTCAAAGTTCATCGATCCCAACAAACACACCAAAAAAGAGTTACATCATATGGATCTCCAAGAGACCATTGTATTGAGAATCAAGCTAGAGAAAGAGATAGAGAGAGAGAGAGGAAGCCATCTAGCTACTAACTACGGATCCGAAGGTCTACAAAGAACTACTCACGCATCATCGGAGAGGCACCAATGGAGGTGGTGAACCCCATCCGAGATGGTGTCTAGATTGGATCTGGTGGTTATGGACTCTGTGGAGGCTGGATCAATATTTCGTCGACTCCCTTAGGGTTTTGCTAATGTTGGGGTATTTATAGAGCAAAGAGGCGGTCCGGGGGCACCCGAGGTGGGCACAACCCACCAGGGCGCGCATGGGCCTCCCGGCGTGCCCTGGTGGGTTGTGCTCTCCTCGGAGCACCCCCCAAGCGCAGCCAGGGCCCATTATGTTCCTTCTGGTCCCAAAAAATCTCCGTAAAGTTTCATTGCATTTCGACTCCGTTTGGTATTGATTTTCTATGATGTAAAAAACATGGAAAAACAACAACTGGCACTTGGAGCTATGTCAATAGGTTAGTGCCAAAAATGATATAAAATGACTATAAAATGGTTATAAAACATCCAAGATTGATAATATAATAGAATGGAACAATAAAAATTATAGATACGTTGGAGACGTATCAGGTACCAAATGCCAAAATTTGGTGTATGAGTCAAATATCTCACTATCCTTTTCATGACCTTAAGAGGACATTCTTTAGGAGCCGCTTGATATGATGCACACATGCACATTGTTGGTGCAATAATTTTCCTCGCTATGTTTTGGATTTTGTTGACATAAGCAGTATGGGACTTATGTGTATGCTAATGCACACAGAGTAACATATCCATGGATTCAAGAGGAGTTTGATTCAAACGCCGAAGATAATCCCCTACGCGGTAGTGAGGGTTATCACCGATGATTATGATAACAAGAGTGACCCCTCAAAATATGCTGACGCGAAGCAATTAATTCGGTGCTCATCCAAATGAAGTGACTGCGACAGAGAAGATTGAAGACGAAGTGAAGACGTAGCATTTATTTCGTTGTTTCTCTTCTCTTTATTGAGTCATAGGACCATCGTATTATTAAGTGGGGTGTAGTGTTTGAAGCTTTGATTCTCTAATGCTAAACCCAAATCCTATGAACATTGAGAGAGAAATCTCTTTGTGTTCCGAGCAAATACTTGCCAGCAAGAGACTGTGATCTTCTTCGCTACGATAGATTTTTCTCTGACCGAGGAGTTAGCATTACCTGGTCCTCAAGTAATGTTACCATTGCTCTTGAAATCTGACCATTGTGAACGTGGTGGTTGGCCATTGGCTGGACTGTTGTGAATGGTGTGATGGAAAAGACCCATCCGTTAGCTTAGCATATGATCGTTCAGTTTATTACTATTGCTTTCTTAATGTCAAATACATATTCCCTCAATGATGAGATCATGCAACTCCAAGATACCGGAGGAATATCTTGTGTGCTATTAAACGTCACAACGTAACTGGGTGATCATAAAGATGCTCTACAGGTATCTCTGAAGGTGTTTGTTGAGTTGGCATAGATCGAGATTAGGATTTGTCACTCCGTGTATCGGAGAGGTATCTCTAGGCCATCTCGGTAATAAACATCACAAGAAGCTTGCAAGCAAAGTGACTAAGGAGTTAATTACGAGATGATGTATTGCGAAAGGAGTAAAGAGACTTGCCGGTAACATGATTGAACTACATATGAAGATACCGACGGTCGAATCTCAGGCAAGTGACATACCAATAGACAAAGGGAATTATGTATGTTGTCATAAGGTTCGACCGATAAAGATCTTTGTAAAATATGTTAGAACCAATATAGGCATCTAGGTTCCGCTATTGGTTATTGACCAGAGAGGTGTCTCAATCATGTCTAGATAGTTCTCGAACCCGTAGGGTCCGCACGCTTAAGGCTCATTGAAGATAGTGTTATATGAATTATATGATTTGGTGACCGAATGTTGTTCGGAGTCCCGGGTGAGACCACGGACACGACGAGGAGCTCCGCAATGGTCCAGAGTTAAAGATTGATATATAGGACGATGCTATTTGGACACCGGAAGAGTTTCGGGCTGTACCGGGTAACCATCGGATCACTGGAAGGGGTTTCAGGAGGCCTCGGGAGGTCTATGGGCCTCATGGGCCAAGGGGACGCACACACCAGCCCACAAGGGGGCTGGCGCGCCCTCTCCCTGGTTGTCGGCTCTAGGGGAAGGAAAGGGGAGGGTTGGCCCCTCCTGCCTTTCGCTCCTCATGAGAGAAAGGAAAGGGGGGCTCCACCTCCCCCTGCCTTCCTCCCGTGCGCCAACAAGGATGGGGGGCGGCCAGGGCAGGAGCCCAAGGGGGATTCGGCCACCCTTGGGGCGCCTCCTGCCTGCCTCCCCTCTCCCCCGCCTATATATATGAGGGAGGGGGCGCCACACAAGACCACGACAATCTCTTAGCCGTGTACGACGCCCCTCTCCACAGTTTCGTCCCTAGGTCATATTTTTGGAGTGCTTGGGTGAAGCCCTACGGAGATAGCATCACCACCACCATCACCATGCCGTTGTGCTGCCGGAACTCATCTACTACTTCACCTGTCTTTCTAGATCAAGAAGGCGAGGACGTCACTGAGCTGAACGTGTGCTGAACGCGGAGGTGTCGTACGTTTGGTACTTGATCGGTTGGATCGCAAAGAAGTGCGACTACATCAACCGTGTTAATAAACGCATCCGCTTATGGTTTACGAGGGTATGTAGACACACTCTCCCTTCTCATTGCTATGCATCTCCATTGATAGATCTTGCATGTGCATAGAAATTTTTTGTTTTCCATGCAAGGTTCCCCAACAATGGTATCCGAGCCAGGTCTATGTGTAGATGATATGCATGGGTAGAACACAAAGGAGTTGTGGGAGGTGATGGTCATACTGCTTACCACCAACGTCTTATTTTAATTCAGCATTATTGTGGGATGAAGAGGTCCAGACCAACCTTACATGTCCACACACATGAGACCGGTTCCACTGACTGACATGCAATTTGTTTTGCATAAAGGTGGCTGGTGGGTGTCTGTTTCTCCTACTTTAGTTGAATCGAATTTGACTACGACCGGTCCTAGAAGAAGGTTAAAACGGCAAACTTGATAATCACTGTTGTGGTTTTTGTGTAGTTAAGAACGGTTCTTACTAGAAGCCCGTAGCAGCCACGTAAAACTTGCAACAACAAAGTAGAGGACGTCTAACTTGTTTTTGCAGAGCATGTTGTGATGTGATATGGTCCAGATATGATGTGATATATGTTGATGTATGGGTGATCATGTTTTGTAATATCGACAACCGGCAGGAGCCTTAGGGTTGTCTCTTAATTATTGTATGAAATACAAGCGCCATGTAATTGCTTTACTTTATCGCTATGCGTTAGCAATAGTTGTAGTAGCAATAGTTGGTGAGACGACCCCGACGCAATGATGGAGATAAAGGTGTCGAGCGGGTGACTATGGAGATCATGATGATGCTTTGGAGATGGATATCAAAAGCACAAGATGATGATGACCATATCATGTCAGATATTTTGATTCCATGTGATGTTAATCCTTTATGCATCTTATTTTGCTTAGAACGGCGGTAGCATTATAAGATGATCCCTTCACTAAATTTCAAGATAAAAGTGTTCTCCCCGAGTATGCACCTTTGCCAAAGTTCGTCGTTTCGGAGCACCTCATGATGATCAGTTGTGATAGACTCTATGTTCACATACAACGGGTGTAAGACAGTTTTGCACATGCAGAATACTTGGGTTAAACTTGACGAGCCAAGCATGTACATACATGGTTTCGGAACACTGGAGACCGAAAGGTCGAACATGAGTCATATAGTATATATGATCAACATAGAGATGTTCACCATTGATGACTACCCCATCTCACGTGATGATCGGACATGGGTTAGTTGATTTGGATCATGTATCACTTAGATAACTTGAGGGATGTTTATTTAAGTGGGAGTTCATTAGTTATTTGATTAATTGGACTTAATTTATCATGAACTTAGTCTTAATAGTTTTTGCATATCTATGTTGTAGATCAATGGCCCATGCTACCGTTCCCCTAAATTTTAATGTGTTCCTAGAGAAAGCTAAGTTGAAAGATGAAGGTAGCACCTACACAGACTAGGTCCGTAACTCTAGGATTATCCTCATTGCTGCAGAGAAGAATTATGTCCTTGATGCAGCGCTAGGTGACCGACCTACTGCAGGAGCTACTGTAGATGTTATGAACGTTTGGCATACTCGATCTGATGACTACTCGATAGTTGAGTGTGCCATGCTTTATGGCCTAGAACCAGGACTTCAAAGACGTTTTGAACATCACGGAGCATATGAGATGTTCCAAGAGCTGAAATTGATATTTCAAGCTAATGCCCAGGTTGAGAGATATGAAGTCTCCAACAAGTTCTATAGCTACAAGATGGAGGAGAATAGTTCTGTCAGTGAACACACACTCAAAATGTCTGGGTATCATAACCACTTGACTCAGCTGGGAATTGATCTTCCAATTGAGAGTGTTATTGACAGAGTTCTTCAGTCACTGCCACCAAGCTACAAAGCCTTCGTGATGAACTATAATATGCAAGGGATGACGAAAATGATTTCAGAGCTCTTCGCAATGCTTAAGGCCGCGGAGGTAGAAATCAAGAAGGAGCATCAAGTGTTGATGGTTAACAAGACCACTAGTTTCAAGAAAATGGCAACGGAAAGAAAGGGAACTTCAAGAAGAATGACAAGCAAGTTGTTGCTCCCGTGAAGAAGCCCATAGCTGGACCCAAGCCTGAGACTGGGTGCTTCTACTGCAAAGGGAATGGTCACTGGAAGCAGAACTGCCCCAAATACTTGGCGGATAAGAATGATGGCAAAGTGAGCAAAGGTACATTTGATATACATGTTATTGATGTGTACCTTACTAATGCTCGTAGTAATGCCTGGGCATTTGATACTGGTTCGGTTGCTCATATTTGTAACTCGAAACAGGAGTTGCGGAATAAATGAAGATTGGCTAAGGACAAGGTGACGATGCGCGTCGGGAATGGCTCCAAGGTCGATGTGATCGCCGTCGACACGCTACCTCTACATCTACCTTCAGGGTTAGTTTTAGACCTCAATAATTGTTATTTGGTGCCAGCGTTGAGCATGAACATTATATCTAGATCATGTTTATTGCGAGACGGTTATTCATTAAATCGGAGAATAATGGTTGTTCTATTTATATGAGTAATATATTTTATGGCCATGCACCCTTGATGAATGGTCTATTCTTGTTGAATCTCGATCGTAGTGATACACATATTCATAATATTGATGCCAAAAGATGCAAAGTTGATAATGATAGTGCAACATACTTGTGCCACTGCCGTTTAGGTCACATTGGTGTAAAGAGCATGAAGAAACTCCATGCGAATGGGCTTTTGGAATCACTTGATTATGAATCATTTGATACTTGCGAACCATGCCTTTTGGGCAAAATGACTAAAACTTCATTCTCCGGAACAATGGAGCGAGCTAATGACTTATTGGAAATAATACATACCGATGCATGCGGTCCGATGAGTGTTGAGGCCCACGGCGGGTATCGTTATTTTCTAACCTTTACATATGATTTGAGTAGATATGGGTATATCTACTTAATGAAATACAAATCTGAAACATTTGGAAAGTTCAAAGAATTTCATAGTGAAGTAGAGACTAGAGAATCATCATAACAAGAAAAATAAAGTTTCTATGATCTGATCGGGAAGGTGAATATTTGAGTTACGAGTTTGGCCTTCATTTAAAAAAATGTGGAATTGTTTCACAACTCACGCCACCTGGAACACCACATTGTAATGGTGTGTCCGAACGTCGTAACCGTACTTTATTAGATATGGTGCGTTCTATGATGTCTCTTATCGATTTACCACTATAGTTTTGGGGTTATGCATTAGAGAGAGTCGCATTCATGTTAAATAGGGCACCATCTAAATCTGTTGAGACGACACCGTATGAACTATGGTTTGGCAAGAAACCTAAGCTGTCGTTTCTTAAAGTTTGGAGATGCGACACTTATGTCAAAAGGCTTCAGCCTGATAAGCTCGAACCCAAATCGGAGAAGTGCGTCTTCATAGGATACCCTAAGGAAACTATCGGGTACACCTTCTACCACAGATCTGAAGGCAAGATCTTTGGTGCCAAGAATGGGTCCTTTCTAGAGAAGGAGTTTCTCTCGAAAGAAGTGAGTGGGAGAAAAGTAGAACTTGAAGAGGTAATTGTACCTTCTCTCGAACTGGAAAGTAGCACATCAGAGAAAACCGTTCCCGTGATGCCTACACCAACTGGAGAGGAAGCTAATGATGATGATCATGAAACTTCGAATCAAATTATTACTAGACCTCGTAGGTCGACCAGAGCATGTTCCGCACCAGAGTGGTACGGTAATCTTGTCCTGAAAGTTATGTTATTAGACCATGGCGAACCTATGAACTATGAAGAAGCTATGACGAGCCTAGATTTCGATAAATGGCTTGAGGCCATGAAATTTGAGATAGGATCCATGTATGAGAACAAAGTATGGACTTTGGTGGACTTGCCCGATGATCGGCAAGCCATTGAGAATAATAAATGGATCTTCAAGAAGAAGACATATGTTGATGGTAATGTCACTATCTACAAAGCTCGAATTGTCGCGAAAGGTTTTTGACAAGTTCAAAGAGTTGATTACGATGAGACTTTCTCACCCGTAGAGATGCTTAAGTCTGTCCAAATAATGTTAGCAATTGCCACATTTTATAATTATGAAATCTGGCAAATGGACGTCAGAACTGCATTCCTTAATGGATTTCTTAAAGAGAATTGTATATGATGCAACCAGAAGGTTTTGTCGATCCTAAAGGTGCTAATAAAGTGTGCAAGCTCCAGCGATCCATCTATGGACTGGTGCAAGCATCTCAGAATTGGAATATACGCTTACGGAGAAGCCTGTATTTACAAGAAAGTGAGTGGGAGCTCTGTAGCATTTCTGATATTATATGTGGATGACATATTATTGATTGGAAATAATATATAATTTCTAGATAGCATAAAAGGATACTTGAATAAGAATTTTTCAATGAAAGACCTCGGTGAAGCTGCTTATATATTGGGCATCAAGATCTATAGGGATAGATCGAGACGCTTAATAGGACTTTCACAAAGCACATACCTTGACAAAGTTTTGAAGAAGTTTAAAATGGATCAGTCAAAGAAAGGGTTCTTCCCGGTATTACAAGGTGTGAAATTGAGTCAGACTCAAAGCCCGACCAGTACAGAAGATAAAGAAAAAATGAAAGTCGTTCTCTATGCCTCAGCCATAGGTTCTATCATATATGCTATGCTGTGTAACAGACCTGATGTGTGTCTTGCCATAAATTTGATAGGGAGGTATCAAAGTAATCCAGGAGTGGATCACTGGACAACGGTCAAGAACATGCTAAAGTACCTGAAAAGGACCAAGGATATGTTTCTCATTTATGAAGGTGACGAAGAGCTCGTCGTAAATGGTTACGTCGATGCTAGCTTTGACACTTATCCGAATAACTCTAAGTCACAAACCGGATACGTATTTATATTGAATGGTGAAGCTGTCAGTTGGCGCAGTTCCAAATAGAGCGTCGTGGTGGGATCTATGTATGAAGTGGAGTACATATCTACTTCGGAAGCAGCGCATGAAAGAGTCTAGATGAAGGAGTTCATATCCGATCTGGGTGTAATACCCAGTGCATCGGGTCCAATGAAAATATTTTGTGACAACACTGAAGCAATTGCCTTAGCGAAGGAATCCAGGTTTAACAAGAGAACCAAACACTTTAAGAGATGTCTCAACTCCATTTGTGAAAAGGTCAAGGTTGGAGACATAAAGATTTGCAAAATACATACGGATCTGAATATAGGACCCGTTGACTAAGCCTCTTCCGCGAGCAAAACATGATCAACACCAAGACTCCATGGGTGTTAGATTCATTACAATGTAATCTAGATTATTGACTCTAGTGCAAGTGAGAAACTGATGAAAATATGCCCTAGAGGCAATAATAAACTTGTTATTATTATATTTCCTTATTCATGATAAAGGTTTATTATTCATGCTAGAATTGTATTGATTGAAAACTTAAATACATGTGTGGATACATAAACAAATACCGTGTCCCTAATAAGACTCTACTAGGCTAGCTCATTGATTAAAGATGGTTAAGATTTCCTAACCATAGACATGTGTTGTCAATTGATAACGGGATCACATCATTAGAAGAATGATGTGATGGACAAGACCCATCCGTTAGCTTAAAATATGATCGTTTAGTTTATTGCTAATGATTTGATGCTTTTTTAATGTTAAATATATATTCCTTCGACTATAAGATACGGGTTAAATTGCATGTATCCTAAAATGCACGGTACTGACCCAGCCATGATGTGTTGGTAGTTGATAGTTCAACGCCGCGGGCGGAACTAGGCCGCGCTTAGACATCAAAATTATTCATCTAAAGCATCGCATTAACTCTTCATAGTTTATTTCATCCCCTGAGTTTGAACTAAAGCCACAACACTTTCTTTCATCAAAGGGAGTAATTATTTTTGTTCACTCTAGTACTTCGCTTAATCTCATTTTTTATCGTTTCCCCTAGCAACCGACTAGAGTAGTCTACCGTATTTCCCGACTCCTGTTTGGATGTTAGAGTAGTTGCATCAGCGACAACGCAGTTGTGAGGTTGGTACTGCCATTATTTTTGCTCTTCAAGGGTTCGACACTTTAATTATGATGAAATTGCTATATATCCATGTGCGCTCCATCTCATTCGACCTCTCCTCCTACGGAGAGCTCAGAGTCTCTCGTGTCATACTCTCTTCGTTTCAAAATAGATGACTCAACTTTATACTAACTAAAGGAGTAGGTTCTAGTGCAAGGGCTCGGTAATAACTTTACTCCATATACTCCATTCATTTCTTTTTAGTCTGCATACAAGATTTAGTCAAAGTCAAACATTGTTAACTTTAACTAGGTTTATATGAAAAAATATCAAGATCCACAATATGAAATCAACATTGTTAGATGCATCGTGAAATTAATTTTCATACCATATAGCTTTAGTATCGTAGATGTTGATATTTTTCTCTATAAACTTGGTCAATTTTTACAAAGTTTGATTTTGATTAAATCTTATATGCAGACTAAAAAACGGAGGGAGTAAAAGAAATAGGAGTATATGCGTGCTCGCATAGTTGTCTGGTGCAAGAAAAAAGACTTGGAGCAGTAGACCGCAGACGAGCGTGACTGCAAGTCTGCCCGCGGCAGCACTAGCAGCCACTCCGAACCGGGACCAATTGATTTGAATGAAAATTTTGGGGCCGACGGATCTGCGCGGGAGGCAGCGTGCATGCGTGACAGCTACCCCGCCATGTAAGCCCCAAGCCCCTGCCCGCGCACCACGCAAGCATTTTGTCTGTCCGATTCGTCCTGGGCCCCGTCGCACGCCCCGCTCCATCCATGCAATGCAATGCATGTTGTGCACCGGGAGACGGCGGGATCCACCGTACGCTGTCGCCTCTAGCGCTAGCCATCACAGCAACTCAGCAAGCTTCGTGAGTGAGTAGTATGATTGCTTGATTGGTTGCGATGCTCACTGCTCTCTGCGGTGGAAGTACACAGTGAACCGTCGTCACATCGCCATGACACCGAATTGACCGCGCAACAAACCCCGACCGTGCGGGACGTCCACTACAACACCACACTATTTGCCAGTGACTGAATCTGCACTTGAGGATCCTCAGGCGAGCCGAGCCGGCGAGGGGAACAGCACAGGGGCCAGAAAGAATGAAAGAAAAAGAGCGGCGTGGAATCCGGAATCCCCACGTTGGCCGTCGCGACGTGGCCGGCGGGGCCAGGTGGCACGTGAAGGCACGAGGTGCGTGTCCGCCCAGCCTCTTCCTACGCCCGGACCCTTCTTCGGGCATGGCATGGACGACCTGGAAGCGGACAGCCGAGCCTACGACGGGATAGGGATGAGATATTTGCCACACCATCTCCACATCCCTTTCCGATCTCTCGCACGGCGAATCGCCTCTCCTCCAATCCCCTGCCGGCGCCCACGTGAACGCACCCGCCCGCATTTGCGGCCCCAGCCTCCGCGCGCCACGTCCATACGCCGGCCCGCTGAGTCACGCCGCCGGGGGGAAGAAACGCCGCACGCCGGTCCATGGACCCGGCCCAGGGAGCCGGCGGGCGACGCGGTGTCCTCATCCATGGTGCATGTATAAATAGGTTCCTCCCCCGTCGACTCTGCACGCCTTATCACCACACAACCCCATACACACACGGTTCCTCAGATTACGACTACGATCGAGGAAGAGGAAGAAGATACAATATGGCCCTGGGAGACGACTCTCCGGCCTCCTACATCCGCATGGTATGTGCTACTACAATCGTCGTCTTCCCATCCCCTAATTCGTACCTTGGTCTGCTGCTCCCTTGGTTCTTCTAGTTCTAGCTAGCAGATAGATGATCACCAGCATCAGCATGCACAGGACATTGATTTCTCACGTCGACATCAGAATTGGTCAACTAATTAAGGTGGGATTTTTAATTTGCAGGTTCACCATCTGATAGAGAAGTGCATGACGTTCGGGATGAGCATGGAGGAGTGCATGGAGGCGCTGTCCAAGCGCGCCGACGTTCAGCCGGTCGTCACCTCCACAGGTCGGTCCGTCTCAAATCAGTTACTTCCTCTGATCAGCAGGAATACACTTATCTGTACTGACGCTGAGTTGGCGTGCTTGCAGTATGGAAAGAGCTGGAGAAGGAGAACAAGGAGTTCTTCGACAGATACAACAAGCAGTTGAGATCAGAAAAGGGAGGCCGAAGCAGCTGCAGCAGCAGCAGCGACAGCAGCTCCTAATGATCAACAGGAGATGCGTGCTGCTTAGATGTTAGCCATTCTGCACTTAGTAGAACGAATAATTAGAAGATCGATGGGGCGGGAAGTCAGCTAACGCGACACGATCTATGTGTGCTGGTGCATGTACAGGAATCACAAGCCATCTCGTACTGTTGCCATATTCTTCAGATGTAATTGTACTCATCATGTATCCATCTCCCACAGCTCTCGGTTCAGACTTTTCATACCTCTGTGGAGATTACCTACGGCACCACTGTGTGCTAATCGTCCAAGCAAAGCTTTATTCTGTAATTGGATCTCCGTCTTCTCTTTCTAACGAGCAAAAAAAAAAACGGTTGTCCTGCACAGAAAAAACACTGTTCTCCCCTAACCAGAGATACTAGTACACATGTTCACGGGAAAACGAAGGAAACATGCTATATGCTCAGCGAGAAGTTGGTGTACACGAACGTGCTCCGTGACGGGATGGGACATCTTGTCGTTGGGTCGCTGAAGCCAGCGTGGAACGGTCCAAACAAGGAAAGTTTGCACCGGCGCCATACGTGTGTGCAGTGCCGTGGAATCGGTGATGGGATTCTGCTGCACGGGACAAGGACCCCTCGCCTCTTCTTTCCTCTGATTTTGACGTGACAAGCAACAACTTCGCGAGGCAAAATGGGCAAAAATAACCTCGAAACGCCACTAATTCACAAAGGGTGAAAAAAGGGTGAAATTTTTTCACCCAACTAATCCTTTTGTGTAGTGGCTGATTAATAGGTGCTACACGCCTGCGGTGTGGCACCCTGAGGCTCGGCAAGGGCCCACCTCACTCTAGTTGTACAACGTCTAGCCGACATGCGCTACACTGCTTTGTGTAGCGCCTAGACAAAAGACGCTACACGTGCACTTACTAACCGCCACGGCCGGTCCTCCCTAGCCTAGTCCCCACACAAACTTCAAGAGCATTTGAACAGAGGACGTCTGGACGCGATTCTCTCTCTCTCTCTCACTTCTTAAATTCCTCACTAAATCCTGCAGATTTGAAGATTTTTCTTCGTGGATTTCAACCTCAATCTCTCCCTTAAAGTAATTTCCTCCGATTCCTTTTCATTTGAAAAAATGCTCACATTTGCTCAAGTCTATCATGTTTGGGCAAACCCTAGTTTTTCATGGATTTTGAAATATGTATGAAAATATGAGATGATTGTTTGGCATTTGTTAGGGTTAGGCTTCTTAGTATGTTAGGGTTAGGGTTATGGTTCTTGTTATGTTGGGGTTAGGGTTATGGTTCTTCACTACTAGGGAAAAGCCTAGCAGTAGCGTGGGTTTTTGGCCTAGTAGTAGCGCGAGATGCCGCGCTATTGATAAGACGCTACAGCTAAAGGTTAGCAGTAGTGTTGGTCAACACACGCTACTGTTATAAGTACTTAGTAGTATCGATTTTTTCGTAACGCGCTACTGGTAAGTACTAGCAACGCGCCTCTGAGCCTGCGCTACTACTATTATTGCGTATTATTTTTTTCTTCATTTTATGTCGTATTCATACACCATTATACAAGTTTTCATGCAGTAGCAATTTATAGATTGTTTTTACATCACAATGAGTTATTACATCACTAGATGAAAGAATCGTGGACTAGTTTCAAGTGGATGGATCAAGTGGATGGATCCATCCACTTGAAACTAATCCGCGGTTCTTTCACCCAATGATATAATAAAGCATTGTCATCATCATCATATCATTAACAACTTATCATCATACTACATCATTGTCATATAACACCTCCTCATGATCAATTTTATCAATGAGACATCATATAACAAGTTGGTCACTAGTCATAATCACAACTCCTCATCATCATCATCAACTCTAGCACATTGTAGCACATAATAACACATTGTACCAAGGACCTGATCCTCTCTCATAGGACCTACTACCCTCTTTTAGGTAAAATAGTATAAAACAAGATAGGCCCTGGCCCTCCATTATGGAGAATGAAGATTATCCTGTCTCCAATTCTTGCGCTTCGCACAATGTTGTTTCCAAGTAGCTCCCTATGATTAATCATACATTTTTTCCAATCAAAGATTGTCATGTCTCCATCGATTTTAGAAATCCGGTATGAACAACAGTGATGCGTAGGATGACCTGGCCGTAAGCTCATAACATCAAGGCGACCTTTCGGAAATATCAGATGAGGCAACAATCGTTCGGGGTTTTCTGTTGAATACATAGTAATAACTTCGTAGTTAGCAATGTAGTTGAGTTTTAGAAGAATTTATGCAAAAGATTCACGAATGTCGTAATAGTAAAAAAAAATATTTCCATGACATCTCCATGGATGTTACCGTAGTTCAACACATGCACTAGTGGCACATATTGACCATAATGTGCAGGAGTTTGATAATAGATATTGTAATTCTCAAGATCATTAATAAATCAGATCACATGATTTTCCCCTGATAAGTTAATTATGAGCCATCGGTGTAGTAGGTTCTGTCTACCATCTTCCGCACATTCTTTGTAGAATGAAAATAAGCTATCAATGGAAATAAGCTGTCAACTATTTTGAAATAAATAATATAAATTACTTAATAACTATGTTTGAGAAACTCACATAGCGGTAGAAGTGTATCAACAAGGACCCAAATGTCCATATTGTCTTCGCCGATGTCAGGATCACCAAGATCCATGGTGACAAGCATATCCTCATGAAAATCATACGTCTTGCAAAGTGCTTCCCAATTCGGGCAACCAAAATGGGTTACGCTCTCAGAATTGTATAGATTTACATCAAAATCCATACCATGATGGGTCCTTACGTGAATTATATTTGTTTCCATACTTTCATGATCTTCAAAATTCGTCCTCTCCAAGACATAGTGTCTTGCATGGCATGGGATAAGCTAGTCGAATTGTAAAATACGAAACTTACACGTTGAAGAAGCGGAAGTCGTGCTTAATTACGAAAAAAACACTTGTCATTGTTGCGTACCATTTCAACATCGAAGGTCTCCTGGAGCTTAATGCTAAAGCGTCGACCTTCTACCAGGTGAGGCCTGTCGCATAGACCCCAGTCGTCGCCACACCAGTCGCACTCCACCGGGAGACTTTCGTCATCCGACGACGACATGGACAACATTTCCTATGTTCATATTTCAAAGATTAAACTTGTACAATTAAATATATATACTACAAAACTAAATTAGATCATTATTATTCATCACGGGTTGACTATCGGTCTGTCGAGTCTTTTCTTGAAAACTCTCAGCTTACGTGGTGTATATATTCGACCGTCGGTGATGGTCGCTCCTCCCTTCGTCTCCGAGTGCATTACTATTTGGGAATGCAGTAATTTCAAAAAAAAATTACGCACACGCAAGATCCATCTAGGTGATGTATAGTAACGAGAGGGGATAGAGTGTTGTCTACGTACCCTCATAGACCGTAAGCGGAAGTGTTATGACAACGCAGTTAATGTAGTCATACGTCTTCACGATCCGACCGATCCTAGCACCAAAGTTACATCACCTCCGCGATCTACACACGTTCAGCTCGGTGACGTCCCATGAACTCTAGATCTAGCTGAGTGTCGAGGGAGAGTTTTGTCAGCACGACGGCGTGATGACGGTGATGATGAAGTTACCGATGCAGGGCTTCACCTAAGCACCACAACAATATGACTGAGGTCGAAATCTGCGGAGGATGGCACCGCACATGGCTAAGAGATCAACTTGTGTGTCCTAGGGTGCCCCCTGCCACCGTATATAAAGGAGCAAGGGGGGAGGCCGGCCGGCCCTTGGGGCGCCCAAGGAGAGGAGGAATCCTCCTCCTAGTAGGAGTAGGATTCATCTTTTCCTAGTCCTACTAGGAGGGGGAAGGAAGGAGTGGGAGAGGGGAAGGAAAAGGAGGGCGCCGCCCCCCTTCCTAGTCCAACTCGGACTCAAGGGGGAGGGGGTGCGCGGCCTGCCCTGGCAGCCCCTCTCTCTCTCCACTAAGGCCCATCTAGGCCCATTAGTTCCCCCCTGGGGGGAGGGGGGAGGGTCCGGTAACCCTCCAACACTCCGGTTTTATCCGAAACCATCCGGAACACTTCCGGTGTCCGAATATAGCCGTTCAATGTATTAATCTTTATGTCTCGACCATTTCGAGACTCCTCATCATGTTCGTGACCACATCCGAGACTCCGAACAACCTTCGGTACATCAAAACACATAAACTCATAATATCGATCGTCACTGAACGTTAAGCGTGCGGACCCTACGGGTTCGAGAACTATGTAGACATGACCGAGACTCATCTCCGTTCAATAACCAATAGCGGAACCTAGATGCTCATATTGGTTCCTACATATTCTACGAAGATCTTTATCGGTCAAACCGCATAACAACATACGTTGTTCCTTTTGTCATCGGTATGTTACTTGCCCGAGATTCGATCGTCGATATCTCAATACCTAGTTCAATCTTGTTACCGACAAGTCTCTTTACTCGTTCCGTAATGCAACATCCAGTAACTAACTCATTATTCACATTGCTTACAAGGCTTATAGTAATGTGCATTACCGAGAGGGCCCAAAGATACCTCTCCAATACACAGAGTGACAAATCCTAATCTCGATCTATGCCAACTCAACAAACACCATCGGAGACACCTGTAGAGCATCTTTATAGTCACCCAGTTACGTTGTGATGTTTGATAGCACACTAAGTGTTCCTCCGGTATCCGGGAGTTGCATAATCTCATAGTCATAGGAACATGTATAAGTTATGGAGAAAGCAATAACAGTAAACTAAATGATCATCATGCTAAGCTAAAGGATGGGTCAAGTCAATCATATCATTCTCTAATGATGTGATCCCATTCATCAAATGACAACTCTTGTCCATGGCTAGGAAACTTAACCATCTTTGATTAACGAGCTAGTCAAGTAGAGGAATACTAGTGACACTCAGTTTGTCTATGTATTCACACATGTACTAAGTTTCCAGTTAATACAATTCTAGCATGAATAATAAACATTTATCATGATATAAGGAAATAAATAATAACTTTATTATTACCTCTAGGGCATATTTCCTTCAGTCTCCCACTTGCACTAGAGTCAATAATCTAGTTCACATCGTCATGTGATTTAACACCAATAGTTCACATCTTTATGTGATTAGTTCACATCTCCATGTGACTAATACCCAAAAGGGTTTACTAGAGTTAATAATCTAGTTCACATCGCTATGTGATTAACACCCAAAGAGTGATCATGTTTTGCTTGTTAGAGAAGTTTAGTCTACGGGTCTGCAACATTCAGATCTGTATGTATTTTGCAAATTTCTATGTCTACAATACTCTGCATGGAGCTACTCTAGCTAATTGCTCCCACTTTCAATATGTATCTAGATCAAGAGTTAGAGTCATCTAGATCGGTGTCAAAAGCTTGTATCGACGTAACTCTTTACGACGAACTCTTTTATCACCTCCATAACCGAGAAATATTTCCTTAGTCCTCTAAGGATAATTTTGACCGTTGTCCGGTGATCTACTCCTAGATCACTATTGTACTCCCTTGCCAAAATCATGCGAAGGTATACAATAGGTCTGGTACACAGCATAGCATACTTTATAGAACCTATGACTGAGGCGTAGGGATTGACTTTTTCATTCTCTTTCTATTTTCTGCCATGGTCGGGTTTTGAGTCTTTACTCAACTTCACACCTTGCAACACAGTCAAGAACTCCTTCTTTGATTTTTCCATTTTCAACTACTTCAAAAACTTGTCAAGGTATGTACTCATTGAAAAAATTGTCAAGCGTCTTGATATATCTCTATAGATCTTGATGCCCAATATGTAAGCAGCTTTACCGAGGTCTTTCTTTGAAAAATTCTTATTCAAGTATCCTTTTATGCTATCTAGAAATTCAGTATCATTTTCGATCAACAATATGTCATCCACATATAATATCAGAAATGCTACAGAGCTCCCACTCACTTTCTTGTAAATGCAGGCTTCTCCAAAAGTCTGTATAAAACCATATGCTTTCATCACACTATCAAAGCGTATATTCCAAATCCAAGATGCTTGCACCAGTCCATAGATGGATCGCTGGAGTTTGCACACTTTGCTAGCACCTTTAGGATTGACAAAACCTTCTGGTTGAATCATATACAACTCTTCTTTAATAAATCCATCAAGGAATGTAGTTTTGATATCCATTTGCCAGATTTCATAAAACGCGGCAACTGCTAACATGATTCGGACATACTTTTAACCATCGATACGAGTGAGAAAATCTCATTGTAGTCAACACCTTGAACTTGTCAAAAACCTTTTGCGACAATTTGAGCTTTGTAGATAGTAATACTACTATCAGCGTCCGTCTTCCTCTTGAAGATCCACTTATTCTGAATGGCTCACTGATCATCGGGCAAGTCAACCAAATTCCACACTTTGTTCTCATACATGGATCCCATCTCAGATTTCATGGCCTCAAGCCATTTTGCGGAATCTGGGCTCATCATCGCTTCCTCATAGTTTGTAGGTTTGTCATGGTCAAGTAACATGACTTCCAGAATAGGATTACCGTACCACTCTAGTGCGGATCTTACTCTGGTTGACCTACGAGGTTCGGTAGTAACTTGATCAGAAGTTTCATGATCATCATCACTAGCTTCCTCACTTACTAGTGTAGGAATCACTGGAATTGATTTCTGTGATAAACTACTTTCCAATAAGGGAGTAGGTACCGTTACCTCATCAAGTTCTACTTTCCTCCCACTCACTTCTTTCAAGAGAAACTCCTTCTCTAGAAAGGATCCATTCTTAGCAAGGAATATCTTGCCTTCGGATCTATGATAGAAGGTGTACCCAACAGTCTCTTTTGGGTATCCTATGAAGACACATTTCTCCGATTTGGGTTCGAGCTTATCAGGTTGATGTTTTTTCACATAAGCATCGCAGCCCCAAATTTTAAGAAATGAAAACTTGGGTTTCTTGCCAAACCACAGTTCATATGGTGTTGTCTCAACGGAATGCAGTCGTCTCTAATGCATAACCCCAAAACGGTAGTGATAAATTAGTAAGAGACATCATAGATCGCACCATATCTAATGAAGTACGATTATGACGTTCGGACACAGCATTACGCTGTGGTGTTCCAGGTGGCGTAAGTTGCGAAACTATTCTACATTGTTTCAAATGAAGACCAAACTCGTAACTCAAATATTCTCCTCCACGATCAGATTGCAGAAACTTTGTTCTCTTGTTACGATGATTTTCCACTTCACTCTGAAATTCTTTGAACTTTTCAAATGTTTCAGACTTATGTTTCATCAAGTAGACATACCCATATCTGCTCAAATCATCTGTGAAGGTCAGAAAATAATGATACCAGCCGCGAGTCTCAACACTCATCGGACCACATACATCCGTATGTATTATTTCCAACAAATCTGTTGCTCGCTCCATTGTTTCGGAGAACGAAGTTTTAGTCATCTTTGCCCATGAGGCATGGTTCGCAAGCATCAAGTGATTCCAAAAGCCCATCAGCATGGAGTTTCTTCATGCGCTTTACACCAATATGACCTAAACGGCGGTGCCACAAAAAATGTTGCACTATCATTATCAAATTTGCATATTTTGACATCAATATTATGAATTTGTGTATCATTATGATCGAGATTCAATAAACCATTTATATTGAGTGTATAACCATAGAAGGTTTTATTCATGTAAATAGAACAAAAATTATTCTTTGACTTAAATGAATAACCGTATTGCAATAAACATGACCCAATCATATTTATGCTCAACGCAAACATCAAATAACATTATTTTAGGTTCAACACTAATCCCAAAGGTAAAGGGAGTGTGCGATGGTGATCTTATCAACCTTGGAATCACTTCCAACTCACATCATCACCTAGCCCTTAACTAGTCTCTGTTTATTTTGCAACTCCTGTTTCAAGTTACTACTCTTAGCAACTGAACTAGTATCAAATACTGAGGGGTTGCTATAAACACTAGTAAAGTACACATCAATAACATGTATATCAAATATACTTTTGTTCACTTTGCCATCCTTCTTATCCGCCAAGTATTTAGGGCAGTTCCACTTACAGTGACCATTTCCTTTGCAGTAGAAGCACTCAGTTCCAGGCTTGGGTCTAGCTTTGGGGTTCTTCATGGGAGTGGAAACTTGCTTGCCATTCTACTTGAAGTTCCCTTTCTTTCCCTTGCCCTTTTACTTGAAACTAGTGGTCTTGTCAACCATCAACATTTGATGCTTTTCTTGATTTCTACCTTCGTTGATTTCAGCATCACGAAGAGCTCGGGAATCGTTTTCGTCATCCCTTGCATATTATAGTTTATCACGAAGTTCCAGTAACTTGGTGATAGTGACTAGAGAACTCTGTCAATCACTATTTTATCTGGAAGATTAACTCCCAATTGATTCAAGTGATTGTAGTACACAGACAATCTGAGTACATGCTCACTGGTTGAGCTATTCTCCTCCATCTTGTAGGCAAAGTACTTGTCAGAGGTCTCATACCTCTCGACTCGGGCATGAGTTTGAAATACCAATTTTAGCTCTTAGAACATCTTATGTGCTTCGTGGCGTTCAAATGTTTTTGAAATCCCGGTTCTAAGCCGTAAAGCATGGCGCACTAAACTATCAAGTAGTTATCATACCGAGCTTTCCAAACATTCATAATGTCTGCATATGCTCCTCCAATAGGTCCGTCACCTAGCGGTGCATCAAGGACATAATTCTTCAATGCAGCAATGAGGATAATCCTCAGATTACGGACCCAGTCCACATCATTGCCACTATCATCTTTCAACATAGTTTTTCTCTAGGAACATACCAAAAATAAATAGGGAGCTACATCGCGAGCTATTGATCTACAACATAGTTATGCAAATACTACCAGGACTAAGTTCATGATAAATTAAAGTTCAATTAATCATATTACTAAGTTCATGATAAATTAAAGTGCAAATACTACGGGTTCGAGAACTATGTAGACATGACCGAGACATATCTCCGGTCAATAACCAATAGCGGAACCTGGATGCTCATATTGACTCCTACTTATTCTATGAAGATCTTTATTGGTCAAACCGCATAACAACATACGTTATTCCCTTTGTCATCGGTATGTTACTTGCCCAAGATTCGATCATCGGTATCATCATAGCTAGTTCAATCTCGTTACCGGCAAGTCTCTTTCGTCGTTCTGTAATGCATCATCCCGCAACTAACTCATTAGTTACATTGCTTGCAAGGCTTATAGTGATGTGCATTACCGAGACGACCCAGAGATACCTCTCCGATACACGGAGTGACGAATCCTAATCTCGATCTATGCCAACTCAACAAACACCTTCAGAGACACTTGTAGATCATCTTTATAATTACCCAGTTACGTTGTGACATTTGATAGCACACAGGGTGTTCCTCCAGTATTCGGGAGTTGCATAATCTCATAGTCAGAGGAATATGTTTAAGTCATGAAGAAAGCAATAGCAATAAAACTAGACGATCATAATGCTAAGCTAACAGATGGGTCTTGTCCATCACATCATTCTCTAATGATGTGATCCCGTTCATCAAATGACAACACATGTCTATGGTCAGGAAACTTAACCATCTTTGATTAATGAGCTAGTCAAGTAGAGGCATACTAGGGACACTCTGTTTGTCTATGTATTCACACATGTACTAAGTTTCCGGTTAATACAATTCTAGCATGAATAATAAACGTTTATCATGATATAAGCAAATATAAATAACAACTTTATTATTACCTCTAGGGCATATTTCCTTCACACCACACCTCTGGTTGTGCAGCGTCTAGCCGACATGCGCTACACTGCCTTGTGTAGCGCCTAGACAAAAGACGCTACACGTGCACTTACTAACCGCCGCGGGCCGGCCCTCCCTAGCCCAGCCCCCACACAAACCCCAAGAGCATTTGAAATAGAGGAGATTCGTCCACGATTCTCTCTCTCTCCCCTCTTAAATCCCTCACCAAATTCTGTAGATCTGAAGGTTTTCCCCGTGGATTTCTAATGTCTACTACGCAACCTTCTTCTTGTAGACTCGTGTTGGGCCTCCAAGCATAGAGTTTTGTAGGACAGTAGCAAATTTCCCTCAAGTAGATGACCCAAGATTTATCAATCCGTGGGAGGCGTAGGATGAAGATGGTCTGTCTCAAACAACCCTGCAACCAAATAACAAAGAGTCTCTTGTGTCCCCAACACACCCAATACAATGGTAAATTGTATAGGTGCACTAGTTCGGCGAAGAGATGGTGATACAAGTGCAATATGGATGGTAGATATAGGTTTTTGTAATGTGAAAATATAAAAACAGCAAAGTAGCAAGTGGTAAAAGTGAGCGAAAACGGTATTGCAATGCTTAGAAACAAGGACTATGGTTCATAATTTCACTAGTGCAAGTTCTCTCAACAATAATAACATAATTAGATCATATAACAATCCCTCAACATGCAATAAAGAGTCACTCCAAAGTCACTAATAGCGGAGAACAAACAAAGAGATTATCGTAGGGTATGAAACCACCTCAAAGTTATTCTTTCTGATCGATCTATTGGGCTATTCCTATAAGTGTCACAAACAGCCCTAGAGTTCATACTAAAATAACACCTTAAGACACACATCAACCAAAACCCTAATGTCTCCTAGATACTCTAATGTCACCACAAGTATCCGCGGGTTTGATTATACGATATGCATCACACAATCTCAGATTCATCTATCCAAACCAACACAAAGAACTTCAAAGAGTGCCCCAAAGTTTCTACTGGAGAGTCAAGACGAAAACGTGTGCCAACCCCTATGCATAAGTTCACAAGGTCACATAACCCGCAAGTTGATCACCAAAACATATATCAAGTAGATCACGTGAATATTCCATTGTCACCACAGATAAGCACATGCAGGACATACATCAAGTGTTCTCAAATCCTTAAAGACTCAATCCAATAAGAGAACTTCAAAGGGAAAACTCAATCCATTACAAGAAGGTAGAGGGGGAGAAACATCATAAGGTCCAACTATAATAGCAAAGCTCACGGTACATCAAGATCGTGCCAAATTAAGAACACGAGAGGGGGAGATCAAACACATAGCTACTAGTACATACCCTCAGCCCCGAGGGTGAACTACTCCCTCTTTGTCATGGAGAGCCCCGGGATGATGAAGATGGCCACCGGTGATGATTCCTCCCCTCCGGAAGGGTGCTCGAACAGGGCCCCGACTGGTTTTTGGTGGCTACAAAGGCTTGCGGCGGCGGAACTCTCGATCTAGGTTCTGTTTTGGAGGTTTGGGGATTTATAAGAGGTGTTGGCATCGAGAACAAGTTAAGGGGGCCCACGAGGAGCCCACAAGGACAGAGGGTGCGCCCTAGGGGGTGGTGGCTCTTCTCCAATATCTTTTTGTTCCAGTATTTTTTATATTTTCCAAAAATAATCTCTATAAATTTTCAGGTCATTTGGACTCCATTTGATATTCCTTTTCTGCGAAACTCAAAAACAAGGAAAAAACATAAACTGGCACTGGGCTCTAGGTTAATAGGTTAGTCCCAAAAATCATATAAAATAGCATATAAATGCATATAAAACATCCAAGATAGATAATATAATAGCATGGAACAACAAAAAAATATAGATACGTTGGAGACGTATCAAGCATCCCCAAGCTTAATTCCTTCTCATCCTCGAGTAGGTAAATGATAAAAACAGAATTTTTGATGTGGAATGCTACCTAAAATATTTATCAATGTAATCTTCTCTTATTGTGGCAAGAACATTAAGATCCATAATATTCAAAACAAAAGTTTAATATTGACATAAAAACAATAATACTTCAAGCATACTAACAAGGCAATTATGTCTTCTCAAAATAACATGGCCAAAGAAAGTTATCCCTACAAAATCATATAGTCTGGTTATGCTCCATCTTCATCACACAAAATATTCAAATCATGCACAACCCCGATGACAAGCCAAGCAATTGTTTCATAATTTTGATGTTCTCAAACTTTTTCAACTTTCACGCAATACATGAGCGTGAGCCATGGACATAGCACTATAGGTAGAATAGATAGTGGTTGTGGAGAAGACAAGAAGAAGGAGATAGTCTCACATCAACTAGGCGTATCAATGGGCTATGGAGATGCCCATCTGTAGCGACCCGATCCTAATGGATCGAAGTCTCTGTGCTTAAGTGTCATCCCTGGATCGGTATGCTGACACACATCGAGGATTTATAACAGAGTTCAATCACACACTTATTACATCAAGGTCCTCATAAAGAGTATTTATTACATAAATATGGCTAAAGGCCAACTAAATAAAATAACTGTGGAAGCTTTGAAGATAATGGCATAAACTTGGTAGTAAATTAAAATTTATTCCTTTGTTGTAGGAAAAAAATTAGCTTTATGCAAAATTAAACTTAAAGCCTCTACCAGCCAAATATGCATGTAGAGATAGTTATTATTCATCATTGCTCTATAGTGTGATCTTGCCAGCATATTCCATGTGCTGACCTACATGGCTGCAACGTCATGTTGCAAAATTTTCAGACAGGGATTAAGGTGTGATAGGTCGTTGTTGTGCACTCAGTTTTGCCGTGGAGTTGGATGGACTCATTATCTTCGAGGCTTCCGCAGTTATTTTATTTAGTTGGCCTTCAACCATATTTATGTAATAAATACTCTTTATGAGGACCTCAATGTAATAAGTGTGTGATTGAACTCTGTTATAAATCCTCGAGTATTGTGTGTGTCAGCATACCGATCCAGGGATGACAATTAAGCACAGAGACTTCGATCCATTGGGATTGGGTCGCTACAAGATGGTATCAGAGCCCACGTCGACTGTAGGACGGGACCACTAGGAAAAGCCACAGGATACTCTTCTCTATTCATTTCTAATCCTTCTCTATTCCTACACTATAGATGTCGGACCCAAGGAACAAGTTCACTCAGCCTGAGGACGACACCCCTTTCAGACGACACTTGAAGGAAGTCACGAGGTACCTGAACATCGGCCTACCAAACTTTACCAGAACCTTCACTGCAACTTTACTAGAAGAGGAGCGTTGGAAGATCCAAGTTTGTGTTCCTAGAAGGACTTCTACACCAACTACTGAGCCCATCGAGTTTTCCTTTGATGCACCAACCTGGAGCTTAGGAAGGAGCATGGCCGCCCACATCACTTTTGGACGCATTTGCGAGGTGTACAACAGGGATCTCGAAGACACCATCTACCAGATATGTGGACACCGGGATGAACAATGGGAGATGATTCGCACCAGGAAGGATGGATCTATTGCAACATACATACAGGAGATGGATCAGCACATTCGTCGATATGAGAATCAGATGTGCGCTATCATGAAGAAGACCAAGAAGGTGATGACCCGGAATATGGAACTAGAGGAGGAACTCAAGGCAACTCGCGATGGATACAAAGAGGAAATTGCTATGCTTCTGGAGTAGAATGAAGACCTGAGGAAGAAGCTAGAAATACCCGTGGTGAAACCAGAACCTGAAGTGGACATTCGTTCGGAAGACTACATCATACTAGATGACACAGACACATGCACCAACAGTGATGATGAAGAAGACAGTGATGATGAGGACAATGATGATTATGGAGACGCAGCTGGAGATGATATTATGGAGTCTTCCACCGATCAAAACTTCTGGTCGACCACCATATTTATATTAGAGTTCTTCCATGTAGTTAGAAATCGTTCGTGATATTTTGTAATAGTAGCTTAGATCGATTGTATGAATCTTGTTTGAAATTGAGTGGTGTGAATTGAATATGTTCGTCTCATATGCATTTGGGTAGTGAAATATCTCATTAGACCTTATTCTATTCTGTTTTCTCACCCCTCTAACCTATCAGATGCCTCCGAGACGTGACCCCGGATTCACTTTCCTGCCAGAGCTCACCCAGTTGATCCAATAGAAGAATGCCTTGATGCAAATGCTCATCCAGAACCAAGGCAACAACAACCCACTGCCACCACCCCTAGTTGACAACCTAGCCCGTTTCCCAAGGTTGAATCCGTCGGTGTTCTCTAGCAGCACCGAGCCGATTGTTGCTGATGATTGAATCCGCAAGATCGGAAGAGAGCTAACAACTATTGGATGCACGGATGCGGAGAAGGTGCGCTTTGCCGCACATCATCTTGATGGACCCGCAACCTCTTGGTGGGAGAATTTCACCACCACCTACCCCATTTCAGC
Organism: Triticum aestivum; assembly: GCF_018294505.1. Classification (NCBI taxonomy): domain Eukaryota; kingdom Viridiplantae; phylum Streptophyta; class Magnoliopsida; order Poales; family Poaceae; genus Triticum; species Triticum aestivum. Next base: position 114,069,732 of record NC_057803.1, read on the forward strand.
AGGCCTTCCGCACTACACATGTCTCAACTGGAGCCATGAGTTTGAAGAAGCGTGGGTTCCGCAATTTACGCCAGGGGAACCGTACTGTGGGGCAGTACGTGGATGAGTTTAGCAAATTAGATTGCTATGCCCCAGATGATGTGGCCACAGATGCCGCAAAGCAGGAGAAATTTCTTGAGGGACTCAATGATGAGCTAAGTATGCAGTTGATGGTGGTAACTTTAACCAACTACCAGGAGCTGGTAGATAGGGCCCTCATGATCGAAGGCAAGCAGCAGCAGATAGAGGACCACAAACGGAAGTATTGATAGGGGAAGTACAACTCTCAAGCTCAGCAGAAGCCTCGCTATTCCCCGTACTTGGGAGGAAACACTCATCATACCCATGGAGGACATAACCATGGAGGCCATTCTCACAATGGAGGAAATTCACACAACCATAGTGGCTCTAAGAATGGTAATGGGAATGGAGGAAAAAACAGTCAGTGCCGTTCCAACCCAGCAACCCCCGCCAAGAAAGATCTGAGTCACATTACTTGTTTCAAGTGCGGGAAGGCCGGACACTATGCCACCGAGTGTCCTGAGGCAAAGAATGGTAATGGCAATGGAAGCTCAGGAAAGAAGCCAAATCCCTTCGCCAGAGGTCAGGTGAATCACGTCAACATGGAGGAAGTCGACGAGCAGCTTGACGCGGTTATTGGTAAGTTTTTTATTAAGTCATTTACAGCCCTTGTTCTTTTTTATACTGGTGCATCACATTCATTCATATCAAGGGGATTTGAGGACAAGTTTAAGTTGTCAATCGTAGTCCTTAATACACCTACGTTAGTGAGCTCACCAAGAGCGGAGTATATGGCCAGCCAGGGATGTTTTCAGTTACCGTTGACCATAGGTAGGCACATTTTTCCCACATACCTCATTATTCTGGAATCATAAGGATTGGATGTGATACTAGGCATGGATTGGCTATCCAAGTATGGGGGAAACATCTATTGTGCTAGTAAGTCTATTCTTCTCACCACCTAGAGGGAAAAGGGATCAAGTATGTGTCTAGGCATGCGCCAAGGAGGACTCAAGTAAATTACTTTCGGGAGTTGTTCAGGAGGAAGTACCAGTTGTGAAGGATTATCCTGATGTATTCCCGGAGGAACTACCAGGCATGCTTCCAGACCGAGACATAGAGTTTTTGATTGAGCTATTGCCAGGTACCGGACCAATATCCAAGAGACCGTATCGGATGCCCGCAAATGATTTGGAGGAAATTAAGAAGCAGATTAAGGAGTTATTGGAGAAAGGTTATGTTCGACCAAGTTCATCACCATGGGGAGCCCCGGTGCTTCTAGTTGATAAGAAGGATGGATCCTTGAGAATGGTTGTTGATTACCATGCGTTGAATGAAGTGACGATCAAGAACAAATATCCCCTACTGATGATCAATGATTTGTTTGACTAGCTACAGGGAGCTAAAGTTTTCTCTAAGATCGATCTTCGATCAGGGTATCACCAGCTGAAGATCCGAGAACATGATATACCTAAGACAACTTTTACCACAAGGTATGTGCTATATGAGTACACAGTCATGTCTTTTGGTTTGACTAACGCCCCTACCTACTTTATGAGCATGATGAATAAGGTGTTCGTGGAGTTCTTGGATAAGTTTGTTGCGATGTTCATTGATGATATATTGGTTTACTCGAAGAATGAAGAAGAACACAAGGAACATTTGTGCTTGGTTCTCGAGAAGCTCATGGAACATCAGTTGTATGTCAAGTTCAGCAAATGCGAGTTTTAGTTGAAGGAAGTCAGATTTCTTGAACATGTTATATCAGGAGAAGGAATAGCAGTAGACCCCTCCAAGGTTAAATCTGGCACCGAATGGATGGCACCCACCTCAGTTGGAGAGATACACAGTTTCCTTGGACTTGCAGGATATTATCAGAGATTTATTGAGAATTTCTCTAAGATCGCAAAGCCCATGACGGAGTTATTGAAGAATGACACCAAGTTTAATTGGACCGAGGATTGTGAGGCCAGTTTTCAAGAGTTGAAGAAACATCTGGTTACAACCCCAGTGCTAATTCTTCCGAATATACGCAAGGATTTCCAAGTATATTGCGACGCTTCTCATCAAGGACTTGGAGGCGTTCTTATGGAAGAAGGAAGAGTTGTTTCATATGCCTCGCGTCAGCTTTGACATAATGAGTTGAATTATGCCACACACGATTTGGAGCTAGTAGCCACAGTGCATGCGCTCAAGACCTGGAGAAATTTTCTTATCAGAGATCGTTGTGATGTTTACACGGAGCATAAGAGTTTGAATTACATCTACATGCAGAAGGAGTTGAATCTCAGGTAGAGGAGATGGTTGGAGCTCATAAAGGATTATGACATGAGACTGCATTATCACCCAGGAAAGGCTAATGTCGTGGCAGATGCTCTGAGTCGCAAGAGTTATGTTAATACTCTCATAACCGAAGGATTACCTCAGGAGTTAGCCGATGATCTCCGAGAACATCGCTTGGAGATAGTTCCGAGAGGTTTTGTTGCAGCATTGGAAATTCAGTCCACTTTGTTGGGAAGGACCCGAGAAGCCTAGAAGACGGATGTCGGTGTCAAAACCGGCGGATCTTGGGTAGGGGGTCCCGAACTGTGCGTCTAAGGCAGATGGTAACAGGAGGCAGGGGACACGATGTTTTACCCAGGTTCGGGCCCTCTCGATGGAGGTAATTCCCTACGTCCTGCTTGATTGTTCTTGATGATATGAGTATTACAAGAGTTGATCTACCACGAGATCAGAGAGGCTAAACCCTAGAAGCTAGCCTATGGTATGATTGTATGTTGTCCTATGGACTAAAACCCTCCGGTTTATATAGACACCAGAGGGGGCTAGGGTTACACAAGGTCGGTTACAAAGGAGGAGATATACATATCCATATTGCCTAGCTTGTCTTTCACGCCAAGTAAAGTCCCATCCGAACACGAGACGAAGTCTTCAATCTTGTATCTTCATAGTCCAACAGTCCGGCAAAGGATATAGTCCGGCTGTCCGGAGACCCCCTAATCCAGGACTCCCTCAGTAGCCCCCAAACCAGGCTTCAATGATGTCAAGTCCGGCACGTAGTATTGTCTTCGGCATTGCAAGGCGGGTTGTTCTCAAATTTTGAATGTTTTTCAAGCAGTGTCCAGACCCATAAATGTTGGACTTCTTGGCTTCTGCGCCCAATAAGGGCTATCCTCCACGCATCGAATGAATACGAGGAGCTAGGGCATTTTTACATTCACCCCCTAGCCAGATAAATAAATCATCTATTAAAGGGATGGGAATTCTTAGATCCAATCAATACCATCCTCCCACAACGAGAATCCATCGGAGCGCGCTTCAGAAAAATCCATTCCAACATGGCCGACCATCGTAGCTCCTCTTCCCGCCCCCGTAGCCCTAAGCCCGATGATTGGGAGAGATGTTCCGTCCCACATAGTCGATTAGTCGAATTGCAGACTCAGGGATTCCTCCCTCCAGCGTATATGGTTCTCGTTCGAGCCGGGCTCACCACCTACAATGGCGGGGAGCAAGAGGAGAGCTTCCTCGACCCCTCTACGGGGGAGCAGGTGTGCCTTGTTCCCTACTTATTAAGGGGACTCAGATTTCCAATTCATCCGTTCCTCCGCGGGCTCCTGGAGTTTTACGGCCTCCAACTACATAATTTCACCCCTGCTTCCTGGGCTGTGAGGCTCATTTCGAGCTGTGGAAGAGGTTATTTGCCTCGTCCCTCGCACACAGAAGGGGTCACTTTATCAAGTGGGCGGTGCCAAAATATGGTGCATCGCCGAAACTGGATACCTGTCCGGTACTCCGAAGAAGACGTCCGAAGACTGGCCTTCGGAATGGTTTTATATGGAGGATGTCCCGCTTCCGGACCCTGTTCAGCGGGGTCTTCCTGAGTTCAACAATGCTCCTCCGAAGAAACAGCGAAGCTCGCGCCCACAGAGCCCCCAGTAGGAAGACAACGGGGAAGTCCTTTACCTGATGAACCGGATTAAAGCGCTGGCTCAATCAGGATTGACAGTAATCGAAGTTATGTCAATATGCATAATGCGGGGAGTGTAGCCGCTTCAATATCGAGGGCACCCCCTGTGGTGTTTTAACGGGGAAGATGATGCCACCCGTTGCGGGCGTAAGGGACCGGACTCCGCTGCTGCTTTACCAAAAATTATGTCCGAGTTGTTCAAGGGAGAGGAAGAGGAGTTCATCCGCATCAAGCCACGGGATGGATTCTCCATGTACAACCCTCCAAGCTAGGTGAGTTATATCTCCTTACTCCCATTCTTCCCGCATTTTTTGTCATAGGTACTTACCTTGCCATTTTATGGCAGGAACTGCGAAAGCTGTAAGGGAGGTCAACAGCCCATCTCCACAACCAGAGGACCCTGACCGGGCCCTCGGTCCCGGACTCGAAGAAGATCCGGACATATTCGTGGAGCTGATAGACAGGCAGTTCTATCAATTGAACTGTGATGACGCCATGGTGGCCATTACGGCCGACTATCCCGGACTGCTCCCTGCATCGCACGTAAGAAAAACCAAAACCCCAACTCCAAAAACTAGGATCCCCTTTTAGACACTTCGCCTACCATATACATATGGTGTTTTACAGGGAAGGCATTCATGACGCCGTGCCGAACCCGCAGCAACTCGCCAACAAGAGGCACCAAGGCCGGGTAGGCCAAAAAGGAAGGAGGTCGGGACAGAGACGCCGTTGCAGAGGTATGACAAAAAACCCCGCTCCGTGGTTGTCGTCTTTCTCAAAATGTAATGACGTCCATGTTTTTTTGATAGAAAAAACACTCGCCAGAATATGTCTAGAGAGGCTGCCGATCATGCTTCCACCAGTCGGGCTCCAGGGCTGGACATAGAGGCGGAAGCCGACATGGGGTGGACGCCGGATACTCCTCCTACAGAGGATGCAGATAGACTGTCCGCTACAAATTCAGAAGTGGAGAGCGCCATGAATCATAGGCGTCACTGAGCCGTACTCCGTGACACTTGCTTCTCACCAGAGGCATTTGATGCCTTCAATTCTGGAGATGCGTACCTCCGTGCTACTCAAAATGGTCTAGCCAGAGCCACGTACCAGTATGTAAAGGATGTACGGGTAAGTAAATCTGACGATTATATGTATCAGTAGCCCCTGAGACTTGAAATAGTTGACGCAACTGATTTAAGGATCAAATTTGTGCAGGTTCTTACTGAGAAGAATTCCCAACTGTCTCAAGAGCTGGACGAGTGCAAGGCCCAGCTGGAAGCCGCTGTTGCTGCATTGAAGGAGTCCGCAAAGGGTCCCCCTGGTAACTCTTTTGTCTATTGCAAAGAATATCAGTACCAGGTGGTATGCGGCGTACATGCACACCTAACAATAGATGTTGTAGGTGGCCCCGGAGTGAATCCGGAGGCCGTGGAGGCGGATACGACACATGATGATCGACAGCGAAACGCTGGCGAGCGCGTGCTGACGCGAGTCAGGCAGGAGAAAAACGATCTCCAAGATGCCAATATCCGACTGGGCGTGGAACTGAAGGATGTCCGAGCTCAGCTTGCGGACTCCGTGAAGGAGAATAAACGGCTTCAGCGCAGCATTTTTAGTAAGTGCTTGAACGGACTTTTTAAAGGAGTTCGGTGAAGAAGCCTGCTAACAGCATTATATCTGCAGGTATGCTGATGGGTCGTCCCGCGGAGGAGGTGCATGGGTCCTCGGGTGATCTTCTGCCAGAGCTCTCACAACTGCACGAACAAGTTCGGCAGGTGATGCAGAGTATTGCCCAAACCTTGTGGCCATCTGCGTCCCCGCCAGGAGGCATGAGGGAGCTTATAGAGAAGCTAAAGGGAGCATGGCGGCGCTTCTGGTTATGGAAGATATCGGCCTATCGACAGGGTGCACGGGAAGCCTGGGCTATGGTGAAGACACGATACACCAAGGCTGACCCAAACCACATGGCTGAGGTCGGACCTGTGGGGCCCGATGGGAAAGAAATCCCTGTCAGTTTAGTCTATGATCAAGTAGAGTTAGCCGCAAAGTATTCCCAATAGGATTGTAGGCTAGACAGCCTGTTGGATGGTATAGAACAAGAATTTAATCAGTCTTAGTGACTGTGTACTTCAAGTGACATATGTAATGTCCCTAGCCGGGTTGTAAATCATTTGTCATGGCGGACCTTTTCGCTTCGACCTCTGGACCCGATAGTCCGGAGTGTATCCGAATACCCACTCAGTTATATAAAAACTGGGGTATGCATGGAAACCAGGCGTAGGGGTCATAAGTTCTTGAACAGACAAGTACCCAACTAGCTATGTTATATTACATGGGTAGTAAGAAACATCTTCTAGGGAGAATAGTTCCGTTAAGGGTTCCTTTCCCTGGGTACGCATGCCCTAATGTGCATGTCTGGGCTGTGAGTCGCAGGTTAAAAACATCTAGTGGCATGTAGTAATTCAAAAGAAAGTCATCTTTTATTCACCGACCGAATATTCCCTTAAGAACGCTAGCTTTCGGCTTCACCCAGTCTGAGATACACATCCGGCTGACCCGGCAGTAACAATCGTAGAGGTGCTCCCCTTATGCCCTAGCCGAATTAACGGGAACGTAGGGCATAAACACAAGAGCCAGGCAACCCAGCTTGGCAAAAACTTAAGTCATATTGATGCATATAATGGTGAAAAAAGGTGCACGCGGAAGGATGACACATGTGCGAGGCATGAAGCCCGGAAAAATAATTAGATTAAGCTTCTGTATAGGAAGCCCCCAGGTGTATTGAGCGCGGTTAGCGCGTCAAGATTGTGTAACCGAGACACAGGTTTAGCCCTTTAGGGCTTTGAAAAGAAAAGAGAGAAAGAAAGACGAAAAAATAGATGTGCAAAAAATACATGGAGGTAAGGAGACGAACATAGAGTCCGGCGCTAGGCGTAGAATCTTCATAGTCTCGCCGCGTTCCATGGGTTTGGCTCGAGTCGATTATTTGATGCATCCCGCAGACGGTACGCTCCACCGGTCAGAACCTGGTCGATAATGAAGGGACCTTCCCTTTTGGGCTTGAGCTTGTTTTTTCTTCTCCGGCAGGCGCAGAACTAGTTCACTAACATTATAGGTTTTGGCCCGCACTTCTCTGCTTTGATACCTTCGAGCCTGTTGTTGATAGAATGCGGAACGGGCTTTTGCCACGTCGCGGTCCTCCTCCAGGGCATCCAAACTGTCCTGCCGATCGAGCTCGGACTCTCTTTCTTCGTACATGCGCACTCGAGGTGAGTCATGGATTATGTCGCAAGGCAGTACCACCTCAGCGCCGTACGCCATAAAAAACACTGTGTATCTGGTAGTGCGATTCGGCGTGGTCCGTAGCCCCCATAGTACAGAGTCGAGCTCCTCTACCCAATGGGTGTCTGATTCCTTTAAGGACCGGACTAATCTGGGTTTAATACTACTCATGATAAGACCATTCACGTGTTTGACTTGACCGTTAGTTTGCGGATGATAGACAGAAGCATAATCGAGCTTGATGCCCATGTTGCTACACCAAAGTTTCACCTCGTCGGCTGTAAAGTTTGTGCCGTTGTCAGTGATGATGCTGTGGGGAACGCCATAATGGTGTACAACCCCGGATATGAAGTCTATCACTAGTCCGGATTCAACCGTTTTGACAGGTTTGGCCTCTATCCATTTGGTGAATTTGTCCACCATGACCAGTAAGTATTTTCTCTTATGGATTCCCCCTTTGAGGGGTCCGACCATATAGAGCCCCCAGACCGCAAAGGGCCAAGTAATGGGGATGGTTTGGAGGGCGATAGGTGGCATGTGGCTTTGGTTTGCAAAAAGCTGGCAACCAACACAATGTTGAACCAGATGCTGTGCATCTACCCGGGCCGTCGGCCAATAAAAACCTGTATGGAAGGCCTTACTTACAAGGGCCCGGGTTACTGCGTGGTGGCCGCCGAGTCCGGCATGGATTTCTGCCAACAGCTTTCGCCCTTCCTCTTCGGAGATGCACCTTTAAAGGAGTCTGGTTGTGCTTTTCTTATAAAGCTCTCCCTCATGGACCTTGTAGGCTTTAGATCGCCGCACTATGCAGCGAGCCTCATTTTGGTCCTCGGGTAATTCCTGTCTAGTTAGGTAGGCCAGGAATGGTTCTGTCCATGGGGCGATGACGACCATTATCACGTGGGCTGAAGGTGTTATTTCGGTGGCAGAGCCCCCGATTGTGTCAGAGTATTCGGTATCTGGGGTTGTGGCCGGGTCCGGACTAATTTTGCCAGTGTCCCCTTCCCATACCACAGATGGTTTAAACTGTCTTTCCAGGAAGATGTTTGGTGGGACAGGGTCGCGTTTAGCGCCGATACGAGCTAGGATGTCCGCTGCCTGGTTGTTTTCCCGAGCCACGTGGTGGAATTCCAGCCCCTCAAACCGAGCTGACATTTTGAGGACGGCGTTGCGATACGCTTCCATTTTCGGATCCTTGGCATCGAAGTCTCCATTTATTTGGGATATTGCAAGGCTCGAGTCCCCACGCACCTCTAGGCGTTGGATGCCCATGGAGACCGCCATCCGGAGGCCATGTAGTAGGGCCTCGTATTCGGTTGCGTTATTGGGGTCCATATATAGTATTTGGAGCACGTATTGCACCGTGTCTCCGGTGGGGGACGTCAGGACGACGCCAGCCCCTAGACCAGCCAGCATTTTAGAGCCGTCGAAGTGCATGATCCAATTGGAGTATGCGCCGTACTCTTTAGGGAGTTCGGCTTCTGTCCATTCGGCTACGAAAGTTGGCCAATACTTGCGACTTAATGGCTCATCGTGGCTTATATGTTATGTCAAACAGGAGGAACTCAATAGCCCGTTTGGCAATCCGACCCATGGCATCACGGTTGTTTATTATGTCATTGAGTGGTACTTCGGATGCCACCGTGATCGAACACTCTTGAAAGTAGTGTCGTAATTTCCGGGATGCCATAAACACCGCGTATGCTATCTTTTGGTAATGTGGGTACCGTGATTTGCATGGAGTGAGGACGGTGGATACATAATATACCGGCTTTTGAAGCAGGAATTTATGTCCGTCCGTCTCTCGTTCGACGACGAGCACTGTGCTTACAACTTGGTGAGTTGCCGCTATATATAATAGCATTGGTTCGCCAACAGTTGGCGCGGCCAGGATGGCTTTGATTTCTTCCAGTCTGGACGTGGCTGCGTCCGTCCACTCGAAGTGTTTGGTGCGCCTAAGAAGGCGATAAAGGGGAAGTTCCTTTTCTCCTAATCGGGAGATAAAGCGGCTTAAAGCCGCCACGCATCCAGTCAATTTTTGGATTTGCTTGAGGTCAGTTGGGGTAGCGAACTGTGACAGAGCTCAGATTTTAGCCGGATTTGCTTCAATTCCTCTACTGGAGACGATGAAGCCCAGGAGCTTTCCGGTGGGAACGCCGAAGATGCATTTTTCTGGATTGAGCTTAATGTCATATGTTCAGAGATTGGTGAACGTGAGCCTCAAGTCGTCTATTAAAGAGTCGACGTGTCTAGTTTTAATGACCACGTTGTCTACGTATGCCTCCACAGTCTTGCCGATTTGCTTTTCCAGACATGTCTGGATCATGCGCTGATATGTTGTGCTGGCGTTTTTGAGCCCAAAGGGCATTGTGTTAAAGCAGAATGGGCCATATGGTGTTATAAATGCTGTTGCGACTTGATCAGACTCCGCCATCTTAATCTGGTGGTAACCGGAGTATGCGTCGAGGAAGCACAGTGATTCGTGTCCTGCGGTAGCATCGATGATTTGATCGATGCGAGGGAGTGGGAAGGGATCCTTTGGGCAAGCCTTGTTAAGGTCTTTGAAGTCGACACATAGGCGCCAGGATTTGTCCTTTTTTGGTACCATCACCAGGTTTGCTAGCCAATCCGGATGTTTTATTTCTTTAATGAATCCGACTTCCAGTAGCTTGGCCAGCTCCTCTCCCATGGCTTGTCGCTTTGGTTCAGAGAAACGCCGAAGAGTCTGCTTGACCAGCTTGAATCCTTTTAGAATATTAAGGCTATGCTCGGCCAATCTGCGTGGGATTCCTGGCATGTCTGAAGGATGCCAGACGAATATGTCCCAATTCTTGTGCAGAAACTCCCGTAGTGCGACGTCTACAGCGGGGTCTAACTGTGCCCCAATGATGCTGTTTTTGTAGGGTCCGTTGGATGGACTTGGAATTTAGCTATTTCGTCCGCTAGTTTAAAGGAGGTGGACTTGGATCTTTTGTCTAGTATCACGTTATCTCTGTCCACCGTGGAGCGCAGTGCGGTTAACTCCTCTACCACAAGGGCTTCGGATAATGCCTCGAGGGCTAGTGCGGCTATTTTGTTCTCGGCGCGGAGTGCTATGTCCGGATCACTAGCTAGAGTGATAATTCCCTTGTGTCCGGGCATTTTAAGCTTCATGTACCCGTAATGGGGTATGGCTTGAAAAATCGTGAATGCCTCCCGCCCTAAAAGGGCGTGGTATCCGCTACCAAACGGGGCCACTTAGAATGTAATTTCTTCGGCCCTGTAATTCTCCGGACTGGCGAATACCACATCAAGTGTGATTTTCCCAGCGCAACGTGCCTCCTGACTAGGGATGATTCCTCGGAAGGTCGTACTGCTTTGCTCAATACGGTTTTTGTCTGTGTCCATCTTTTGGAGAATTTCCTCATAGATGAGGTTTAATGTGCTGCCGCCATCCATGAGCACCTTAGTGAGCCGAAAGCCGTCCACAATTGGACTGAGGACCAAAGCGGCTGGTGCTCGGGCTGTTCGGAATTTAGGTTTGTCAGTGGCGTTGAAGGTGATAGCCGTGTCGCTCCATGGATTTATTGCTGCCATGTGGCAGACTTCGGCAATGCCGCGGAGTGCTCGCTTACGCCTATTATTTGAGGCGAAGGTCTCGAAGACTGTTAGTACTGTGTTGTTATCCGTGGGGAGGTGCTCTGAGGTATTTTGGGTGAGGAGATCCTCACCGCTTTTGGCAACCTGCCGGGGTACCCAACATGCTCTAAGGCTGTGTGTTGATATGGTATCCGCTGTACTATGAATTTTGCAGGGCCCGTTGAGCCATCCCTCCAATATGGTTCCACGCCCTGTAGTGGGCTTTTGCTTCTTTGTAATTGGGTCAGGCGACTTATAAGAGTGCACCCTTTTAGTTCGGACTGGGGTTTTTGTCATATCCGGATTATCCCAAAATTGCCTTTGGGTTTTCCAGGCACTCTCCATCACACAGTATTTCCGTACAATGTTCGCCAAATCAGCGAAGTGTTCTATGTCACGGCGACTTATGGCGTTGAGGACTCCCTTGTCCATGCAATTGTTGCAAAAGAATGAAATTGCATCTTCCTCGCGACAGTCCTTGACCTTGTTCATTACAAGGATGAATCTGGCCCAATAGTGATGTACTGTCTCTTGAGGCGCTTGCCTAATGTGGGAAAGATAGTTTGTATCTGGGTGGGTGGGTGGATTAAAGTCCGGACCTTTACACAATCTGTGATTCCGGGGCAGGGGAGTTTCCGATCTTGGAAGTTCGGGCTCCGGGATATTGCCCTGCGGGTTCGGTATGTGGCCTGATTCTGGATTCAGGGTTAGGGCGGTGTCCTCCTGCGAGCGCGTATCTTGTTCGGAGAGCTCGGGAATCCGGACATAGTTCGTCCTTAGGATAGAGGGAGAATCGCCGCATTGCTCCTCCACCACCGCTATTTGATGGGTGACCAGCGGAGAGTTAATCTCCCTTTGGTCGGGTTTAAGCCTGATCCGATCGTTGTCCGTAGCGACTCCCACAGCGGCAATGCGATCCAAGAGCTCGTTCAAAGAGGAGAGCTCCATTGGATCCATCTGCTCGGAGAATTTTGAGCCGATGTGGAGGCTGTTTTCGATGACCCGAGAGGTCATTGTTGGCGCAGTGGTCGAGCGGGCGATCATGACGAAGCCGCCTAGTCGGAGAGTTTGGCCTATAGCCAGGGATTCCCTAGGGCTGATGTTGTCCTTGACAACAAGGCGAGCCATCTTCCTTATGATGACGACACAGTGGAACTCTCAATGAAAGCACCAATGTCGGTGTCAAAACCGGCGGATCTCAGGTAGGGGGTCCCGAACTGTGCATCTAAGGCGGATGGTAACAGGAGGCAGGGGACACGATGTTTTACCCAGGTTCGGGCCCTCTCGATGGAGGTAATACCCTATGTCCTACTTTATTGTTCTTGATATTACAAGAGTTGATCTACCACGAGATCAGAGAGGCTAAACCCTAGAAGCTAGCCTATGGTATGATTGTATGTTGTCCTACGGACTAAAAACCTCCAGTTTATATAGACACCAGAGGGGGCTAGGGTTACAGAAGGTCAGTTACAAAGGAGGAGATATACATATCTGTATTGCCTAGCTTGTCTTTCACGCCAAGTAAAGTCCCATCCGGACACGAGAGGAAGTCTTCAATCTTGTATCTTCATAGTCCAACAGTTGGGCAAAGGATATAGTTCGGCTATCCGGAGACCCCCTAATCCAGGACTCCCTCAACGGACAATGAAATTGCGGAGATAAAAGAAAGGATGAGTAAAATAAAGGCTAAAGGTTTTCGTGAGGATGAACACGAAACTTTATGGTTTGAGGATCACATCTATGTGCCCGATAACCCAGAGATCAGGAAGTTAATTCTTCAGGAGGCTCATGATTCCCCTTACTCGATTCACCCAAGCAACACCAAGATGTATCTGGACTTAAAGGAACGTTTCTGGTGGACATGTGTGAAGAAGGATATTGCCGAGTATGTAGCAGCATGCGAAACCAGTAGGATTACTTCAGCCTTTACCGATACCTGAATGGAAATGGGATAAGCTTGGCATGTATTTCATCACCGGATTACCCAGGACCCGTTCAGGATATGACTCAATTTGGGTTGTAGTTGATCGCTTGACCACGGTAGCTCACTTCATCCCCGTGAAAACCACTTATACGAGCGCTAAGTTGGCCAAGATATACATGACCAGGATCGTATGTCTGCATGGAGTTCCGAGGACCATCGTATCAGATAGAGGGACACATTTTACTTCAAATTTTTGGAATCAGTTATACCAAACTTTGGGTACCAGGCTAGAGTTCAGTACATCCTTTCATCCGCAGACAGATGGGCAGACCAAGAGAGTCAATCACATTCTGGAGGACATGTTGAGAGCATGTGCGCTAGATTATGGATCAAGTTGGGATGATAATTTGCCTTACGTAGAGTTCTCTTATAACAACAGCTATTAGGCTAGTCTGAAGATGGCCCCTTTTGAAGCTTTGTACAGAAGAAGGTGCAGGACACCATTGATGTGGGATGAAGTTGGAGATCGATAATTGTTCGGACCAGATTTAATCAGAGATTCTGAGGAGAAGGTCAAGTTGATCCGTGATAGACTCAAGATAGCCCAGTCCAGGCAGAAGAGTTATGCCGATACTAAACGCAAGGAGGTAACCTATGAAGTCGAAGACAGAGCGTATCTTCGTGTGTTGCCACTTCGAGGAGTTAAACGATTTGGAGTCAAAGGAAAGTTAGCACCATGGTTTGTGCACTACAAAAAATACACTTCCGTGATGATACGTGTTTGTCACAGTAGGTCGCTTTTTTGTCATGCATGTACATCCATGACAAATTTATGATAGAATCAAGATAGTCATACCTGTGTTGTCGTAGAAGTGTTCCATGACATTACCAAAATTATCATCACGGAAGTGTCCACTTCCATGACGATAAATCGTGCGTCATAGAAGTGCTTTCGTCAAGGGTGACCGACACGTGGCATCCACCGTAACGGAACGCAGTTAAGCTATTGGGTCGGGTTTTGGATCCGATAACCCGTTAACAGCCCCGACCAATGGGGATTTTCCACGTGTAAAATCATCATTGGCTATAGGAAACACATGTCGGCTCATCGTCGGGACAGATGTCATCCACTCACTGGACAGAAGGCGCCTATGATACGTCGACAGTGGCACGACCCAACAAGTTTAAATGGGCCAGCCCAACTAGAGGCCCACAAGATTTTGCGGACCATAATGGGCCGACCCAGCTAAAGGCCCACGAAATTTTGCGGACCATAATGGTCTGGCCCAGCTAAAGGCCCACAAGATTTTGCGGGCCATAATGGGCCGGCCCAGGTAAAGGCCCACAAGATTTTTTTGTCCCATAATGGGACGGCCCAGGTAAAGGCCCACAAGATTTTTTGTGCCATAATGGGTCGGCCCAGGTAAAGGCCCACAAGATTCTTGCGGGTCCTAATGGGCCGGCCCAGCTAAAGACCCACGAGATTTCGCTGACATTAATGGGCCGGCCCAGCTGTAGGCCCACAAGATTTTGAGGACCCTAGTAGGCCGGCCCATTAACTGGCTGCCATGTTTTGGGCCAAATGCCGGCCCATATTTGAGCCGGTCCATTAATGGCCTGCCACGCTCCGGGCCTAATAGTGGCCCATATGAGATCTGACCCGTTAAAAGCCTACCACATTCTGGGCCAAATTATGGCCCAGATCAGGTCCGACCCTTTAAGAGGCTTTGGGCTCAATTATGGCCCATATCAAATTCGGCCCGTCAACTGGACACTATGCTTTTGGGCCCACTTGCTAAAGGCCCACTTAGTAATTCAGCCTGATATTAGTTTTGGCCTGTTAAGGGCCCATTTAACATTTCGGCCCTATATTAATTTCGGCCTGTTAATAGCCCGTCATATAGTTGGGCCTAACTACGGCCCGGTTTGCATCCGGCCTGCTCGCAGCCGATATCTGATTGGGCCAAACAAGGACCCAGACAATTTTGGCCTGTTAAAAGCCTGTGATTTGATTCGCACAATCATGGGCTGGGGTTCATTTTGGGCTGCTGCCGGCCCGTCAGTTGATCGGCACGTTTCAGGCCCAACCTACATCATGATTGCATGACGGCTCGATTATGTACCGTAATTTTACGGTTTGGCCGGTTTACTGCTAAGACAAGATATATATACAGTAAAATAATTGCAGCATCGTGAATAAGAAAAAACATATACTATACAATAAAGAAATTACGGCATATTACATCCACTGGGCATCAAAGTTCGCCACTATGATAATAAAGCACAAGCAGACAGCAGATTACATACACTGGGCATCAAAGATCGCCACCAGTGCAAATAAACACGCTGACAAAATAATATACAAAACCGAGAGCACTTCAATAGAGTTTAAGAAAGGTTAGCCCTGCTGGGGAGCTGCAGCGCAAGCAGCTGAGCAAGATGATGAGACTGCGCTTGTTCAACACTTATATCTTCCTCACTCTCAAAGATAAACAAGCAGACAGATGACATGTTTTGCACATAAAAGTATCAGTGCTGACAATTGATCACATTTCTTACTGACGAATAAAGTGACACAGTTTAAATTTGCATTAACACAACATGGTATTGTTCAGGTCAAGACATGGCAGGAAATGACATTGTGAAGGAGTTGGCAGCTTCACGACACCACTGGATTACAGATCAAGAACTCATAAGTATCAATGGTTAGTGTGCTGTCAATTTATACCATTTCAGATTGGCAAATAAAGAGACGGTTTAAATAATAGTAGAATGATATGACATTTTTCATAGTTAAGACATTGCAGAATATGACATTGTGCTGTAGTGGGTAGGTTCACCACACCACTGGATTACAGATGAAGAACAGAAGCATACATGCAGTGCAAAAGAAGATCACTTGCTCTATATAGTTTAATTTACATGGTATGAAGAAGGAACTTGGTTGTACAACTGAAAACTTAAATTGAGAAAGGACAAACTTTTGTTTATGAACTACATATAATAAACTTTAAACAAGCAATTTGATGCAAACACCAAAAATAAACAGCTGTTGTAGTCATGCCTAACCAAATATATACAACAAAGTTTGAAGGCTTGAGATGGACAAACTTACATTATTGGTGAAGACAGGCACTATAAAGGCCTTGTCCATGCTGATGGGGGGGGGGGCAATTCAAGAAGTTTACCACAGAATCTTCTTCAAAAATACTGCCTTTATTCTACATTTTGTTAAGAGTAAATATAGATGTGATAATATACGAAAAAATGGAGAATAATTAAAATAAGATGAAGAGTGATGCTACATAACCAAGTAGCTATAAATGTAAGTGCAGCGATACAGGCAAAAGGTACAACCAAGAGCAATGCACAGCTAAACTTCTTTAGTACCAACCTTATGGTAAGAGTAAATATAGATCTGATGTGTAGAAAATGGAGGGCAAAGGAAAATAAGCTGCAGAGTGATGGTACATGAACAACTACCTGTCATTATAAGTACACTGATAAAGGACAACATGTACTTACAAGAACAATGCAGAGCTAAAAAACATTGGCATTGGATATATTCTGCACTAATGTAACCATTCATACAGATCAGATAATTTGGAGCGAACAATTGATAAGCAAGCTATCATGCATACTGCTGTCACATAATGAACCAGGTATGTACGCAAGTACAGTGATACAGGAAAACAGGTACTAACAAGAGCAAAGCAGCGGGCAACATATTTGAGATATCATGTCGTTCTTGTCAAACTGGAATTCTTCTTCGAGCAGATTTCCTACAAAAAAGATCCGTAAGGCACATGCGGAAAAGTAGAAGTTCAAATTGTCATGTGATTTCATAGACAGTACCTCATCCTGGCAACGAGACCAATGCATAACAAGGTTTTTCCATTCAATGTCTTCTAAATTTAGCACAGGGGACTTCACCAGAAATTCGTTTATAGACTTGCCATCAAAGTGTGATTTCCTCAGGTAACACGGATACTGCTGCAATGCTTCCTTGAAAAGCACAAGCAAGCTTTGCTCGTCATGACTATCCAGATTGACCCTCGCCTAGTTACAACAATGTATTGTAAATCATTGATGTGTTCAATCAGCAGAAAAGAGGAAAATAATAGCCATGAATAATAGCACTTACACGTAAGTTGGACAGGAAGATGTGAAAATGGTGTTTGTCTTCACAATAATCTTCCCATGATGGGAATATATGCATGTAGTCCCTAACAACATTGAAAGCATTGTCTTTTAAACTGGGAATAAATGGAATGGAGTTCCAATCTGCAGGAATTGGCCATCTCTGCCGTTGGGATAGGTCTTTGGCCGGTGGACTTGCTGTACTTTTTGCTGGAGTGGGATTTTTCTGTGGTACAGCTGGTGCTATGGCAAATGAAATCGACATACCTTTTGCTGGAGTGCATGTCCTGTGTGGTGGGGCTAGTGGTGTGGCCAGTGAAGTATGGGTATAGTCTTCTGGAGTCGGTCCTACGTTTTGTGTCACTGGTTGTACAACCAATATAAGTGGGGTGCTGTCTGATTTCTCCGGCACCACCACGTTTTTCAAGGACTTTGCTGGTGCTCCTTTAGGTTCGGCAATCACCCTCTTCCTTTTTGATGTCTGATGCACAAGAACAACATTTCAGTGGAAAAACATGGTATGATGACAGATGGAATATGTATTGATAATGGATGGGCATGGCATCTCGACATATATGATGAGTAAACTAAGCAGATGGCGGTGCAACAAAGTAGAAGAAATGCAAGACAACATATGCAAGATACCCGCAATCAATAAAACATTGCCAAATTAGAACAGGCACCTTGATGGGTGAACAGGACAGGCCATCCGCCTTTGACTCCTCGAGGTTAGAATAGTCATTAGGATGATATTCTGAACAAGAATCATGTCAGAGTAAATAGCCATGGGTAGCCTAGCCGGCTTCCCCTGGCCCTTCAGAAAAAATTACGAGCCCGTCCGGTTCTCAGGAATCCAAGACGTGGGGCCGCCTTCCCCTTGCTGGCTGTCACCCAGGCTAGCTCGAAGAAGGCGGCCCGACTTTACCCCTCATGAAGAAAACCATGGGAGGCCGACTCGAAGAAGCCGGCTCCAAGATGCCGACTCCAAGAAGCCGGCCATGAGGAGGCCGACTCCAAGAAGCCGGCTCCCATAAAGCGGTCGAGACCGTACCCTCAAAGTTTGCATCCACCTAGTGGCGATGAGACAGTGCATGGCTACAGTAAAGCCTGCCACCCCCGAATCCCGGAGCATGCCTGGCACAGTGCGCCGTACGGAGTGGCCATGACCCGTCCGGCGCGGCACTGTTACCATGTTGACCCTGATGTCATCCACGACAGGCTACCAGTACGGCCCACGGGCGGTGGGCCCCTTCAGGCAGAGAGACACCCGAAGGCGGCCTGGCCTTCCCTAGTCGGCCCGAGACAGGGCCGGCTCCCCGCAGCCGGCTCGCTTCCCCCCTCGAAGAAGACGCCCCATTAAGGAGACAAGACGCGGTAAGGCTACGGTAATCGCCTGCCGGACGGCGGCACTGTAGCCATGCTTACCTCGACGAAGCCCTCGTCATCAGGATGAGGCAACAGTAACCAGCCATCGACAAGACCCTTGGCAGTGGGGCCTGCCTATTGCCAAGGAGTTGGTAGCCGGCGGGACCCACTAGCCGGCGGGCCCCAGCAGTCGGCGCAGAAGCCGGCGAGCGCGGTCACAGACGACCGGGCCCTGCGCCCAGTCGGATTACCATTGTACCCCTGGGGGGTGGGCCTATATAAACCCCCCGGGGCACCCATGCAAAGGGTTCGACCCTCAGCTAGTTCTAGACACACACAAGGAGGAAGAAGCAAGCTAGCCGTGCCCTTCTTCCTCCTCCCACCGAACAGCTCAAGGAGCATTGTGTAGCTACTTGTCCATCTAGTGATCATGCGGAGACCCCGCAGAGCAGTAGTAGGGGTGTTATCTCCACGGAGAGCCCCGAAGCTGGGTAAGATTCGCCGGCGTGCATGTCTTCGCCTCATCCCGTTTCCAGGCACCGGCGACGTCTTACTGGCTCCCACAATGATAAGCCACCCATTGGTATATGTCGCACCTACCACCCGACATTTGGCGCCCACCGTGGGGCTAGGTGCACCGTCGTCCGGAGACTTGTTTTGGACGGGAACCCTCTTCCTCCCCAGCGAGCGTAGCCAGCCCGGCACGCCCGATGGCGCTTGCCATGACGCGCTGCAAGGCGTCACCAGCATCTGCGCAGCGAGCAGCCTCGCCGATCTCCCCGACGAAACCCTCATCTCCGACGAGCTCGCCTCCGATGCGGGCACCGATCACCTCGCCAACCTCCTCGGCCAGCTCCATGTCTCCAGCGAGCCTGCTGTGGATCTGGAGTCGGTTGGCTCCACCGACCCGATGCCTATCGACTCCGACACGGCCTCCTTCAACACCTTACCCACCAACGTCGCGATCTACAACGACCCGCTTCCTCGGACCGACGGCCGCGATACCGTCACCACCGAAGTGATGGTCATCGGCCACGGCGGCCCGGCCGGCGAGAGCGCCCACGGCGTCCCGCACGTGGCGGCCCATGACTTGTCCACCCCACTCCCGGCTAATGCCGACGACGAAGCAATGGAGGCACGCCGCCTCGCCCTCCTTGCAGAGGGCCGGAGGCTGGCTTCCGAGAGACGCCTCACAGAGGCCTACCAGCGCGAAGCTGACCGCGCCGCCTTCGGCACGTCGGCCCCGGGCGGGCCAAGCCGGGCCGGCCTTGTCAAGCAAAGCGGCGCCGTCATCGCCGACACGCTGGGAGTCGACCTCCCAGTCTACGCCACTGCACTCAAGAACCTGCACGCCGCCCAGGCGGCCGTGGACGAGTTGGACGGCTTGGAGGCCGAAGACCTCCCCCACATGACTCGGCGCATCCAGCAGCTGATCGATGCAGCCGCACAGCGGCACGAAGCCGACGCCCGCGCGGGAAGCCCTCCCCCGCGCCGAGATCACGGCGCGACGTCCCGGACACCGACTACGAGCAACACCCGCGCGTGGCGCGAGAAAGAGCCGGCGGCCAGCCGAAGCCGGACCCGAATCTCCATCGAGCGAGACGCGGACGGCCATCCCCGAGCCATGGAATGGCGGGGCAACCCGCCTCCGCCTCGACCCCGTGGAGAGAGATATCCCACCCCGCCGCCAGTGGCACACCCGACTCTCAGCGGCCGACTAGGTCGCCACGAAGGAGTCGGCGAGAACGACGCCCGCCATCGGATCGACCGCCTGGCGCGATCCCTGGCGCTGGAAGAAGAAGACGATGTCGGCCCGCCTTGTTTCGGCCCCCGCATCCGCGACGAGCCTTTCCCCAAAGGGTTCTCGCTCCCAAGAGACACGCCCAAGTACAACGGCTCCGTGAAGCCGGAAGATTGGTTGATCGACTACTCCACGGCGGTCAGCATAGCCAACGGCAACCGGCGCGTTGCCGTGAAGTACGTGCCCCTCATGCTGCAAGGCACGGCGCGGACCTGGCTCAACAGCCTCAAGCCTCTCAGCATCAACAGCTGGCTAGATTTCACCGAAGCTTTCATCCGCAACTTCACCAGCACCTACAAGCGGGCCCCCAAGCCCAGGCAGCTCTCCCTATGCATACAGGGCCCGGCCGAGTCCACTCGCGACTACCTCACGCGTTGGGCCGAGCTCCGCAATTCTTGCGAGGGGGTGCACGAGGTGCAAGCCATAAAATACTTCACAGCCGGGTGCCGAGAAGGTACCCTCCTCAAGCACAAGCTTCTCTGCGACGAGCTGGCTACCCTCGACGAGCTTCTGGACATAGCGGACAAATATGCGACCACCGACTCCTCAATGAAGACTGAGCTTCGGGTAGACGCGTCCGGAAAAGTACTCAACCCGGCGCCCAAGACGCCGGCTGGGGATCCCTGCCGACGCACACACCTGAACGACCACAAGCGCAAGGGCCCCACGCCGCCTCCCGCCAGTCGGCAGGTGGCCACAGTTGAAGACGTGCCGCCTGAAGGGCGGCCCGCGCCCAAGAAACCCAAGGGCGGCCGGCCGGCTTGGCAGCCGGCCTTCTCCTACGAGCAAACTCTCGACGCCCCCTGCAAGTTCCACAGCAGCGCGAAGCCGTCCAACCACACAACCCGAAAGTGCCACTGGCTCACCCGAATTTCCAAAGGTGAGGGGCTCGCGCCGCCTCCGCCTGCCGGCCCGCCGCCTTCGCCTCCGCCGCCTCCGGCGGCTCGGCCCGCAGTCAGAGCCGTGCATGACGAGTTCCCTGACGAGCAAGCAACCTACATCGTCTTTACGAGCCAGCCCGAAGACCGGCGCAGCAAACGCCGAGAGCACCAGGAAGTCAGCATGGTCGCTGCCAACCCCGCCGGACACATGCATTCGTCAGAAAAGCCCATCAGCTGGAGCCGGGCCAACCATCCAGAGGTGATGCTGTCTCCCGGCTCTTATGCGCTGGTCCTGGAAGCCACCCTCGCGATGGACAGACGCGCTGCCCGCTTCTCCCGCGTGCTGATAGACGGCGGGAGCAGCATCAACATCCTGTACCGTGATACCCTGGAGAAGCTAAATGTCAAGACGAAGCAGCTCATGCCTACTCGAACAGTGTTCCATGGCATCGTACCCGGCCTGTCCTGCGCCCCCATTGGCAAAATCAAGATTGATGTACTTTTTGGGGACAAGGAGCATTTCCGCCGGGAAGCGATCTGGTTTGAAGTGGTGGACCTGGAGAGCCCTTACCATGCATTGCTTGGCCGACCTGCCTTGGCCAAATTCATGGCAGTTCTCCACTATGCATACCTCAAGATGAAGATACCAAGTACCAAAGGCGTCATCACCGTAGCCGGCGATTACAAGATGTCCTCTGAGTGCGCGGCAGCCAGCAGCCGGCTGGCCGAGTCCCTTGTGATTGCCGAAGAAAAGAAGATGCTGGACCGAGTCGTGGCCATAGCCGGCAAGCAGTCGGCCGTGTCCCCCGACCCCAAGGAGCACGATGCTCAAGGATCCTTCCAGCCGGCGAAGGAGACGAAGAAGATACCTCTTGACCCTGAGCATCCAGAGAGGTTTGCCGTCATCGGGGCAAGCCTGAACAGCAAATAGGAAGGCGAGCTCGCCGATTTCCTCCATGAGAATCGGGACATCTTTGCATGGTCCCCCAAGGACATGCCGGGTGTTCCGAGGAAATTCGCCGAGCACAAACTACATGTCCGAGAGGACGCAAAGCCAGTCAAACAACCCCTTCGCTGACTGTCGGAGGAGAAACGCAGGATTGTGGGAGAGGAGATAGCCCGGCTTCTGGCGGCCGGCTTCATTATGGAAGTTTTCTTTCCAGAGTGGCTCGCCAACCCGGTCCTTGTGCTAAAGAAGAATAACAAGTGGCGCATGTGTATAGACTACACGAGCCTCAACAAGGCTTGCCCCAAAGATCCCTTTGCCCTGCCAAGGATTGACCAAGTGATAGACTCCACGGCCGGATGCGAGCTGTTGAGTTTCTTGGATGCTTACTCAGGATATCACCAGATAAAGCTAGATCCGGACGACCGCCTGAAGACCGCCTTCATCACGCCATTTGGAGCCTTCTGCTACCTGACTATGACATTCGGCTTAAGAAATGCCGGTGCCACTTTTCAGCGTTGCATGCAGAAGTGCCTCCTCAAGCAACTCGGCAGAAACGCTCACGTCTATGTGGACGACATTGTGGTGAAGACGGAGAAGCGCGACACTCTGATGGGAGACCTCAAGGAAACGTTTGAGAACCTACGCCGGTTCCAAATCAAGCTCAACCCCGAGAAATGCATGTTCGGAGTGCGAGCCGGCCAGCTCCTAGGCTTCCTGGTCTCCGAACGCGGCATCGAATGCAACCCGATGAAGATCAAGGCCATCGAGAGAATGGCGATCCCCACCAAGCTTCGAGACATCCAAAAGTTCACCGGATGCTTGGCCTCCTTGAACCGCTTCATCAGCCGGCTCGGAGAGAAGGCTCTCCCCCTCTACCGCCTCATGAAGAAGAGCACTCACTTCGAGTGGAACGACCAGGCCGACCTAGCTTTTCACGAGCTGAAGAAGATGCTGGCCACGCCGCCCATCCTGGCGGCGCCGACTGAGAAAGAGCCCATGCTCCTTTACATTGCCGCAACCAGCCGGGTGGTCAGCACCGTCATCGTAGTCCAACGCCCAGAAGAAGGCCGAGCCGAGCCGGTCCAGAGGCCGGTGTATTATTTGAGCGAGGTGCTGTCCACTTCAAAGCAGAACTACCCGCACTACCAGAAGATGTGTTACGGCGTGTACTTCACCACCAAGAAGCTAAAGCCCTACTTTCAAGAGCACCCCGTCACGGTCGTATGCACCGCCCCACTGGCCGAGATCATAGGCAGCCGGGACACATCTGGCCGGGTGGCGAAATGGGCCATCGAGCTGGCCCCTTACACGATCTTCTACCAGCCCCGCACCGCCATCAAGTCCCAAGCACTGGCCGACTTCCTCGTCGACTGGGCCGAGACCCAGTACCTCCATCGGCTCCTGACTCCACCCATTGGCGCATGCACTTTGACGGGTCCAAGATGCGCACCGGCTTGGGAGCCGGCATCGTCCTTACCTCTCCCAAGGGCGACAAGCTAAGATACACGCTGCAAATTCACTTTGCCGCCTCCAACAACGTGGCCGAGTACGAGGCGCTCATACACGGGCTCCGGCTTGCCAAGGAACTCGGCATCCGCCGGATCCTATGTTATGGCGACTCGGACTTGGTGGTCCAGCAATCATCCGGCGACTGGGACGCCAAGGACGCAAATATGGCAAGCTACCGCTTCCTGGTCCAACAACTCAGCGGATACTTTGAAGGATGCGAGTTCCTCCACGTACCACGAGCCGACAACGAGCCAGCCGATGCCCTGGCTCGAATAGGCTCCACTCGGCAAGCAATACCAACCGGCGTCGCTCTACAACGCCTCCTCAAGCCGTCCATCAAGCCGTCTCCAGAGTCCGATTCCATCTTCGTGCCGCTTGACCCCGACGCGGCCGGGTCCGGCTCGAAGAACCAAGCGGGTGACCCCGGGACTTCAGTAGTCGGCCCGGGGGCTTCGTCAACCGGCTCGGGGACTGCGGTAGCCGGCCCAGGGACTGCACCAGCACAACAGCCGGCGGCCGACTCCAGCATTTCACCACCCAGCCCGCCCACCCTGGTGGCTGTAGCCACATTGGCAGTGGGAGAAGTCGCGGCTCCGTCATGGGCTCAGTCCATCGTCAACTTCCTAGTAAACCAAGATCTGCCGGCTGACGAAGTAGAGGCAAGACAAGTCCAACGCCGAGCCGAAGCATACACAATCGTCAACAGAGAGCTCGTCAAGCGCAGTGTCACTGGAGTTCTCCAGCGATGCGTCGAGCAAGAGAAGGGCATTGCAATCCTCAGAGACATTCAGCAAGGAGAATGCGGCCACCATGCGGCCTCAAGATCACTCGTCGCCAAAGCCTTCCACCATGGTTTCTTTTGGCCGACTGCCTTGGATGACGCCAAGGAATTAGTTAAATATTGCAAAGGGTGCCAACTTTTCTGCTCCAAGCAACACATGTCGGTGTCGGCACTCAAGACCGTTCCCCTCACCTGGCCCTTCGCCGTTTGCGGACTGGACATGGTGGGCCCATTCAAGACGGCGCGCGGCGGCATGACGCATTTGCTCGTTGACGTGGACAAATTCACCAAGTGGATTGAGGCAAAGCCGATCAAGAAGCTGAATGGGCCAACTGCTGTAACATTCATCGCAGACATAACAACTTGGTATGGCGTGCCACACAGCATCATCACCGACAATGGCACGAATTTTGCCAAAGGAGCCTTGGCACGTTTCTGCGCAGCCCAAGGTATTCGGCTGGACTTAGTGTCCGTCGCCCACCCGCAGTCAAACGGCCAGGTCGAGCGAGCCAACGGCCTCATCCTCTCCGGCATCAAGCCCTGACTGGTCGTACCTCTGGAGCGTTCAGCCGGCTGTTGGCTCGATGAGCTGCCGGCTGTCCTCTCGAGTCTGCGCACTACACCAAACAAGTCAACCGGCTTCACCCCTTTCTTCCTTGTGTATGGTGCCGAGGCGGTCATCCCAACTGACATCAAGTTCGACTCGCCTCGAGTAACCATGTACACTGAAGCGGAGGCCAAGGAAGCACGAGAAGACGGCGTAGACCTGCTGGAGGAAAGCTGGTTGTTAGCCCTCAGCTGGTCTGCCATCTACCAGCAGGGTTTGCGCCGCTACCACAGTCGGAAGGTCAGGCCAAGATCTTTTCAAGAGGGCGATCTTGTGCTCCGGCTGATCCAGCGAACAGCCGGCCAGCACAGGCTCTCGGCCCCTTGGGAAGGCCCCTTCGTCATCAGCAGAGCTCTAGGCAACGACTCCTACTACCTGATCGACGCACAGAAGCCGAAGGCACGCAAGAGAGACGCTCCGGCACGGAGTCGGAACGACCATGGAACGCCAACCTCCTTCGAAGATTTCACAGTTGAAATGCAGTATGTATCACGCTAACTTTTGTATTAAGTACGAGACAATAGGCCCCCCGAGGAGGGCTCGGTGACTTCCATCTCTTATCTTTGAATGAAAAATATCATGCTTATGACTTTGTCATTTCATTTACTTGTTCCATCCGGCACCGGGTTCGACTAGTCGGCCCGGGGACTGGCCGACTGGAGTTATATTAGAAGTCCTACCCGCAGTCAGACAAGTAGTGTGCCGGCTCCCAAGCTTTCTCTTGCCAAAAGTCGCAGTTCGAAGAACCGGCTGTCCGACTGGCAAGAGTTAAAGGCAGGAACGGGAGCCCACATGAAAAACGGCTAGGGACTAATGGACTAATATAACAAAAGCCGATTTTTCTCCCACCGCCGAATGGCTACCAGAGTAGCCGGCCGACCGGTTTCCATTCACTTCACTTCAATCCAAGAAAGCTCAAGTACTTGCCTCCCCAAAGAGGGAAGGCGGCAAAGGAAAAAGCCTAAGGATAAAAAGCATACGCGAATGGAAACCAAACATGCACGTAATAATATTTACGTAAAAGACCTCCGAGAGGCCAGCATTCAACATAGTTTGGATACACCCCCAGTGGGTGGAACTGCGAAAACTTAATGAAGATTGTTCAAAAGACAACAAGCAGGAAAAATAAGGACGGCAGGTCAACCCGGCGGAGCGACCGACGAGCCGGGCTGGTTGGCGGAGACGGTTGTGCCGGCTGAAGGAGCGGCCGGCTGGCGAACCTCGGCTTGGTCACCGCCTCCCGCAGAAGGCGCGCTTCCACGCGCCTCGTTGCTGGAGGCACGGTCGGCCTGAGGTCGGCCAGTTGTTCCATTAGCCGGCTCGACGTCTTCACCGTCCTCCTCCTCGTCATCCTCGCCCTCGTTGCTGGAGGCGATCTCCTCCGCCGAGTCCTCGCCCACCGCCGGGTTCAGCCCGAACCACTCCTCCGGCTGGGCAACACCGTCATCATCAGTCTCGGGTGCAAAAACGCTGATGTCGGTGCACTCGGCGATCGTTGAAGCCCACTGGGCGATAGCCGGCCTCACCTCTTCCAGCTCCGCGTCGGCCTCCATTCGCCAAGTGCGCAGCTGGTCCAGGCTCAGCCCTGGGTACCAAGCCCGAACGAACTCCAACGCCCGCCCGGCTCCGAGGCGGGCCGCCGACGCCTTCCAAGCCTCAAAGCGACCAACTGCGACCTCCAGCCAGTCGGCAGTCCGGCTTGGGGTGCGGGGGATCGTCTCGCCGGGCCAGAGGGCGGCCAACACTTGCGCCCCGGCACGTTGGAGCCGGCAAAGCATCCGATGAGCCGGCTGCAATCGCGCCTGGACAGCCAAGAGCTGCTCCTCAAGCGTCCGGTTCGCATCCGGCGCGATGTTGGCCCCCACCTGACGGCGCGCCTCGCGATGGGCCTCGATGCTTTGGGCGGCAAAGGCGGAGTAGCCGGGGAAGTAGTCTGCACCAAAAAACAAGCAGCAGCTCAAGTTAAGCCAAAGACCCAGGCGGCAAGGAGCAGGAGAGGGGCGAGGAAGGCGGCTTACCGTCGATCAAATCCTCGATCCGGTCGAAGCCTTCATCCAGGGCTCGCCGGGTCTCAGCCCAGCTCGCCGCCTCGGTCTCATACTCTGCCTTCAGGGCGGCTTCGCTATCCTGCGCCGCCTGTAGGGCCGCCTTATGGCTCTTATCCTGGTCGTCCAGCTTCTTGGCCAGGCGATCACGCTCCTGGACCAAGGCAGCGTACTCGGCATCCTTGGTATGAAGGGCGGCCTTCGCTTCGCCGAGCTCCTTCCTCAAGTCGGCGTTGGCCCCCGAAGACAAAGAAAAAGAAAAACCAATAAGAAAAGAGTCGTCAAGAAAGATCCGACCCGACTGCTCAGCAGTCGGCCCGAATCTTGGGGACTACACCCAGTGGGTGCGCTGACGCGCCCCCACAGGAGACAGACAAGATCGAGTACTTACTTCGGCTGTCGGCCGGGTCGTCGGTCCTCCGGCTCAACTCCCGAGCCTGGGAGTTGAATGCGGCAGCACGGAGGTTGTGATATTCCTGGAAGTTCAGACAAGAGACACAAAAAAGGTAGCCGTCAAGAAAGATCCGACCCGACTGCGCAGCAGTCGACCCAAATCTCGGGGACTACACCCAGTGGGTGCGCTGACGCGCCCCCACGGAAGAAATTAAGAGAGCAAAGCCGGCTCTTCAGGATAGGAAGCTGACCAAGCTTCTCGTCCCTCTGTCCGGCTTGAAGCTCGATCAGCTTCGGGGACTACTGTCGGAGTAAATAGCCATGGGTAGCCTAGCCGGCTTCCCCTGGCCCTTCAGAAAAAAATTACGAGCCCGTCCGGCTCTCAGGAATCCAAGACGTGGGGCCGCCTTCCCCTTGCTGGCTGTCACCCAGGCTAGCTCGAAGAAGGCGGACCGACTTTACCCCTCATGAAGAAAACCATGGGAGGCCGACTCGAAGAAGCCGGCTCCAAGATGCCGACTCCAAGAAGCCGGCCATGAGGAGGCCGACTCCAAGAAGCCGGCTCCCATAAAGCGGTCGAGACCGTACCCTCAAAGTTTGCATCCACCTAGCGGCGATGAGATGGGGCGTGGCTACAGTAAAGCCTGCCACCCCCGAATCCCGGAGCACGCCTGGCACAGTGCACCGTACGTAGTGGCCATGACCCGTCCGGCGCGGCACTGTTACCATGTTGACCCTGATGTCATCCACGACGGGCTACCAGTACGGCCCACGGGCGGTGGGCCCCTTTGGGCAGAGAGACACCCGAAGGCGGCCTGGCCTCCCCCAGTCGGCCCGAGACGGGGCCGGCTCCCCGCAGCCGGCTCGCTTCCCCCCTCTAAGAAGACGCCCCATTAAGGAGACAAGACGCGGTAAGGCTACGGTAATCGCCCGCCGGACGGCGGCACTGTAGCCACGCTTACCTCGACGAAGCCCTAGTCATCAGGATGAGACAACAGTAACCAGCCATCGACAAGACCCTTGGTAGTGGGGCCTGCCTGTTGCCAAGGAGTTGGTAGCCAGCGGAACCCACCAGCCGGCGGGCCCTAGTAGTCGGCGCAGAAGCTGGCGAGCGCGGTCACAGATGGCTGGGTCCCGCGCCCAGTCGGATTACCATTGTACCCCCGGGGGGTAGGCCTATATAAACCCCCCAGGGCACCCATGCAAAGGGTTCGACCCTCAGCTAGATCTAGACACACACAAGGAGGGGAAGCAAGCCAGCCGTGCCCTTCTTCCTCCTCCCACCGAACAGCTCAAGGAGCATTGTGTAGCTACTTGTTCATCTAGTGATCATGTGGAGACCCCGCAGAGCAGCAGCAGGGGTGTTATCTCCACGGAGGGCCCCGAAGCTGGGTAAGATTCACCGGCGTGCATGTCTTCGCCTCCTCCCGTTTCCAGGCACCGGCGACATCTTACTGGCTCCCACAATGATAAGCCACCCGTTGGCATATGTCACACCTACCACCCGACAAATCAACAGGTGGGGAGCGTATGAGTTTCATTGCTTCCAGAATGGCACTCAATGCCTTGGTGCCAATTTTGTAAGTCATTGCAGTGTTTAGCTTCAAGAGTGGACTGCTGCTAGTGCGACACAAAGCAGCTACACAGATCATAGTGTAGATATAACGGGAAAACCTTAAGCATCAGAGTAAAATTAGCAAAGTGGAACTTGCTGGAATATATGTGCTAGTATTGTCGGTACGGCTAGAAAGGCTTCGGATACCAGCTCTCTTCAAGTGAAGGTGCGGTACTGTTAATATCAATGTAACTCTCAAAGGCGACACAGCTCCCCGCATTTCCTTGCTATTCTTATAGGATTCAAGTGGGCAGGCCACTACAAATCATATTCCTATGTTTACAAGATCCTACGAATCAAAGAGGCTCAAAGTGTCCATCACCACCGACCGTATAGACCTCCACACTGCAAATCTCCCTGCTCATCTTCAGTACAAGGAACATACTGTACTACTATCATAGTCCCTCTGTTCCAAAATATAAGTCTTGGTAGAGATTTCCACTATGGATCACATACAGATGTATCCAGGTACATTTTAGAGTGTAGATTCACTCATTTTCTCCATATGTAGTCCATGGTGGAATCTATACAAATACTTGTATTTAGGAACGGAGAGAGTACATATTAAAGAAGAACGGAAGAGGAACATGGTAAAGAAGAGCAAGCAGATTTTGGATAATAAAATGTTGGTTGCGCAGTGCCCACACATGATGAACCAGAGCGCATTAAGAATGCAACTCCTAGCTGTCTCTCAACCATTTCAGGTGGTTGGATGAAGATCCTACGTCTCCTAACCCTTCTTCTTCCTCGTCTCTGATTCTTCCCATACAGAACATCGCACGCACCGCCGGCCGGACCACCGCCCCCCACCGCCTGTGTTCCTCCGCCACCCCACCCCAACCCCCACCCGCGTCGAGTTTCCTCGTTCGACGAGGCCCCACAACCACCCAAGCCCCTTCGATCGCACCGGCGAACTCCGGCGAGCTCTGAAAAATCGACTGACCCAATTTTGAAATTTAGTCTAGTGTGATTTAACTAGTGTGGAATATAAAAGGGGAAAACCATAAGCATTGCGAGTATGGTGTTGAGCGTGCCATGGCGGATCTGAAGGTGCAAACCAGACAAAAGCAACTTCGCAACCAAGACAAGAAATCAGAGTAAAGCAGTGGCGATCTATTCTCTTGTTGCGATAAATAAGTTGAGCAGATACGAAAGAGTACCGCCTCTGGTGCGGCGCCGTGTAGGCATCTGCTGAGAATTTGATGGTGCTACGGTAGCGATGGCTATCGGCAGCGTGGAAGCAGATCTAGGAGGGTAGACGGCGGCGGCGGGGCGCGGTGGACGAGACGGTCGTAGGAGCGGCGCCGGCAAGGTGGACGACGGCGAGGATGAAGCGAGAGGACGGGATGCAAGGATCCCAGTCCGAAGCCGTGGATGAGAGAGGTCGATCTCTTGTAATGGACGGCGGCGTCAGGGTATCAGCTCCGGCATGGTGGAGGAGGACGACGGTGGATGGGGTGGCGGACGGTGGCGGACAGAGGAGGGTGGGGTGGAGAGGGTGTTTTGGTGCCCACGGAGTACGAATGGGGAAAAGGGAGGTAGAGAGGAAGGGGGAACCATGTATTCAGGGTGCACTTGTCTCAAATGCGAGGAAATTTACAAACTTAGCCCCCGTTTCAAATTTCTACTACATCACAGCAACACTAGTCGGTCGGGGATAGGACGGTAATCTCGCATACACCGAATATTTGCCGACGAGAGTTTGTTTTTGGCGCCCACCGTGTATGAATATGAATCGGGGAGGGAGTCGATTTCGGCCGAGGACACACTGTGTTTTGGCGCCCACCGTGTATGAATCCGGGTGAGAGGCGGTTACGTCACGTTTGGGTGAAATTACAAACCTACCCCTATCGAAACCTATAGAAATCCAGCATATAGGCTTTGCATGGCAGGGATAGGCTGTAGTGATTTCCATCTCGTAGATTTTGGTTCCGGGCGGTTACTGCGACTTTCCCCGCTTCGTTCAAATTTTGCAGAGTGCACGTTTACCGTGCCAACTCAATTCGAATCCCGTTTGTATTCTATTTTTTCCGGGCGGGATCCATTTTCAATTGGAATTACATTCTATATACATCATTTTTTATATATACTTTCAAAAGCACAACACCATTTATACATAAATATGGTTTACAAATGGCATGATCTCAGATTCATAAGGTTGTATCCATCAATTTGGATTTTCAAATATTTGAAACCACTTTATGTTGAAATCCAATGTATGCATTCCTCGCTAACTGTCTCCAATTAATGTGTGTTTCATGCGGGTTTTTTTACTTCTCAAACATGTATAATGTGTTTCACACACGCAACATATAGTGTAATCCCGTTTAGACATTAATTGCATATAAACCATGCATTGTTTGTAATTGAAGAATCTATGGATCACCAATATTGATAAACTATATAACATTACACGTGTGCCCAAATTCAAATGAATATGCATGTTTGATACACCAATTTGCGTTATGATATTATCGATGTCGTGATCTCCAGTTTAAATATTTGAATCCCCTTTAATCCAGATATTCGTCTCATATAGCTATCACTCATGCTTATATAGGACTATCTCTCTGGACCTATACGCGTTCATCGTCTCTCAGGTATCTCTCGTGCTACCTGTATGTCGACAATGATCTTTTATCTTCGTAACACACTGACGGTACTCTCTCCCTCGACCTTCATCACTCTATCTCTCTCTAAGTATATCTCGCTCCCTGCTATGTGTCTCTAACTATGATTCTCCATGTGGAATCTCTTTCTCTCACACAAACACAAAACTTTGTCTCCCGGGGTCTCATTTCTCTCTACTATTCCCATGTGTGCCACTCGCACACCCCTCATACAGAGATGTCTTTCGCTCCTTAGATATGAGAACCTACGACTCTTCCTCATCAATATCTCTTTCTCACACACAAACACAAACTCTGTCTCCCAGGGTCTCATATTTCTCCATTGTTCTCTTGTATGTCGCTCACACACACCCTCTCTCCCTAGAGATATCTTGCGTTCCCTCGTATGTCTCTCTAGCTATCACTCTCGTTGTGAAATATCTTTCTCTCTCGCAGACACAAAACTCCGTCTCTCTGGATCTCATTTCTCTCTGATATCTGTTTGTATGTGACTCACACGCACCCTCTCTCTATCTCTCTCACACCCACACACATAACCCAGCCTTCTGATCCACTCGACTCCTATCTCTAACGCACACTAGCTAGCATCTTTATCTTTCTATTTATCTGTTTCTCCATCAACCTTCTTTCTCGCCCTCACTCTTGATTCCTATCACGCACACTACATATGTTTCTCTCTACATGCAGTCAAGTGCCCTCTCACACACATATATAACTTCACCCTTTGAACCACCCGACGGTCATCTCCAACACCCAAACTAGCGGATGTCCCTCTAGCTAGCATCTCCATCTCTGTATCTATTTGTAGTTTCTCCGTCAACATTTCTTTCTCGCACGGAGTCTTGCTTCCTATCACCCACACTATATATGTATCTCCATACATATGCATTTATAGGTTGGTCTCTTTTGCACAATCGTTGCGCCTCACTCCCTCTGCTCGCCATAGATGCATGCTCCAGCCCACGCCACTATCTCTTAAAGACAAAAACACATGCTCAATTGTCGGGACTTCTTCCATGCATTCTCACATGCATGCATATTGTCATACCGATACGTCTCTCCCATGTCGTTGATCTTATGACTTATATCTTCTTTCTTTTATCTCGATCATGCGCGCGCGCACACACACATCCCACATATACATGTATACCTCTCACACATGCACGTTCAAGGTCTCTATGTCTCCATACGTAGTTAATTACCCTCAATCCTAATGCCACATCGAATTGTTCTCCTCTTTTGTGCACATAACTTCCACCTAGATGGGTAAAACACACACTCACACTTAACAATCTCCTTCTAGCTACCCCCCCGCCTCTCACTCTTCCCCTATATCCCCCGAAACCAATAAGACCATCCCTTAGTTTAATTCCCGCCTACATGCACCATCGATATATAGTAGTCTTCCTCGGTGTCTCTCGAACAAACACGTTCTCTCAAAGTCGACTCCTCTCATGCATATAGGTCCTAATGCGTTTTTGAGGCTAACTTTGACCAAACGTTAGAGCAATAATATATGACATGCAACTTACACAAAGCATACCTTCAATTTTGTATGTCAAAGGAGCTTCCAATAACATAATTTGCATAGTATACATCTCATGTGCTATTAATCTTGTCAATAGTCAAAGGCTATCTTGAAAAACACATTAGGCCCTATATAGATGGAAGGAGGGAGTAGGTCCCATGCAAAAAATGAGAATAAAATTCAAACATCTGGGCATCGTGGCTCGGTCGATAACATTAAGAAACTTGGTTTTAAAATCATGAAACTTGGCATGGTGTCATGTCATGGTAGTACCATGTCGTGGTAAAAAAATGGCCAAATAGGAACAAATTTTGGTATAAGCATCTTGCAAATCGGAGCTTATCTCCAGAAGGCTCGTGGTTCTGGGAGGGAACGTGTCACCTTTGTGTGCATAATTCAAATTTGAAATACAAGCACATGTTCCAGTGCACCAAAGTTGGTTGAAAAATCACATGTGTGTCCTCGGGTAAATTTCTAGGTTCCATGCAAGAAATGGGAATGAAATTCAAAATTGTGGGCGTCATGGCTGGGTTGGAAACATTGAGAAACTTAGTTTTTTAATTCCTGTAAATCCAAAACACGCATGAAAATAATGAAACTTGGCTTGGTGCCATGACATGGCACCAACATGCTGTGGTAAATTTGCAGTCCGATTTGCGAAGGCGCACACATTAACAATCAACAAAGTCATTTTGGAAGAAGTGCTGTCACGTTACAATCGGAAACACAAGTATTATTGAAACCATGGGCGTTCTACTTACTAGTACCATTTACGTGCCGCCACGCGTCCCCTTTTTTATTAGCTAGGAGGCGACGTGCAGGGTAGCTATTTGAGTACGAGAGGCGTGCGATCAGACCCCTGCGCGTGCTTATCGGGAGGAGAGCCCTTTGACCTCCATCTGCCGTCCACCTCTCTCCCAAGGTCTCCATTAATGGCGCCCGAGCCTCTATTTAATGGCGTGGCTATGTCTCACTCGACTGAGATTTAAGAGAGAAAAAAGAAAATCTGAAAGCACGGATCTTGATGTAAGATCCGACGGACCTATATAGCATCTACTGCGACTTATAGCAAGACTGATGAATATATAAGGACGATTAAATTTTTTTGATCAAAGAAGGGCTTGCCCCTTCCGATTTTCATTACTGAAAACCACCACAATTCACAAGAAGTTCAGCACAACTCCAGCCTAACACGAAGGACTAAAAGCTACCAGATTGAAATCGCAACATCCCAAGAGGCCAACAAAGGCCAAACATCCACGCTAGAACCCAACATTTCACAACCGACGACACAATCCACATCCTAAACCGATTATTACATCAAAAGAAACCAGGAAACTAGTCTCCACGGCGAGCGGCAATGAGCTCTTTCATGTCCTCAAGACGCTGCTTGAGAACATCCACGGATTCCTCCACCAGCCTTTGGCACTCGTTGCGGAGCATATCATTCTCGTCCATAAGTTTCTTCAACAAGGCACTAGTCTCCTCCTGCATGTCTGCACTTCAGACGATCTTCTCCCTCAGCAGGTCGCGCTCGGCCCGGAGCCTCTCATTGCCCTCCCTTAGTTGCCGGATGACGCTGGTAGCCTGTTCAAACGAGGCTACCATGTCATCCTGCAACCTCGCCGAGCGGGAGATCTGATCCGTCTAGCTATGGATGATCGCAAGCATGCGCCTGTAACAGTCGTCGCATGCCCGCGAGAAATTTTCCCAGGCCGCCGCGGTGCGGCGGGACATCTCTACTGCATTCGTGGCACGGCGGGACATCTCTGCTGCTTCCGCGGCACGGCCGGACCAGTCTGCTGCATCGACGGCGCGGCGGGACCTCCGTGCAGCTTCAGCGGCATGGCGGGGCCTTTGTGCTGCTACTTCCGCGGGGCGGGACATGTCGGCTGCTCTCGCAGCGAGGCGGGACATCTCTCGTGCTTCCACTTCCATGCTCGCCTCTCCCTGGTGGCAATCTCTCGACCCAGAACTCACGCTGGCCATGGCAGATGCAAGGGAAGGATGCTGAATGACTTGTTTGTTTTTGTGGATGAGGAGTTGAGGAGGAATGTGCAGTCATCTTGGCATACTAGTATTTATAACCGAGTACTAATACGCTCCTAAGTGGGAAACCGTTTAGGTTGTGATCGGTGTGAACAAGTTTGCAATTCAATATAGCATGGAGTAATTTGGAAGGTGACGAGACGCAAGCTCAAAATTTATTGACGGTTCTAGTTTCGAAGTACGACACTATTCCCGGATGGAGTACTTCTTTTTCTACTCCCTCCTTTCTGGTTTTATAGGGCTTATCTCAAAATTTTAGTTTTTCCATTTTATAAGGCTCAATTTGGTTGTCCCCAACACATGTTCAGATTCCAAGGTGCATTAAATCATTGCATGCAAGTATTAAGAGAAAATTGACCAATGCATGTACTTTATGAATGTATGCATTGCAATTAATGCATTAAACCTATCTCTCAGGACTTCTCGCACGCACCATCATGCCACCCACAAAAATTTGTACTCTGAGTTTAGTAGTACGTTATACAGGAAGAGAAGAGGTGCACGCACGCACTCGTCCTCTCACACACGCGTCTATTTTTTCTTGAAAAGGAGGATGATGACCCCCGGCCTCTGCATCTGGGAGTCACACACGCAAATTATTGAAATATATCGAGTGCAATGCTTTGATGTGTCGCGTCAACTCGTACATCAACGAGAAGTTTGATTATCCTCTCCCTCGCGGACTTAACTGCACATGCCTTTGGCTGTATGACAGGTTGGCCACACACCTGTAGGGCCCACCTGTCATACACGCAAAGGCAGGAGCATCCCTCCCTCGCCCATGAGCGTGGTGGCTGGCAAGACTAGGAGAAGCTTTCGCTACACGCTCTCCCTCCCGCACGCGGTGGACATTCAGCAGTTCAATCGGTGTCAGATGGCCAGAAGCGTACTGTAGTACTCCTCCAGTGCAGTAGTATTCCATCATTGTTTGACTTCCCGAAGAGGCGAAGAGCCAAGCGCAGCCCGGACGCTTGTGTGGCAGTTTCATGTGTATAGTAGTCTAGGATAGCGTGTACCGTGCCTGTAAGCTTAAAATAGTTGGGGTCGGCTCCATGCTATGTGGCCGTCTCGAAGTTTTTAAAAAAATATTAAAATAGTCTTCTAGCCCTACCCGAAAACTGCCGCGCGTACTGCCCGGAAAAAGCCCCGCCCTCAAATTTTAACTACGCGAAAACAGTTCGAGCTTGTTCGTTCTATATAAATACTGTACTTACTGTATGTTTATTCACCCGTGGGGTTGTTCAATGAATGGAGGGGCGGGGAGCACAAGTGAACAATACTGTAGTACTACTAGTAGTAAGTAGGAGTCGTACAGTAGTCACCTTAAATAGAGAGTTTCTTTTCTTTAATGCCACGTACACAAATTGAAACGCTTGTTGTGGAGAGAAAAAAGATAATCACTCCACTATATATGGACGCAGGGGCCTGAGCGCTTGCTTTACTAGGGTTGCTCTCTTCATTCTCTCATCCTCTCCAGATATAAACAAGACAGCGGTAGCGACATTTTCTCTCTGCTCACCGCTGGTCACAGATCCAGTCGGATCCCTTCGGCCGGTGTGCGTAGAGGACTAAAAGGTGCATCGTTCACGCGGTCATCGCCGCCAAGGGAGGAAACCCACAGCTGCCGGAGGGGCCCGATCCTCTGCCTGTGCCGTTCTCTCCGACACATGGCCGGCTCGGGAGGTCCTCCGACCCTTCTTCCTCCCTGCCGTATTGTCCGCAGATCCGACCTGCCGCCGCCGACATCCCGGCGACCCTCAGGTATAAGTTCTTTGAAAGTGGCCTTGCTCTACTGCCCCAGCTCCCCACGTGTCTGCATGTGCATCTTTTTCTACTCCCATCAGCTCTTCCAAAGCCACCTAAATTTTTAGTATTATTAGAGGTAAAGCTACTTCATGCATTCGAATCTAGGGCTTTGTTCAAACAACGAAGAAAGGGGGGAAAGTTGTAGCATGAATCTAGGACTTGATTCAAAGAGGAAACAATATGTTGAAAGTAGTAGAGACCACATACCCAACCGGTCTCTTGGTTGAAAAGGGAAATAATGGGAAA
Organism: Triticum aestivum; assembly: GCF_018294505.1. Taxonomy (NCBI): domain Eukaryota; kingdom Viridiplantae; phylum Streptophyta; class Magnoliopsida; order Poales; family Poaceae; genus Triticum; species Triticum aestivum. Next base: position 114,106,925 of record NC_057803.1, read on the forward strand.
ACGCAGTACAAACTGGATAAGGAACAGATCTATTATTGGTTGAAAAAAGGATAGAAAGTGGCGGCTGGTGGACAAGTCAACAGAGTATGTCCAGGATTAGATTTGCTGCCATCACATAGTAAAAGGTCTCCAGAATTAGATTTGCTGCCCTCACATAGTAAAAGGTCTCAGGATTAGATTTGATGCCCTCACATAGTAAAAGGTCTCCAGGATTAGATTTGCTGCCCTCACATAGTAAAAGGTCTCCAGGTTTAGATTTGCTGCCCTCACATAGTACAATGGCACTCCTGCTGTTTTCCCCAGTATGATAAGTAAGTTGCTCCTTTACGCTGCTGAGTGTCCTGGTTTCCTGTCCCCACGGTCCCATGCCCTTAAACCAACTCTTTAGCTGCTGTTGATTTACTGTGTCTAGTAAACAAGCAATGCCACCATTAAAGTAATCCCATATTTGAGGAATCTCATTGTTGAACGTAATGCTTCTGGTAACATGAAGCATCGCCGACGTTTTAAAATTTATATTGTCCTTGCGTGATTGCCATGAACATAATTAAGATGCTTCTTTTCATTTTGTATATGTTTCATATATTCTTATTGACCAGCAACTATTTACTTTCTATCTTTTTGTGCAGATAGGGATATCCATTTCACCTTGTTGCTATTGTGACCTTTTGGTGAACTGCAGAAAACACATTTTTGGAATGAGTGTCTTGTGCAGTTCAACTAAAATGTCACGTGGGCAACATCTCTCAATTTTGGTGGAACTGCACAAAATGGTGATTGGAGTTTCCAAAATCTCCGTCAAGTTCTGCTGGTAATCTCGTGCAACATTTTATTAGCCTTTGCGAGATGGAGCCGTCACTATCACCACAATGACACTTTATTTTAGTGGAACTGCACAAAAGGATAAGAAAATTATAGTTGCACCTTACATGAGCCGGACAACCAACCTTAATGTTCCTCAATTTTAGTGCAACTACTAAAGAAGAACCTGCCAGCTCACAAGAGCAAGTACTTCTTGCTAGCTGAATGATGCAATATTTGCTTCATTTCAGGTGAATTGCAGAAAAGGAGCATGAATTGAATCATGGAACTCCAGGCATACCTCATCCAAGTAGAGCTGGAGGTTGAGTTCAAGGAGGCCGCTATTAAAGCGAAATCATGCTCTCCTGTCTCCTTATTTGTGTTGTGCAAACATGCTGTGCAAACAGGAATACTCAACTACAGATGTTGTGACGGTCAAGAGCATTCGCCAAGTTCTTCGATTGTATGACATGGCTAGCCAAGATGGATTTAATCCCAAGATTCACTTTATCAAAAGGCTCTAATGGGTTGGTTCTGAATCTTGCAAGCTGGGAATGAGTGAGATGTGTAGGCATCTTTGTTGTACTTATTATTTGGATCTTATTTGTTGGTTCTGAATCTTGCAAGCTAGGAATCAATGAGATGTGTACGCATCTTTGTTGTACTTATTATTTGAATCTTATTTGTTGGTTCTGAATCTTGCAATCTGGGAAACACGACATGATGATGAAGAGGACAACAACCATAACAAACAGTTCAAACTCGGTAGTATTATCTTTTGTGAAAGTGCGACAAATGTGATGATCGTGTGCGTCCTGAGAATAATAATTCTAATTGTTGTGCATGTTGATCCTGTGGCACTAATAGAACGAGCGAATGCATTGCTTGTTTTAAGTACAAATTTCTATTAAAGCTAATTAAATTTAAGTAAAGTGACCACTAACTCCTGTTATTATAGTACCAATACAGAACCGCTCGTGAACCGACATGTGGCCGAGGGTGCATCTTCTGCTGGGCGTGCAGCGGACGAGGGAGGGGTAGTAACTGTTGTTGCCTGTACACACTCAGCTTACTATTGAATCCAGTTCCCCAAGAGCTGAAAAACGAACTGCTGCCGCCGCCTACACACTCATTCACTCGAAGAGACTCCAATGGCGATCCGAGGGGTGAGCCTGCTGGATATGGACTTCAGCAAGGAGTTCCCCTTTGAGTTCGCTGTTCAGTCCTATGGCTGCACCAAGTTGAATGTGATGTACACCAACGATACGGACTCGGTGAAGCTCTGCCTCACCTCAGTCCTATGGCTGCACCAGGTTCTGGAGCATTCACCCATTTCATCGGCAGCGCCGACTGCACCTTTGCTACGGTGGAGAGAAGGAAGAACGCGACGATTCGGCCATCTAGTGCAACAAGCTTGTCGACATCCAGAAGCAATACAAGATCATCAGCAACGGGCAGGAGAAGGACTCCGTGGTTGACCTCGCTGAGACCATAATCGACCCCTGATACGCCAACATGAAAGAAGACGACCTGAACACATGGGAGGTATCTATGAATCTAGCCTACATAACCTACGCGGCCAAGGGCGCATACACATGCTACGACATGTACATGCAGATCTTGGACATGAGGGCGTGTTTGCTTCCCATAACCGACGAGTACAAGGACAGCCGCAGCGTCATGATCAAGCGTGCCAGGAAGGTCTAGATGTTGTACTTTATCTGTTTATAAGCACCTTTATCATGTGAGTGTTTCATGCATTAGCCTATGTGTCGTAATTATCTGTTTTGTCCGAAATATTTCTTTTAAGAACCCATTAACCTGATTGCTTTTTTTAGTGGCAATTTGCTTATGTATGTAAACTAGTTCACTTGTCCATAAAAAAACTAGTTCACTCGGCTGCCGTGCTTTGAATCTCCTTCTTCCCAACATATTCCCCTCCTCAGGTGGACCCAGCAGGTCTTTGAATTTTCTCCCACTTTCTTTTTCGATGTAAACTGAGTTTTCTCCCAGTACTTTCCCCTAGAACCAACTCAACTGTCCCACGTCTAGCCTAAAAAATAATAATACCCAACGTACTATTAACTCATCAAATTAAAATGATATTTTATTTCGTAAGTTGAAAGTTCTTACAAAATAATAATAATAATTGTTTATATATAACTTGGCAAGTTAACTCCTAGTGATTGCGTACATAAGCTTGCAAAGATTTTACTGACGTGCAATCATGTGTTTATGTTTTTATAACATTTCTCCGTCTAGCCCAACATGATATTTTCACCCAGCCCAGCAAGTCCGCGGCTTTCGAGAAAAATGCAAATGGGATTTAAATGGGCTGCATAGATGCTACATCATTGTTTCACCCAGCCCACCAAATGGACTAAAAAACAAATGGACTGATAGCTGGGTCCACGGCCACAGCCCAGTTTTTTTGTGATTTGCCAAGTAAGTCGCTTTGTTAGGCCTGTTGGGCAGCAAATCTTTTAAGACGAGGAGAGCTTTCATTCGGCTGGCCGAGAAAATGGCCCATCAGTAAGGAGAAATGGGCGGTACATTTTTAAAACACATCAAACCGGCAATTAGTTTCAAATATCTTTTTTTTCTTTTCAAGATTTTAAATTACATTAATTTTTATGCGTGGAGAATTTGTTGGATTTTATATTGATATACATTTATTTTTAAAATCAGTTGAATGTGAGTCGAAATTTCGGGATTAAAAACAGTTCGGACCGCACCGAAATATGCAAAATTTCGTATATTTTTTAACCGTAGCCACAATATGGGCTGTAATGCTAACAAAAAGAATATGGGCTCCAAAAAAACCTTAAGAATTAGCAAATGGTTTGTATGTTGTTTCCGACAGATTTGAGGCTTTCCTGAAAAAAGGTTGACGCATAAGCAGTGACTGTTGGATGGCCATCCAACGGCCGTCGTGCTTCTTCAATCTCTGCTCTTCCTGCTCCAGCCGCTCAAACAGGCGCCGGCGGGACTGCCTGCTCCCTCCTCCCCGCGGCCGGCTCTGCTGCCGCGCAGGCCTCACCGCCCCATCGTACTCCCATCGCTGGCCTAGCCATCCCTCTACTCACCCACACCTCCTGTTATTCTCTGGCGACGGCAGACGAACCAGTAAACCCTAGTACAGTCGTACTCCCCTCCGCGTGGGAAACAACTGTCGAGTCTTCCCTTCCTCCGCGTCGTTCCCTTCCAAGGCCTCGCCGTCGTCCACCGCCCTGGTGCTCTCGGCGCGGCCTGGTCAACATGGTGAATGACCGAGATGCATCTGAAGTGGACTGTACGTGGAGAGGCCGACAACTGGGTCCACGGCCGCACGCAAGGAAATGCCTCCTTATTACGCGCAAAATAATGATTCCTCCACCTAACATCAGGGACCCACCGAAAGGGCCTCTATATTTCACAAAAAAAATGTTACCGCCGCTGACAGCTCGGACCCACCAGCTATATCTTCGCACGCAAGGAAGTGCCTCCTTATTACGCTAAAAAAATGAATACCCACCTGCTAGCTGGGACCCACCTTGGTGGGAGGCTGACTTGTGGGCCTACTAAGTTGACGGGGACGGAGGGGTTTGTCAATTTAGTCAATAATGCACGATTCTAGCTCCAGTGACTGTGCGATGTCCATCCAACGGTCGTAGTGCTTCTTCAACCTCTGGTCTTCTTGCTCCAACCGCCCAAACCAGCGCCGGTCGTGCCTCGTGCTCCTGCCTCCCGTGGTCGGCTGCGATGCGGCGGAGGCCTCACCGCCCCCTACTACTCCCACCGCTGGCCAGGCCATTCCTCTACCCACCCACACCCCCTGTTATTCTGCGGCGACGACAGCCTCACACCGCAGCGAACCAGTGAACCCTCGTACTCCTCTACGTGTGGGCATCCACTGCCGCGTCTTCCCCGGCTCCGCGACGTCCCCTTCCTAGGCCTCGCCGTCGTCCACCGCCCTGGTGCTCCCGGCGTGGCGTGGTCAACATGGTAAAGGAACGGCTTCCATCAGACGTGGAGTGTACATGGAGAGGCTGACAGTTGGGTCCACGGCCGCATCAAGGAAGTGCCGCCTTATTACGTGCAAAATAATTATTCCTCCACATGATAGCGGGACCCACCGGACGGGCCACCGTATTATGCAGAAAAAACGATTCCCCCCGATTGCTGGGACCCACCAGCTACATCTTCGCACGCAAGGAAGTGCATCCGGGCAAAAAAACAAAACGATTTTCCCCCTGACTGCTGGGACCGACCAGCTACATCTTCGCAGGCAAGGAAGTGCCTGACAGTCGGGACCCACCTGGTCGAAGCGTACGTAGTGTTGTCATTCTGGTCGTGAATGTGTACATACATACTGGTCGATGCAGAGGCACGCATGTGTCATAGTAGAAGCGCGCACGTGTCGTAGTAGAGGCGCGCACGTAGCATTTACACGTACGTACAGCGGCCAGGGTGCAAGAAAGAAAATACGGCCACGTATGTGTACATACAGGCGGGGTCTCGAACACCTACTCGTGCATACGTACGGGGACGGCTCGTGTACATGGCTAGGTCGGAACGGAGAAACATCGTCGTCGTCGTGTTCATGGGGAGGCAACGGAATGCATCGTGTTCATGGGAAGGCAACGGAATGCGTCGTATTCATCGGGAGGGCTTGGACGGAACAGGCGATGGAAACGGGCCTGGCATACCGCAGAACGGAGGAGACGGCCTTGTGTTCGACCGGCCACGTTCAAAACGGGATCCTGTTCATCGGGAGGGGTCTGGCGTACCGCAAGATGGAGGAAACGGACCTCCTACGGTCGAAACGGGGGTCCTGTTGATTGGGAGGGGTGTGGCGTACCGCAAAACGGACGAAACAGACTTGTGTTGGTGCGCTACGGTCGAAACGGGGGTCCTGTTCATCAAGAGGGGTGTGGCGTACCGCAAAACGGGACTCCACAGGATACTGTTCATCTCCACCGTCGACCCCCTCCTGCCTCCACGAGCTACTATTCATCCACCATCGACCTCCTCCAGCCTCCACCTGCGACTGTTCATCCACGGGCTCATGTTCATCCAGCCTCCACCGCGTGCACCTCCGCCGGCTACTGTTCAACCACCCCTCCACCATCTACTGTTCATCCAGCCCTCCACAAAACGGGGTCCTGTTCAACCACCCCTCCACGGGCACCCCTCCACCGTCTACTGTTCATCCAGCCCTCCACACCACGGGGTCCTGTTCAACCACCCCTCCACCGTCTACTATTCATCCAGCCCTCCACACCACGGGGTCCTGTTCATCCACCCCTCCACGGGCACCCCTCCATCGTCTACTTTTTATCCAGCCCTCCACCACACCACGGGGTCCTGTTCATCCAGAGGCAACGCCACCTCTCACTGCTCATCCAACCCCCCCGCAACACTCACTGTTCATCCCATCAATCGGCTTAAGTTAGCAGCAGTAGCGAAGGAATCGCTCGATCGGGTTCAGTTAACAGCCATCGATCGATCGCTCGGGTTTAGTAACGCGTAGCCTACAGTGCAATCGCTCGGGTTCAGTTAGAGCCCAACGCCTCGCTCGGGTTCAGTTAGAGCCAACGGCTCGCACACACGTGCGTACGTGTACGAGAGAAACGCGCATCGCTCGGCTCCCGACCTCCCACCGTAACCGGGAACTCCCCGAAATTTTCCTCCCCCTCGCTTCTACCACGGTTTTTTCCATCATGGACGGACCAAAGAATGTCATGCAGCTGCGTCTCCGGCCCGCCCTGGACGAAAAGCCCATTTTCTGTCATGATTTTTTGTCATAGAAGTAGGAGCCCACCACATCTATGATGATACCGGGTTTTGTCACAATTATCATCATAGAAGTGTCATGTATGACAGAAAAAAAATTGTTCGGCCCAAAATGTCACGGATGTGTCTTTTTTTGTAGTGGCGGGGCCATACAGAGTCTTGGAATGTATGGGTGAAGTTGCCTACAAGTTGGAATTACCCGAAGGTTTGTCGGGAGTTCATGATGTGTTTCACATTTCCTAGTTGAAGAAATGCCATGCAGAGATTGCCGATATTCCTCTGAGAGATACAGTGCCCCTGGAAGCAATTCGGTTGGAGAGTGACCTGACTTATGACGAGAAACCCGTCAAGATTCTCGAGTTAGCCAACCGAGTTACTCGCAGAAACGTCATCAAATTTTGCAAAGTTCAATGGAGTCACCGTACCGAGGAGGAAGCCACCTGGGAACGAGAAGAAGACCTCCGGAAGGACCACCCACAACTTCTTGCTAGCCAACACGAATCTTGAGGGCGAGATTCATCTTAAGGGGGGTAGGTTTGTAACATCCCAATTTTCAATTTGGATGTTATTATTTAGATCATTCATATGCATCCATGATTTAATGCATTTTCCCATTTGTTTTATTTGAGTTATTTGATCCTAGAAACCTTAAGCAACTCAAGGACCAATTGAGAGAGTTGGAGGTTTCCCAAAAATCCACTGTTGAATTTTCAAAATTTGGAAAATTGGATCAAATTGATTTATTCAAAATTCTTTTCCAATTATTTCAAATAAATAAAATAAAGAGAGAAGATAAAAGGACTTCTTCAAAAACAGCAAAGAAATATTGGAAATTGAAGTTTGAATGTTGGAATATTTTATTTGATTTTATTTGCAAGAATATTTATTTTATTGCGTAGTTTATTAGTACTGAAAATGAATTTTCAAAACTTGCATTTTAGGCCAGAAAAATGTTCACAAGGTCATATATAAGGCCATATAATTATGTGAATTTTTCTGGAATTTTTCAAATTTTATTTATTATAGTTTTCGTGTTTTTTTCTATTTTTGGAAAATGTTTTTTTAATAGTTCGGGCCGACCGAACTGGGCCACGCCCAGCCCAGCCGGCCCAGCCCAGCCGGCCCAGCCGCCATGTCGCTTGCCTCCGAGCTCGGGACGGAGTCCCGAGCGAGCACGGCCTCGCCACCATCTTCGATCGGGAGTCCCCGCCGCCGCCTCGCCTTGCCCCCTCCCCCAAGTAGCCGCCTTCCCGTGCCTTTATAAGCCGTCGCCCTGGCCCCCTCTATCTCTCCCTCAAAGCAGCAGCAGTAGCCACTGCAGCCACCGCCGCCGCACTTTTCTGCCTCCGCCGTCAAGCGCCGCAGCCGCCGCCCGCTTCGCCACCGACCTCCGCCGACGCCACCACCGCACCTGCTGCTCCACGCCGCCCTCGACGACTGCCGGAGCCGCTGCCCCGACCGGACCCGAGCCGCCGCTGCCATCCCGCCTCGCCGGACTTCACCACGCTGCCGCGGTAACTCCCCGCCCCTCTTCTGCTCTCCGATCTAGATCCAAGGGCCTAGATTAGATCACGTGTTTTTTATTTTTTGTAAAGTTTTGTTTAATTTAGTGGACATTCGCTAGTTTAGCCTCTGTAGCGAATGAATTCGTCGGTTCAGGTTCTGTAGCAAATGTTCGTTCGTTAGATTTATTATTTTTCTTTTATTTTCTGCCAGGTACCTATTCGCTAGATTTCTTTTATACATTAGCCCCTGCTTTTCAATCTATCACAACTTTTTACTCGCTTGTCCAAATTCGATGAAATCAACGCCAAGTTCTTCATCATGTTTCCCTCTATCCAGATAACCAACTTAATAGTATTTTTGAAATTTTAAAAATTTGAATTCAAACAGAATTAAATTTGAACTTCTTTTGATCATAACTTGAGTTTCGTAACTCTGATTTAGTTGATCCTTTTTGCAAACCGAAGCTCTTGACCTAAACTTTCTGTTTAGGCCTAAACCACATAATTTAGGTACTGCTAGAATTTGTTTTCTATTTAAAAGTGTTATTCGCTTATTTTTGAGTTTTTCGTATCTTTTTCTTCAGTTTTCTTTGCATCTTCATGCTTGAGTACTTATGTATGCTATTGTTTCTTTACGATAGATTTTCTGGAGTGCGAAGCTTGCTACTACGAATCTCTAGGGTTTACCGATCATCAGCAAGGCAAGTTACACTTTGATCATACTCTTTCATACCCAGTTTTATTATGCATTAGTTTCACCCTCAAAGATTGCATGAGTGGGATTGGGAACATGTGGCTACTGCTATGTAGTGCATGAGGTAGGAACCTATTAACTTTGATCACCCTGAGAATATACGTTATGCTCATATTGCTTAGCCATGCTCGTAGACGGGGATTGGTATGTGAGAATCATGCAAGTTGTGAGAGATAATAATTAACGGTAACTTAAGGTGGCAACTTTAATACACATCTGGGTGGAGTGGTTGCGGGCACCTGGAGAATCCAGTGTTGTCCTAGGAGATCCCGGAGTACCCGTGTGATCATCTTATGGAATGCCGCCGAGGCTCAAAGGGATCATGTAACTATTCATGCCTAGAAACTTCTGTGTGCAGCCACAAGCCATTATGGGCTCTGGCATAGTTGAGTAAGTTGTGTGAACTCTTTCAGTGGTAGACTAGCAGATGTAGGGGAAAGTAAGTGATGCTTTAGAAAGATTGTGTCTCGATCTTCCAATCATGGAGGTGGTCGAGTCTTGTGGGGAAAAGTGCGCAAATCTCTGCAGAGTGTACAAACTAATCATGATTAGCCGTGTCCCCGGATATGGACATCTTGAGTATCTAGAAGTGAATTATTTGTTGATCTCATCATTCTATCTAATGAAATTGTTGGGTTAATGTTTATACTTGGTAATTTGGGATGGATTTGGAGGAACCTTCTCAATAATGGCATAAACTTGGTAGTAAATTAAAATTTATTCCTTTGTTGTAGGGAAAATTAGCTTTATGCAAAATTAAACTTAGAGCCTCCACCAGCCAAATATGCATGTAGAGATAGTTATTGTTCACCATTGCTCTACAGTGTGATCTTGTCAGCATATTCCATGTGCTGACCTACACGGCTACAACGTCTCATGTTGCAAAATTTTCAGACGAGGATTAAGGTGCGATAGGTCGTTGTCGTGCACTCAGTTTTGTCGTGGAGTTGGATCAACTCATTATATTTGAAGCTTCCGTAGTTATTTTATTTAGTTGGCCTTCAGCCATATTTATGTAATAAATACTCTTTATGAGGACCTCAATGTAATAAGTGTGTGATTGAACTCTGCTATAAATCCTCGAGTACTGTGTGTGTTAGCATACCGATCCAGGGATGACACTTAAGCACAGAGACTTCGGTCCATTGGGATCGGGTTGCTACACCATCAATAGATATTAATGTGAGTGAGTAGGGATTGCCATGCAACGGATGCACTAGAGCTATAAGTTTATGAAATCTCAAAAAGAAACTAAGTGGGTGTGCACCCAACTCGCTTGCTCATGATGACCTAGGGCAATTTGAGGAAGTCCATCATTGGAATATACAAGCCAAGTTCCATAATGAAAAATTCCCACTAGTATATGAAGGTGACAACATAGGAGCCTCTCTATCATGAAGATCATGGTGCTACTTTGAAGCACAAGTGTGGTAAAAGGATAGTAGCATTGCCTCTTCACTCTTTTTCTCTCATTTTTTTGGCTCTCTCTCTTTTTGGCCTCTTTTTCCCCGTCCAGAGTCTCATCCCGACTTGTGTGGGAATCATGGTCTCCATCATCCTTTCCTCACATGGGACAATGCTCTAATAATGAATATCATCACACCTTTATTTACTTACAACTCAAGAATTACAAATCGATACTTAGAACAAAATATGACTCTATATGAATGCCTTTGGCGGTGTACCGGGATGTGAAATGAATCAAGAGTGACATGTATGAAAGAATTATGAATGGTGGCTTTGCCACAAATACGATGGCAACTACATGATCATGCAAAGCAATATGACAATGATGGAACGTGCCATAATAAACGGAATGGTGGAAAGTTGCACGACAATATATATCGGAATGGCTATGGAAATGCCATAATAGGCAGGTATGGTGGCTGTTTTGAGGAAGGTATATGGTGGGTGTATGGTACCGGCGAAAGTTGCGAGGCACTAGAGAGGCTAGCAATGGTGGAAGGGTGAGAGTGTGTATAATCCATGGACTCAACATTAGTCATAAAGAACTCACATACTTATTGCAAAAATCTATTAGTTATCAAAATGAAGTACTATGTGAATGCTCCTCGGGGGATAGATTGGTAGGAAAAGATCATCGTTCGTCCCCGACCGCCACTCATAAGACAATAAATAAATAAATCATGCTTCAACTTCATCACATAACGGTTCACCATACGTGCATGCTACAGGAATCACAAACTTTAACACAAGTATTTCTCAAATTCACAATTACTCACTAGCATGACTCTAATATCACCATCTTCATATCTCAAAACAATCATAAGGAATCAAACTTCTCATAGTATTCTATGCACTTTATATGAAAGTTTTTATTATATCCCTCTTAGATGCCCATCATATTAGGACTAAATTCATAACCAAAGCAAATTACCATGCTGTAACTGCATCTAGTGCCCCTTAGTGATTTTGGTGTATTGAAGACTTATAGGTTAAGGGACTAATGAGTTTGTGAGTGCACATAGGTCTATAAGTCTATGAGGAGCATGATATTTACAGAGAAAGTCGACCCCTAGAATTGAATGTCTTCAACTGAAGACTTTGGCTTTCTGAAGACTTTGAAAGTGAATAAATTGGTGTGATCCTGAAGACTTGATATTCATGCGAGGAATATGAAGCTTGAAGACTTCTATTTTCGTAGTTTCGTTTTTTGAGTCATAGGAAAAACTGTATTGTTTAAGGGGGTCGAGGTAAAACTAAGGAAAAGTTTCCAAGTGATGCTCATCTCAAAATCCTACACCTACCAATCCCTTCGAGTGAAGCCATTGGAAATATCAGACAGTTCAGTCAATTTCTTCAGTAACAGGGACGAAGATCTTCTGGTCTCTAAGGAATTTGTTCTGACTGAGGAGTTAGGAATTCGCCAGTGCGGATTGCCTACAAGTGAGGAACATGATAGCCGTGAGGAATTTGATAGCCAAATTTCCGACCGTTGTTGTGCTATGCGCCAGCTGTCCCGAAATATCTACCCACCTAACGGTCATATCATTGAAGGGCATTTATGTCTTATCATGGCGGGCTGCTCCCTAGGCTATAAATAGCATCCCCCTACAACCACTAGCTGGTTGGCTGCTCCGCGAGAAATTGACACTTGTCATTGAGAGCATCCCATCCTCCGAGGACTTTGAGCGAAAATCATCAAGTGAGGAAAAACCCCAAACCCAAACCAAACACCTACAAACCCAAAGTGATTGAGCATCAATGAAGAGATTGTTCCTGTGTGGAACCGACGCTTGTTACCTTTGAAGACTGTGCATCCTCCAGGCGGTTAGGTGTCATGGTCTAGAGCATCCACAAGGAAATTATGGATCACCGAGTGGCCGAGTCTGTGAAGGTTTGGAAGTGATGTCTACTACACAACCTTCTTCTTGTAGACGTTGTTGGGCCTCCAAGTGCAGTGGTTTGTAGGACAGTAGCAAATTTCCCTCAAGTGGATGACCTAAGGTTTATCAATCCATAGGAGGCATAGGATGAAGATGGTCTCTCTCAAGCAACCCTGAAACCAAATAACAAAGAGTCTCTTGTGTCCCCAACACACCCAATACAATGGCAAAGTGTATAGGTGCACTAGTTTGGCGAAGAGATGGTGATACAAGTGGTATATGGATGGTAGATAAAGGTTTTTGTAATCTGAAAATATAAAAACAGCAATGTAACTAATGATAAAAGTGAGCGTAAACGGTATTGCAATTTGTTGAAACAAGGCCTAGGGTTCATACTTTCACTAGTGCAAGTCCTCTCAACAATAATAACATAATTGGATCACATAACTATCCCTCAACATGCAACAAAGAGTCACTCCAAAGTCACTAATAGCGGAGAACGAACGAAGACATTATGGTAGGGTACGAAACCACCTCAAAGTTATTCTTTCCAATCAATCCGTTGGGCTATTCCTATAAGTGTCACAAACAGCCCTAGAGTTCGTACTAGAATAACACCTTAAGACAGAAATCAACCAAAACCCTAATGTCACCTAGATACTCCAATGTCACCTCAAGTATCCGTGGGTATGATTATACGATATGCATCACACAATCTCAGATTCATCTATTCAACCAACACATAGAACCTCAAAGAGTGCCCCAAAGTTTCTACCAGAGAATCACGATGAAAACATGTGCCAACCCCTATGCATAGGTTCATGGGTGGAACCCGCAAGTTGATCACCAAAACATACATCAAGTGAATCACGTGATATCCCATTGTCACCACAGATACGCACGGCAAGACATACATCAAGTGTTCTCAAATCTTTAAAGACTCAATCCGATAAGATAACTGCAAAGGGGAAACTCAATCCATTACAAGAGAGTAGAGGGGGAGGAGAAACATAAGATCCAACTATAATAGCAATGCCCGCGATACATCAAGATCGTGCCAAATCAAGAACACGAGAGAGAGATCAAACACATAACTACTGGTACATACCCTCAGCCCCGAGGGAGAACTACTCCCTCCTCATCATGAAGAGCACCGGGATGATGAAGATGGCCACCGGAGAGGGATTCCCCCCTCGGGCAGGGTGCCGGAACGGGTCTAGATTGGTTTTCGGTGGCTACAGAGGCTTCTGGCGGTGGAACTCCTGATCTATTGTGCTCTCTGATCGTTTTAGGGTATATGGATATATATAGGCAGAAGAAATACATCAGGGGAGCCACGAGGGGCCCACGAGGGTGGAGGGCGCGCCCCCTGCCTCGTGGCTTCCTCGTTGATCCCCTGACATGCACTCCAAGTCTGCTGTATTGCTTTCTTTCCAAAAATAACTTTTCTGAAGGTTTCATTTCGTTTGGACTCCGTTTGATATTCCTTTTCTTCGAAACCCTAAAACAAGGAAAAAACAGAAACTGGCACTGGGCTCTAGGTTAATAGGTTAGTCCCAAAAATCATATAAAATAGCATATAAATGCATATAAAACATCCAAGGTTGATAATATAATAGCATGGAATAATAAAAAATTATAGATACGTTGGAGATGTATCAGGAAGTCACTTGAAGACTTACCACGAGTGATTGGGCGAGGTCTGTGTGACCTTAGCTCAAGGAGAATACGGTGACGGCTGTGTGTCCTTAGGTTTAAATACGTAGCCGCTCCAACCAGACGTACGACTGTCACAGCAGTTGGAACTGGTCTACCAAATCATTGTCTTCACCGAGCTACTGGTTCTATTTCCTCAGCTCTTTCATTTCCTCATTTTTGTGTAGAAGCTCTTGATCGTTACTGTTTGAAGACTTTGACTAAAGACTTTCTCAATTTCCTCAATCCTATTTCTTCAGTTAGTTTGTCTTCAGTCTGCTTATCATGTGCTTACGCTACATGTACTCTGTGCTTGTTTTCATTTCATCATGATGGCTGTGCTACTACTCTGTTATGCTTGCATCTGAGTACTTATTCCGCTGCTAAGTAGTTCATTGCTCAGGAATTTCCTCACCCTGAAATTCCTCGGTGACGAATTTGTAAAAATCGCCTATTCACCCCCCTCTAGTTGATATAATGCACTTTCAATTGGTATCAGAGCAATGTACTACCTTGTTCTGTGTGATTTTGGTTTAACCGCCTGGAGTATTATTTATGTCAACTGTAGGAACGAGGACAGTGACATGCCCCATCTTTGACGGTCATGATTATCCCAAGTGGAAAGCCATGATGAAGAAGCGCCTCATGGCGATGAACAGCGAACTATGGACCATCACTGAGATTGCTCTTACCGATCTATGCAAGATGGCGGAGGCTGATGATATTCGCAAGTACACTCTACTTAACCTCACGGCGAAGGACATCACCTTCTCCTGTTTGTCCCAAAATCAGTTCAGGAACATTATGCATCTCAGCCATGCGAAACTCATTTGGGACCGACTCTCTGATGTCTATGAAGATCATCGAACTCGTCATGATCCCTGGTTTGAGGATTTCAAGGAATCACGCAAGGCTATGACTTTCGATCCGGAATCATCATCCTCTGCACCATGCCTTATGGCAAAAGGTGGCAAGGTAATTGAATGCTACCTATCTGAGTCCAGTGATGGCAAAAGGACCCAGTTATACCAAACTTGCTTCTCTTGCCACTAAACAACAAAGAGCTTTGGAAAAAGTTCAAAACATGCTAGATGAGAGCGATGATATGTTGGGTGAAGAAATGGATCGTACTAAAACTTTGACTAAAAATCTTCAGAGACTTCAGACTAAGTTTGACAATATTTAGAGTCATCATAACACTCTCTTATCTGATCATGAGAAGCTTTCTTATGAATTTCTTCAAAGAAAGCAAGATCTTGAGCAGCTAAGGGTGAGTTATGAAGATCTTCAGAAGGAACACGATTCATTGCTTGCTCAATAGATCAGTTCCGCTCAGGTTGAATTCATTCCACCATGTTTGAAATGCATTGAACGTGAATCTGCTAATTCTTCTCCTAAAAATTCAAATGGTTCTATTGCTGCAAATTCTTCAACTGTCTTTGCTATCACAAATTCCTCATCTAAGGATGCTACTAGTGTCACTGACCATGCAGGGCTGAAGGAATTGCATGTGACAGGCATGTACAAAAGCCTCAAAGGGCATCAGGCTCTTTGTGATGTGCTTAAAAAGCAGATCGTCAACAGGAACCCTAGGAAAGAGGGTATTTCCTTTGAGAGGAAACTCAATGCTGATGGGACCTACTGGAAACCTGAGCAGTATCCCAAAACCTCATGGGTTGCTGCAAAGGGGCCTCCAGTGGATCCATCTACTTTATCTGGCTTTACATGTGAATCTTCATATTTTTCTGATGAGTCAATCGACTCCAACTATAAACTGTTCAAAAATCAGAATGGTGAAGTATTTACTAGATATGTTGGCACTAACATTAGGAACGGTCCCCCTATGAAGAAAATCTGGGTTCCTAAAAGGTGCCTTGAAAGTCTTAAGGTGAATGTCATCATGACACCACCTGTGAAGAATAGGAACCCCAGATCAAATTTTTCATATGGACCAAAGTCTTCATATGGATCCAAGTCCTCATATGGACCAAATTCCTCATATGGATCCAGATCCTCATATGAACATCATCGTGCTAACACTTCTGTTTTGCAGGGAAGATCTAAGGGTTACGAATATGTGCATTATTCTTCAAATCATTATGTTCATAATTCCTCGAATAATTTCTCTGCTTATTCATATGCTTACTCTAACCCCTCTTCTGTGAAACAAAGTGGACTGGCTTCTATGCCACCTTTCTCTTATGGAGCTTGCAGAATGATGAACTTTTTGCCACCCCTCCAGATGTGGGTGGTGAAGAAAAAGAACTAATCTCTTATGCAGGGTCAGGTCTCCAGACGAACTCAAACGTCTGAAGAATTTGCTGGAGACCTGGATATGCTTGAAAGGACGCAAGCTAATCTTGAAGAAATGAATTTTCGTTTCTCTCATCCTCATACTGCTATAACTGTTCTATTCCTTGATGAAATTGATCTGATGAATTTGATGTCATATTCTTCACTTCTGAAGTATATGAGTTCGTAAGATGCACTAATTCATCTACATGATGATCAAAGCAAAGCCACTGAGTGGGTCCTCAACAGTGGATGTACAAATCACATGACTGATGACAGGAACTTATTGATGGACACTACTTTATCTCCATCACATCTGAAGCATATCACCTACGCTGACAAAGGCAAAAGAAAGGTATTGGGTCTAGGTAAGGTTGCGATCTGAAAGGATCGACACATGGACATAGTCATACTTGTCGAGTCCTTAGGGTTCAACCTCATGTCTGTCTCAATGCTTTGTGATCTTGATATGGTTGTTGTGTTTGGCAAGTATCGTTGTGTTGTGATCATGTAAGCTGACCATTCCAAAGTCTTCGGAGGCTTTAGGAGAGGAGATTTGTATATTGTTGGTTTCTCTACATGACCACAACCTACTACATGTCTACTTGCAAAAGCTTCAAAAGGCTGGCTATGGCATCAACGACTTGGTCATGCTGACATGAGGAACTTACACACGCTCGCGAAGAAGAAGCATGTCATTGGCATCAAGGGTGTCAAATTCCTCAAGGATCACCTGTGTGCAGCTTGTGAAGCTGGAAAGATGACCAAGGCCAAGCATCCCTCAAAGACCATCATGACTAACACTCGTCCATTTGAATTGCTTCACATGGATCTCTTTGGCCCGACTCATTATGCCACATTCACTAATGCTGCATCTTTATATGGCTTCATCATTGTTGATGACTGTTCTCGTTACACATGGGCGCATACCATCACTTACAAAACTGAAGTGCAGGAAGCCTTCAAACGATTTTCCTCAAGGGCTTCAACCAACTTTGGTGTGAAAATCAAGCACATCAGAAGTGACAATGGGACCGAGTTCAAGAATACTGGTCTTGATGACTATCTTGATGAACTTGGTATTACTCACGAGTTATCTGCTCCTTATACTCCTCAGCAGAATGGCACCATGGAGCGCAAGAACAGAACTCTTGTTGAGATGGCTCGCACTATGCTTGATGAATACAAGACGCCTCCTTGCTTCTGGCCTGAGGCAATTGATACTGTGTGCCACATCATCAACAGGGTATATCTTCAAAAATTCTTCAGAAATACCTCATATGAACTCCTCACTGACAAGAAACTCAATGTGAGTTATTTCAAAGTCTTCGGCGCTAAATGTTTTATGCTTGGTTACGGAAAGGACTCGCACACCTACAGAGTTTTCAACACCTACCACCACAAGGTTGTTGAAACTATAGATGTGCGGTTCGATGAAACTAACAGCTCGCAAAGAGAGCACCTACCTCCTGTGCTAGATGAAATATCACCTGAGGAATCCATTAAGTTCAGGGCTACTGAGGATGTCATCCCTACCGAAGAATCTGCTGAAGAAGTCATTCCAGAACGTGAAGAACATCATGCTGGTGCACCCGAAGAAAATGGCTCTGAAGAAAATGTTGATCCCCCTCAACGTCATCAACCCGCTCATCCTTGCGTTGCCAATGAAGTGCAGATTGAGAGAATCATCAACGACATCAAAGCAACAGGTCCTCTCACGCTCAAAAGCTTCACATTTGTCTAACTTTTGTGGGCACTTTGCTTTTGTCTCTATCACAGAGCCCACCAAAGTAGATGAGGCATTTCTGGAGCCTGAGTGGATTCAAGCAATGCAAGAGGAATTACATCAATTCGAGCTCAACATTGTCTGGGAACTTGTCAAGCAACCAGACCCACGCAAGCACAATATCATTGATACAAAATGGATCTACCGCAACATGCAAGATGAAAATGGCCTTGTGGTGAGGACTAAGGCACAGCTAGTAGCTCAAGGCTACACACAGGTTGAAGGAATTGATTTCGATAAGAAATTTGCACTTGTTGCTAGACTTGAGGCTATTCTCACATTGCTTGCTTATGCTAACCATCATAATATCATCTTATATCAAATGGATGTGAAAAGTTCATTCCTCAATGGTAAGCTTGAGGAAAAAGTATATGTTGCTCAACCCCCAGGTTTTGAAGATCCAAAGCATCCAAACAAAGTCTTCAGACTCAACAAGGCCCTCTATGGCCTCAAGCAGGCCCCTCGGGCGTGGTATGACACTTTGAAGGAATTAATCATGAATAAAGGCTTCAACCCCGGTTCACTTGACCCAACTCTTTTCACCAAAGCCTATGATGATGAATTATTTGTGTGCCAAATATATGTTGATGATATTATCTTTGGATGTACTAACCAACGTTACACTGATGAATTTGCCTATATGATGAGTGAGGAATATCAAATGTCTATGATGGGAGAATTGAAATTCCTCTCAGGTCTTCAAATTCGTCAACAACGCAACAACATCTTCATATCTCAAGAGAAATACCTCAAGGATGTGTTGAGGAAATTTGGCAGGCAAGATTGCAAAGGCGTCAAAATCCCTATGCCCACAAATGGACATCTATGCACTGATGAAAATGGTATATACTTCAATCAAAAGGTATACTGCTCCATGATTGGTTCTTTATTGTATCTATGTGCATCTAGACTAGATATTATGCTTAGTGTTTGCATGTGTGCCGGTTTTCAAGCTACACCGTAGGAATCACACCATAAGGCTGTGAAGCATATTCTTTGATATCTAGCTCACGCACCAACACTTGGATTATGGTATCCCAAGGGATCGGCTTTTGATCTCATTGGATATTCTGACTCTGACTATGCTGGTGATCGTGTGGACCACAAGTCAACATCAGGCACATGCCATTTCCTCGGACAATCCTTAGTATGTTGGTCCTCGAAGAAGCAGAACTACGTATCACTCTCTACTGCTGAAGCTAAGTACATTCTTGCTGGTTCGTGCTGTGCTCAATTGTTATGGATGGAGCAAACCCTCAAGGACTACGGCATCAATGTGAAGAATATGCCTCTCTAATGTGATAATGAGAGTGCCATCAAGATTTCTCATAACCCAATTCAGCACTCGAAGACAAAGCAGATCCAGATTCGTCATCATTTTCTTCGAGATCATGTGTTGAAGGGCGACATCTCTATCGAGCACGCGAAGACTGAATAATAGCTAGCCAATATCTTCACAAAGCCCTTGGATGAGAAGAGATTTAGCAAGTTGCGGTGTGAGCTAAATATCTTAGAATCTTCGAATGTCTTTTGAAAAGGTCACACATCCTAACAATTATGCAAAATTGATAACTTAGATGTGCAACACACGAAGTAATGTTATTCTTCAATCAATGAAGAATAACCCTCTAAGTGTGAAAAAATTAACGAAAAATTTGATTCTCAGAGCCCTACGACAATTGTACGCGGTGTCTGAAATCATCATTCTAATACGGTGGGTCACACCACCAACAAAAGTTGAAAATCTTCAATTTGAGTTTTTCTTCAGTTTTAATTCTTCAACTTTGTATAGTCTTCGCTCTTTCCGATTGTGTTCTTCATTGGCTATATATATATATATATATATATATATAGATTTTTCAGTCCTCTACAGCATTCACTATTGCTAATTCTTCAAGTTGACTTTTCTGCTAAGTGAATGTGATCGGACCCTCCCCCCTCTATACTAAACTCAACCCAGTATGTTCACAAATCCTTCATGTGCGTTCTATTTGAAACCCGTTCAAAATCTTCACTGTGTCCTTGTCAGCCGAAGAATTTGTGAACGAAACATTAAAATTTTCATATCTAAATTTTCGGCTTTTGCCGCTCAAACCGTTCCACATCCCACGATATGATTATTCTATTCACCCACGATCTCCACCTCACTGTACATGGGTGACACATGTCGCTAGGATGAGAAGGGTCAGTGTAACATCCCAATTTTCAATTTGGACGTTTATAATAGATCATTCATATGCATCCATGATTTATGCATTTTTGCCCCATTTGTTTTATTTGATTTTTGATCCAAGGAACTTAGAGCAACTCAAGGACCAAAAGAGAGAGTTGTAAGTTTCCCTAAAAACCAATTTTGAATTTTTTCAAACTTGGGAGTTTGGATAAAATTTGGTTTAACCAAAAAAATCATTTCCATTATATCAAAAATAAAATAAAGAGAGAAGATAAAATGACTTCTTCAAAATCAGAAAAGAAAATATTGGAAATTGAATTTGGAACCAAAAATATTTTTTGAGTTTTATTTGTAATTTATTTTATTAGCATAACAAAAAGTTTATTTTTTGAAAACTTGCATTTTAGGCCGGATAAAAGTTCACAATGTCATATATAAGACCATATTACTATGTGAATTTTCTGGGAATTCTTAGACTTATTTTCATCATCTTTTCGGTGCTTTAACGCTGCTGTAAAAAAACGTTTAAAAAAACACAGCCTGCCCAGCCAGGTTAGCGCTAGCAGCAGCGCCCCACGTTAAAAAAGAGGTCGATCGCTCCACCGCTCGATCACCTCACATGCGCCCCAGTGCCCCACGCACGTTTCCATCGCTCGTTCGCTCTTCCTCCCTCTCTTGTTTTTTTTTTCTCTGGCGCCTGGGCCTCGCACCTCTTCTTCTTCCTCCCCACGAACAGACAACAGAAACGTAGGCGTACATTACTCCCGATGCCTGTTCGTTTCAAATTCTTGGAAATCCTAACTCCAGCCAACTTCACGACCAAGGAAGATGTCCTATAAATAGCCACGACTCTCCTCGACCGATTCAGTCGAAAATCCCTCGCCAAAACCACCTCTAGACGACGCACTCGATGTTCCAATCTTGTCTCAGAAGCTGCAGTTCATCGCAAGTTTCTAACGTCGGTGAGCCGTCCCGAGCCTTATCCTTTTGGGTTCCGACTTCTCTCGATCTCCATAATCTTTTTGACAAGGTCTTGTGATCCCTTTACTTCTATAGAGGCCACCCTCGACCACGTTGTCTTCACCAGAGCAACTGGAGCACCGAGTTTTGCCGCTTCGGTCTGTCGCCGTTCGTCTCCTCTGATCATCACAGACTCCACCATCGGACGAGCCACTCTCCGCTGCATCTCGTAGACACCTCCGCCGCCGCCCACGATCGCCGGAGCCACCGCCACCACCAGCTGAGAGCCTCCCCCAAACCTCTCATTCTTCTTTGTAAGTTGAACGAACCCATGTTCGCTTCAGTTTTTTCCCTTACGGATCGGCCATCCTCTCCTAAACTAGCAGCAAACACCCGCCCAACCAACTAGAGAGCGCCACTTGTCGCTGGCTGAAATTAGTTTTTTTAGAAAAATTCATATTTCATATTTTTGTCAGATTTTTCTTTTAGCATATCTTTTAATCTATAGATCCGAATTAGTTGATTCTTTTTCCTACGGTTTCATAGAAATCCCATCTATTGAGAGAACCAAACAAAAAATATTTTTGAAAGTTTTAAAATTTGAATTCAAACAGATCTGAATTCAAACTTCGTTAGGCCGTAACTCGAGTTTCGTAACTCCGTTTTAGGTGATTCTTTTTTGCAAATCGAAGCTCGTAACGTGTACTTTCTGTTAGACCCAAACACACATATTTTTGCTACTATAAAAATTATGTTATGTACAGAAACTTTATTTGGTTGTTTTGGAGTTTTTTTAAGTCTTTCATTTGTTTTCTTTTTGGATCTTTGCTTGTATGCTTATCTATGTTATTGCTTGCTTACGCTAGATCATCCCGAGTGCGAAGCTTGCTAATACGAATCTTTATAGTTCAACGAACGTCAGCAAGGCAAGTTCACACTTTGATCATAATTTTCAATACCGAGTTTTTACTATGCATTAGTTTCACCCTCAAAGATTGCATGAGTAGGATTGGGAACATGTGGTTATGCTATGTAGTTCATGTGGTAGGAACCTATGACCTTTGATCACCCCGGGAATTTTCGTTATGTCATATATTGCTTAGCCATGCTCGTAGACGGGGATTGGTATGTGTGATCCATGCAAGTTGCGAGAGATAATAATTTTGGGACAACATAAGGTGGCAACTTCAATACACATCTGGGTGGATTGTTTGGGGCACCTGGAGTAACCAGTGCTTGCCCAAGGGGAATCCCGGTGTACCCGTGTGATTACCCTAGGTCCGCCACCTAGGCTCAAAGGGATCATAAGATATTTCATGCCTAGAAACTTCCGTGTGCAGCCACAAGCCATTATGGGCTCTGGCATAGCTAAGTAAGTTGTGTGACCTCTTTCCGTGGTAGACTGGCTGGTGTAGGGGAAAGTAGGTGTACCGGTCTACCCAGGGTTTGGAGGAAATACTTTAGAAATGCTATGTCTCGATCTTCCGATCATGGAGGTGTCGAGTCTTGTGGGGGAAAGTGCGCAATCCTCTTTAGAGTGTACAAACTAATCATGATTAGCCGTGTCCCCGGTTATGGACAACTTGAGTATCTAGAAGTGAATTATTCACTACAAAAAAAGACACATCCGTGACATTTTGGGCCGAACGGATTTTTTTTCTGTCATACATATGACACTTCTATGACGATAATTGTGACCAAACCCAGTATCATCATAGATGTGGTGGGCTCCTACTTCTCGTCCTGGGCGGGCCAGAGACGCAGCTGCATGACATTCTTTGGGCCATCCATGATGGAAAAAACCGTGGTAGAAGCGAGGGGGAGGAAAATTTTGGGGAGTTCCCGGTTACGGCGGGAGGTCGGGGGCCGAGCGATGCGCGTTTCTCTCATACACGTACGCGCGTGTGTGCGAAGCGTTGGCTCTAACTGAACCCGAGCGAGGCGTTGGGCTCTAACTGAACCCGAGCGATTGCACTGCAGGCTACGCGTTACTGAACCCGAGCGATCGATCGATGGATGTTAACTGAACCCGATCGAGCGATTCCTTCGCTACTGCGGCTAACTGAAGCCGATCGATGCTGCCTCTGGGATGAACAGTG